>NC_059121.1:15686028-15986028 GCF_020740685.1 Jaculus jaculus | reverse complement strand
TCATAATTATAAGTAACCTGGAAACCTTTGTGTATCTGCCTTTGTTTGTTTTGCCTCTTAAAGGGTTTCGTGAAGAGCCAACCGTGAGCAGAGGGACCCCGCGCGCCGGCTCCCGCTCCCGCGGCTCCAGGCGGCCCGGGAGAAGCTCGCTGGCCGCCGCTCGGCTCAAGCGCGCTGTGTCAAGGAGGACGGTCAGCAAAAGCCAAAGCCAAAGCCAAAGCCAAAGCCAAAGCCAAAGCCAAAGCCAAAGCGCCCCAGCGCAGCCCGAGCCCTGGGCGGCCGCGGCGGGGCAGCAAGAGGGCCCGGGCGGGCCTCGAACCCCCGCAGCTGCCAGGCGAGGACCGAGGATGGCCACTGTGAGCCTGGGGCCAGCCTGAGCTAGAGGGAGACACTACCTTGAAATAAGAAACAAAAAACAAAAAAGGACGGCCGGAAGGAAGGCGAAATCAGTAACAAAATAAAAAAGGAGGCGGAGACACACATCAAATATAGGGAAAGGTAGAGACTCCTCCCGCGGCCGAAGAGGTCTGGCGGATCTTCTTCTTCTTCTTGGCCTCCCGCGCACCTCTGGCGAGGGAAGGACGTCTCCAGCTGCCGCCGTCGGGTGGAGGAAGCTGACTCTCTCTCCTGAAGGGAAACTCCCTGATGAGAATCTCCGGGTCCATATGGGTGTAACAATCTATCAGCTTGTGAATTCTGAAAACTACCCTAAGGCCCCAAACTAATCCTTCAATTACAGGCCCCTTGCCTGCTGGGCTTCGCATGCATGGTGTGAAATGGATTATAACTAATTTTTCAAAGTCAGCAAATTGTTATTTACCCATATGTTGACAGTGACTTTTGCAGAGGAGGGAATTCTGTCAGCTACTCCATGGAGAATACTGCCCATGCCCGGAGGTCCTCTTAGCAACATCATGGGGCTTTTCCTTTTAAAATTCGCATTAAAATAATTTTATTACTTGTCAAATTCCATATTATCTATAATTTACACTTCATGATGTATTTAGCTGAAGAAAGTTGTATTGAAAATATAATAAATGTGGGCTGGAGAGATGTCTCAGGGCTTAAAGGTGCTTGCTTGCAAAGCCTGACAGCCTGGGTTTAATTCCCCAGTACCCACGTAAAAGCAGATGCACAAAGTGGTGCAGACATCTGAAGTTTGTTTGCAGTGGCAAGAGGTTCAGGCATGCTCATGGCCCATTCTCAATCTCTGTCTCTCCTTGCAAATAAATAATATTTTTTTAAATTAGGGCTAGAAAGATTGCTTAGCAGCTAAGGTGCTTTCTTGCAAAGTCTAAGGACCCAGGTTTGACTCCCCAGAACCCATGTAAGCCAGACGCACAAGGTGACATATGCATCTGGAGTTTGATTGCAGTGGTTAGAGGCTCTGGTGTGCCAATTCTCTCTCTCATAAAATAAATAACTAAATTTTTAAAAAAGAAAATATAATTAGATTATGTATAATCATATATTTATATTGTATATTTTATGTAAATTATTGTATATGTAATAAAACTATGATATAAAATTATGTGAAGCTAACTTTATATTACATCAAATTTTATGTTATATATAGTTATATATAAACCTTTCTAAAGAGCCAATGTAGACATTGTAATGGGTATATGTAACATGTTCTATTGATTAACAAAAAACAATTCTAGGAGCTGGAGAGATGGCTTGGTGGTTAAGGTGCTTGCCTGTAAAGGCTAACGACCTGAGTTTGATTCTCTAGGACCCACATAAAGCCAGATGCATAAAGTGGTGCATGCATCTGCAGTTCGTTTGCAGTGGCTGGAGGCCCTGGTGCACCCATTCTCCCTCTCTCTCTCTCTTCTCTCTCTCTCTTTTTGCTTAAAAATAAATAAATAAAATATGTATTTGGAAAAATATTATAAAAGGTTTTTACAAACCATTGGCATGTTAAAATGTTCCTGGACACTTTAGCAATCGACCATTACAGAGGTTCAATGAAAAATCATGACACTCAGCCGGGCATGGTGGCACACGCCTTCAATCCCAGCACTCGGGAGGCAGAGGTAGGAGGATCAGTGTGAGTTCAAGTCCACCCTGAGGCTGAATTCCAGGTCAGCCTGGACCAGAGTGAGACCCTACCTCAGAAGACCAAAAAAAAGAATGCTTCATTTCCACTTCCTAAACAAACAAATAACCATGAAGCCGGCTATGCCATGAATCTGGTACAGTGTAGCAGGATAGACTCCAACAAGGGGCTCTCGAGAAACTTTGCAGATCCATTTAAGGAACAAATCCCTTAGCAATAGGACAAATGCCTTGAGAGCTATGTGCTTAGGAGCCACGGGAAGGGCCTGGGAAAACCTGCCCGAAGGTGGTCTCAGCAGGACCTAAACTTTGAGAGATGAGCAAGAGCTAATGAAAGGGCTGGAGAGATGGTTCAGCGGTTAAGAACTTGCCTGCAAAGCCTAACGACCTGGTTCCATTCCCCAATACTCAGGTAAAGCCAGTTGCACTAAGTGGTGCATCCACCTGGGGTTCGTTTACAATGGCTGGAGGCCCTGATAGGCCCATTCTCTGTGTCTGTCTCTCTCCCTACTACCTCTCTGCTTGCATATAAATGAATAATTAAATAAATAAAAATACGCTTTAATATTTTATTTATTTGAGTGAGAAAAGACATAGGGAGAGAACGAGAAAGAGAGAGAGAGAGAGAATGGACATGCCAGGACCTCTAGCCACTGCAAACAAACTCCAGATGCATGCACCCTTGTGCATCTGTCTTACGTGGGTCCTAGAGAATCAAATCAGGGTCCTTTGGCTTGACAGGCAAGCACCTTAACCACCAAGCCATTTCTCCAGCCCAACAAAAATTTAAAATAAATAAATAAATGAAAGAGCTAATAGAAGAGAAAATTGGAAGAGTAAGGGTCTTCATGAAAAAACGTGAAGAGACCAGCCAAGGACTGCTATGTGGCTCTGCCTCACACAGTTATGAACAAGGACAGGGTAGACATTTAAGGATGACTGACAATAAGCTGAGGCAGACAAGGTCCGTACCATGAAGGACAGCATGATGAGCTGCCACCAGCCACCACTGAAGATTCTGAACAGCAACATAGCACATTCAGGTGGTAGAAACGGAAAAGATTTGGGAAGAGAATGATAGGGAATATTGGAGGTATCACCTAAAGACAAAATGTTAAAACACATTGGGGAAAGCCGGGCGTGGTGGCGCATGCCTTTAATCCCAGCACTCGGGAGGCAGAGGTAGGAGGATCACCATGAGTTCAAGGCCACCCTGAGACTACAGAGTTAATTCCAGGTCAGCCTGGACCAGAGTGAGACCCTATCTTGAAAAACCAAAAAAAAAAAACAAAACAAAACACATTGGGGAAAAAAAATAAAAATAAGATGCCTCAAGTTGCTTAAAAAATAGAATTTAGGGCTGGAGAGGTGGCTTAGCAGTTAAGCTCTTGCCTATGAAGCCTAAGGACCCTGGTTCAAGGCTCGATTCCCCAGGACCCATGTTAGCCAGATGCACAAGGGGCGCACGAGTCTGGAGTTCATTTGCAGTGGCTGGAGGCCCTGATGCACCCATTCTTTCTCTCTGCCTGTCTCCCTCTCTGTCTGTCACTCTCAAATAAATAAAAATAAATAAATAAATAAAAATAAAAATATAGAATCTAAGCCAGGTGTGGTGGTGCACATCTTTAATCCCAGCACTCATGAGGCAGAGGTAGGATTGTTGAGAGTTTGAGGCTACCCTGAGACTACAGAGTGAATTCCAGGTCAGCCCAGGCTTGAGTGAGCCCCTACTTTGAAAAAAAAAAAAAAATAGAACCTAAGATATTAGAACTGCTAGGACATGGAACGTTGGTGAGAGAAAGAAGTCTAGCATGGCTCCCAGGTCTCAGGCTACAAACACAGAGTGAGCAGAGGCCCCATTGACAAACACAGAACTACTGGAGGGAGGAGAGCTGGACGTTGCTGGTTACTTTCATTCTGGCCCATTTGGAAAAGGAGTGGAGACCAAGCATTCCTTTGGGCATACTTGTCTTTAAGAAATTGCAGGGACCAGGCATGGTGGCGCACACCTTTGATCCTAGCACTGGGAGGCAGAAGAAGGAGGATCGCCACAAGTTCGAGGCCACCCTGAGGCTCCATCGTGAATTCCAGGTCAGCCTGGGCTAGAGTGAGATCCCACCTTAAAAAGCCAAAAATTTTTAAAAAGAATTTGCATAGCTCTGGAGCTTAGAAGCAAGTCTAAGTGCACATTCAAAACCTGGCCAGACCCAGACGTCGAAGCCATGTGTGCTGGTCGCTTTCCATCTCTGTGACTCATGACATCATTGTGATTCCTGAGGTGAGTAACCCGTTAAGAAAGAATATTCATTTAGTCTCATGCTTCAGCCTATGGTCATTTGGCCCTGTGGCTTTGGGTCTGGGGTCACGGAGGACATGACTGTAGAGGACTATTCATTCACCTCATGGTGGCCAAGAAGCAAAAAGAGAGGAAGAGGAGGGTGGAGGTCTTCATGTCCCCTTCTAGGATACCCTCTAAATAACCTAACTCCCCCCCACCCAGTATGCCCATGGCCTACAGTTTCCAGCACCCCACAAGAGTACCACGGGCTGCAGAGCAAGCCTTCAGGGCACATGCAAGGTCCAGCTGCAGCACCTGGGCTGGCAGTCTTGGAAAGTGCTGCAGTCCAGTTCACACTGCTGGTAGAGACCCCCAACCAAGAGCAGCTTCGGGGAAAAAGAGGTTTATTTTGGCTTACAGGCTCGAGGGGAAGCTCCACGATGGCAGGGGAAAACAATGGCATGAGCAGAGGATGGACATCACCCCCTGGCCAACATAAGGTGGGCAAAAGCAACAGGAGAGTGTGCCAAACACTGGCATGGGGACACTGGCTATAACACCCATAAGCCCGCCCCCAACAATGCACTCCCTCCAAGAGGTGTTAATGCCCAAATATCCATCAGCTGAGAACCTAGCATTCAGAACACCTAAGTTTATGGGGGACACCTGAATCAAACCACCACAGTAAGCGAGCACCTTTAACTACTGAGCAATCTTCCCAGCCCCTCTTACAAACATTTCTTATTGGCATTTCTTTCTTCTTTTTTTTTTTTCTTTTTTCTTTTTTCTTTTTTTTTTAATTTTTTTTTTTGGTTTTTTATTTATTTTATTTATTTAATTGAGAGCAACAGAGAGAGGGGGTAGAGGAATGGGCGCGCCAGGGCTTCCAGCCTCTGCAAACGAACTCCAGACGCGTGCGCCCCCTTGTGCATCTGGCTGACGTGGGTCCTGGGGAATCGAGCCTCAAACTGGGGTTCTTAGGCTTCACAGGCAAGCGCTTAACCGCTAAGCCATCTCTCCAGCCCATCTTTTTTTTTTTTTTTTTTAGGTAGGGTCTCACTCTAGCCCAGGCTAACCTGGAATTCACTATGTGTTCTCAGGGTGGCCTTGAACTCATGGCGATCCTCCTACCTCTGCCTCTCGAGTGCTGGAATTAAAGGTGTGGGCCACCACACCCGGCTTCTTGGCATTTCTTGACAGTCACTTGTAGAAAACCCAATTTCCACCTCTTCAGGGAATAATCTTTTATATGTATATATGTGTATGTATACATATATGTATAAATATGGGGTGAGGTCATTGGTGAAAAGTGAGCAACGGTAAAAGGTCAAAGGCAAGGCAGGCACCAAGCATGGATTATGAAGAAGCAACCAGAAGTGCTGGGGAGATGGCTTAGTGGTTAAGCGCTTGCCTATGAAGCCTAAGGACCCCAGTTTGAGGCTCGACTCCCCAGGACCCATGTAAGCCAGATGCACAAGGGGCACATGCATCTGGAGTTCGTTTGCAGTGGCTGGAGGCCCTGACGTGCCCATTCTCTCCCTCTCTCTCTCTCACTCTCTCTCTCTCTCTCTCTCTCTCTCTCTCTCTCTCTCTGCCTGTCACTCTCAAATAAATAAGTAAATAAAAATAAACAAGAAACAACCAGAAGATAGAAAGAGAACATGGCTTTTCTCTGAAATGAAACAAGGACAGAGTTCAATGAAAGACCCTCTTACAGTGTCTGTTGCTGCACTGGAAGCAATAAAGATTTTTTTTTTTTTTTTTTTTTTTTTTAGGGCTGGAGAGATGGCTTAGCAGTTAAGGCACTTGCCTGCAAAGCATGAGGACCCAGGTTTGATTCCCCAGTGTCCACATAAAGCCAGATGCACAAAGTGGTACATCTATTTCGGGTTTGTCTGCAGTAATTAGAGATCCAGGTGTACCCAGTCTCCTTCTCTTTCTCCCTCTCTCTCTCTCTGTCTCTCTCTCTCTCTCCTTGCAAATATATTTTAAGGTGTTAGAGGGAATTGGCGAGATGGCTTAGTGGGCAAAAGTATTTGCCAAATAAGCATGACAACCTGAGTTCAGATCTCCAGAACACACAGGAGGCTGGCTGCAGTGGCATGCGTCTGTAATCCCAGCCCTCCTGCAGTGAGAAAGGAGACAGCAACAGAGAGCAGCGCTCAGGGGCCAGCCAGCCGGCTGCGCACAGCAGCGAGCAGGAAGCTGCCCTGTCTCAAACAAGTGGAAGGGAAGACCAGCACCCAGGTTTCTTCTGACCTGCACACACCCCCACACACACACGCACACACACGCACACACACACAGTTCAAAAATGCAAGGGTGAGAAGCTTGTCATTTTAGCAATACATTTCAGTAGGTTGAGAAATAAATTGTTTCTAGTATAAAACTAATGGTTAAATTTTATTTAATTTTTATTGGCAACCTTCATACATATACACAATATGCCATGATCATAACCCCTTCCCATCACTCTCCTTTGTCCCCAAGCCTCTATCCATCTTCCACTGAATCCCTTTTTCCAACTATTCCCCAGTCTATTTTGATGTCATTAGAAAAATTTTATTTTTAAAATATTATATTAATTTATTTGAAAGGGAGAGAGAGAGAGAACAGGTGTTCCAAGGCCTCTAGCCACTGCATACAAACTCCAGACGCATGGGCCACCTTGTGCATCTGGCTTACATGGGTGCTGGGGAATTCTAACCTGCATCCTCAGACTTCTCAAGCAAGTGCCTTAACTGCTAAGCCATCACTCCAGCCCTATTTTGTACATTTTCATAGATAATTTTTATACATGTACATTAACACATTCTCAACTGATAAATTTTAAAGTGGCAATTTATTATTGAAAAGTATTATTACCTTTAACTCTCTATAGCATACATATATATTCTATTCTCAAATAATGTATAAAAGATTATTCCCTGAAGAGGTAGAAGTGTTTTAACAGTGATTCACTTTATGTGAAGCCATCAGTTGGGTTTTCTGTAAGTGAATGCCAAGAAGAAGTCTGAGCTGTAGGATGTTTATAAGAGGGCAGGGAAGATTGTTCAGTAGCTAAGGGCACTTACTTGCAAAGATTGCTGGCCTGGGGTTCCACTCCCAAGCCATCCACACAAACTTTGGTTTTGGAATTAAGTGATATTAAATATATATTTCATGTCTGAAGAGAAAAGAGGAAAATAATTTGAAGGTACAAGGCAATTAAATAGTTGAGCGGTTCCAGTAGTATCTAAAACAAAATTTCAGTTGCCTAGGTTGAGAGAACCACCATTTAACATTTTTCAAAACTGTGGTCTATAACTGAATAGCAGCCTTGAGAATATAGCATGAGGCAATTATATTTGGTTATATATTGCATCTTTGCCATTTGACAGCCCCTCCTTTGCAAAACCAATTTCCCTGTGGCAGCTGTAATTAGGTGCTAAGATAAAACTGCCTTCCCGTTCAGCATATTTGATGAGGGCTGCCAGCCACCAGCTGTGGGACGGATCATTGGCTCTGTTCTCATGTACAATGAAAACATCAAAGGCATCTGGGGTTTGCCCTAAAATTAGTGCCAGAATTAGCCTTCTCCCCTTCATTGTGTAGCCGGCTTTGCTATTTGCAGAAGTGACAAGAGGGCCTGAGCAGATTCGTGCTGGCCCAGGAACCAGTCCCAGCAAAGGAAGAGCGCAGCATCTGTCAGCATAGAAGAGGCCTGGGGTTCAGGTCTCAGTGCTTATTGCCTACTTGTAACCTGGAGCAAATGATTGAAAATGTCATCAGTACCATCTTGTGGACAAAATGGGTCTGATAATAGTATTTGCTTCACAGGAGTTTTTATTTTGTTTTGTTTTTAGCCTTTTGTTTGTTTGTTTGTTTGTTTGTTTTTCTAGTGTTGGGAATCAAACCCAGGACCTTGTGCTTGCTAGGCAAACACTCTATCACCAATCTAAAGAAAGTGGGTAAAGCGCTTAGCATGAGCTCAGGGCTCATTAAGTGATAGCCGTCTTAGGCTTCATCTAGCACCCTGGGCTGGAAGTTCCAGCTATAAAGGTGCATTGAAAGCACTCACTTGGTTATAAAGCAAAATGCAAAGAACCAGCCGGGCGTGGGGGCGCACACCTTTAATCCCAGCACACCAGAGGCAGAGGTAGGAGGATCACTGTGAGTTCAAGGCCACCCTTGAGACTACATAGTGAATTCCAGGTTAGCCTGGACTAGAGTGAGACCCTACCTTAGAAAGCCCCCCCCCCCGCCCAGAAAAAAAAGAAAGAAAACAGCTCTTCTCCGTTGGATGATTGGCTGTAAGTAAAATCATGAACCTCTCTCTCTCTCTTACACACACACACACACACACACACACACACACACGCCTTCAGAATTCCCAAGTTATGAAAACTTCTTAGTTTTCTCTCTCACACACAAAAAAAGATAGTTCTTTTTTACTACTGTTTACAGTTCTGCGGCAGATCTTAAACCATCTGCTCTGAAAACCGTGCGTTGACGATGGAGTCCGCTTCTGGAGAAAAAAAAATAAAAGTAAAAAACGGGTTCGTTGACCTTTAACTCCAGGTAACAGGAAACTTGACCAGGCTGCCTTCAACAATAGATATCTATGTATTATCTATTCATATGTATTTATTTATATTTATCATATATTTTATATATATATGTCTGTCTCCCATAAGAAGTGGACAGGCAGGCCACTGCAGTGAGGGACTCGGCGTCTCCCCGAGGTCAGCAGTGGTCCCCAGGTTTCTGCTGTGTCTCCCTCGGCATGGTGACCCACCCGGCCTTCCCGCTAGCTCCTATGAGGTCACAAGGTGGCTGCCACCACCTTTTTAAGGAGAAGGAAGCCACTCTCAGACACTCAGCGGCCAGAACAGAATCTCCATTCAGGCTCCAGCCCAGTGACAGAGAGAGCATGGGGGGGGGATGGAAGATGGTCACCTGCACACCTCGGCCCCTAATCCAAGGGGAAGCTGGCATGCATGCTCGCTTTTTCAGAAACCTCAGTTTTGTTTTGTTTTTTTCTTTTTCCCAGCCTTCTGGAAAGAAAAAAAAAACAAAAAACACTATGCCACTATTTATACAAAAATAAACAGTTATTCATAATAAAACAGATGAATCCATTCTTCAGATCCCAGGGGTGATATTTAATTGCACACATGAGTTTGGGGTTAGTGGGTGGCATTTGTTCTCTCAGGACGCATGTGCCATGCAGCCACTAAATGGTGTGCTCAGCATGCCTGGCCAGACCTATCAAAATAGATCACTCTCTGAAAGCAAGGGTCTGCTCTGTCTCATTCGGCATCGTATCCTCCATTGAGCAATAACCAGTGTGTAGCATTCGGGAAACGTTTGCTGAGTAAATGAATGAACGCAACGAAATGAACATAAATAATTGGAAGCCAGTTACGCTGCCGCGGGGCTCTCGGCGGCCTCCAGCGCCATGGTCAGGGCAGCGGGGCTCTCCGCGGCCTCCAGCGCCTTGGTCAGCGCAGCGGGGCTCTCCGCGGCCTCCAGCGCCATGGTCAGGGCAGCGGGGCTCTCCGCGGCCTCCAGCGCCATGGTCAGGGCTGCGGGGCTCTCCGCGGCCTCCAGCGCCATGGTCAGGGCTGCGGGGCTCTCCGCGGCCTCCGAGTGCAGCGTGCTGCTCTTTCAGTGGCAGGGAGCGGCTGTGTGCGCACATGTGTGTGCTGGTGCGCATCTTACTTTTCCCCATAGTTATTTTATTGTCTCTCTCTCTCTCTCTCTCTCTCTCTCTCTCTCTCTCTTTTTTTTTTTAAGGTAGGAACTCACTCTAGCCTAAACTGACCTGAAATTCATTATGTGGTGTCAGGGTAGCCTTGAACTCACAGCAATCCTCCTACCTCTGCCTCCCGAGTGCTGAGATTAAAGGCATGTGCCACCATGCCCGGCTTCATCATATTTATTTTTTTAATTTTTTTATTTAGTTTTATTTATTTATTTGAGAGTGACAGACAGAGAAAGAAAGAGGCAGAGAGAGAGAGAATGGGCGCGCCAGGGCTTCCAGCCTCTGCAAACGAACTCCAGACGCGTGCGCCCCCTTGTGCATCTGGCTAACGTGAGTCCTGGGGGATCTAGCCTCAAAACAGGGTTCTTAGGCTTCACAGGCAAGCATTTAACCACTAAGCCATCTCTCTAGCCCTCATATTTATTTTTTGAGACAGGGGCTCTCACTGAACCAACAGCTCACTAATTTGGCCCAACTAACTGACCAGTAAGCCCCAGAGACACTGGGATTACAGGTGCATATTGCTATACCAGACTCTTTACATAAATGCTGCGAATCTGAACTCAGGTCCTCAAGTGCTGTACCAACAGAGCCTTCTCCCCAGCACCCCAAATACTATTGTTAACATAAGACACTAACTGACAGCTTAGTGTTGGTTGGCAGGGGTAGGGGAGACAGGGGCAGAGAAAGAACTGGAATCATCTCCCTGTCACCAGGAAATTTAAGCAGCTGGGTATGTGGAAATAGCTGACAGGCTATAAGCCAGGAGCTGGTCAAATAGTTCACACCGCATATGCAGAACCAGGTATAACTTGTGATTACCCTGTAATTGGGGACTTCCGGGTCTCCATTTCTCTGGCTCCTCCTGCAATGTTAACAGCGGCCCTTGCTTCTAACTGACGGCCAGGAGGCTCAGCTCTCCATCCTCAGATTCTGCTCATTCAAGTCTTTCGGTTCTAACCAAGCTCTCAGGTCCTAGGAATCTTGCTCCCACATCCTGAAAAGCTGCTGGAATGGTATGCAGGGGCCTGGAAGCTGCCATTTTATGGCTGTGTTTCCTAAGGAACCTTCAGGCAGTCACTGCAATCAACTATTCTGACTTCTCTTGAAGATCATAAAGCTGTGCCTTTTTCCTCTACAATACAGCTTTCTGGCCATTCCAGAATCCAAAATTAACTAATCAATTTTCAGATTTCCCTCTATCATTCTTACAGAAATATATTATGAAATAAATGCAAGAGATATTTTTATTCTGTGACGGTTTTTATGTACTTTTAGAGGGAGTGCAAGCTGAAATACTTCCCATAGAACAAATTGACCAGAAGTGTCATATTTAAAACGTTTAGACCATTTGGTTCCAGTGAGACCAATTTTCAGAACCCAGCCTACAAAAATACTTGTAGAAACGTGTATGGGTCTGAAGTAGCTAGGGCAGTCTAGCTAAAGTTAAAAAAAAAAAAAAGTTATGTAGGCTGCACAGATGTCTGCAAAGCCACAGAACCTCAGTTCGATTCCCCAGGACCCACATAAGCCAGCTGCACAAAGTGCTGCATAAGTCTGGAGTTAGTTTGTGGTGGCTTAAAGGCCTTGGCACACCCATTATCTCTCTTTCTTTCTATAAACTGCCTCTCTCTCTCTCTCTCTCTCTCTCTCTCTCTCTTTCTCTCTCTCTCTCTCTCAAATAAATAAATAACAATAATAAAAATTTTAGCCAGGCATGGTGGCACATGCCTTTAATCCCAGCACTTAGGAGGCAGAGGTAGAAGGATCACCATGAGTTGGAGGCCACCCTGAGACTACATAATGAATTCTAGGTCACCCTGGGCCAGAGTGAGACCCTACCTCAAAAAACAAAACAAAACAAATAATAATAATAATAATAATTTTTAAAAATTATAACTCTACAATAAGTGTGTGCTTTATGTTCCTAACTCTAATACATATCAATTAGGTGGCTTTGCTCACAAAGCCACCCACAGATCTGTCTTGTGACTCCACCTTTTCCATGCCTTTGCAGTCCTGTATTACCTTGGAAGAGGGAACAAATAGATAATGCATAAGAATTTTATGGAATAAGCCATGTTCTTCCCTACCTGGGAAGGAGCCTGGGAAATCTAGACTAGCTACATATGTCTCCTCTCTTTCTTCTTTTCTTCTTCCTTCCTTTACTTCCGTCTATTATGAGTCTTTTCTGTAAATATTACTGCATAATGCTTTGCCCTTTATGACACAATAAAGATATTAATAGATGTGTTTTTGTACACACACAAAAAAAAAAATCTGCAAGAGCCAGGCATAGTGGCGCACACCTTTAATCCCAACACTTGGGAGGCAGAGGTAGGAGGATCGCTGTGAATTCAAGACCAGCCTGAGACTACACAGTGAGTTCCAGGTCAGTCTGGGCTAGAGCAAGACCCTACCTTAAAAAAAACTAACATATATATATACACACACATACATCTGCAAAGAGTGGTTAATGCTAGGAAGTTTGGAATGAGGGAGGAAAAAGGGGGCAGTTTTCATTTTTTTATTCACTCATATCTAATTTTTTTATTTATTTGAGAAAGAGGCAGACAGAGAGAGAGAATGGGCTCACCAGGGCCTCCAGCCACTGCAAATGAATTCCTGATGCATGTACCACCTTGTGCATCTGGCTTATGTGGGTCCTGGGAAATCAAGCCTGAGTCCCTAGGCTTTGCAGGCAAACGCATTAACCACTAAGCCGTCTCTCTGGCCAAAAGTTTATTCTTAAGTTTAAGGCACAAAATACAGATTCCAGGACAGGACCTCCAAAACTCTGAAACTGTCCTCACCTTGCAGAACCAGTGTGTGCGTGGCGCAGGCTGTGTCCTGCAAGTAGGCGCGGTGGTGGCAGCCTGACGTCAGCCCGCAGACCACTCAGACCCACCAAAAAGACCTGAGATACCCTGAGGACCAGTGTTGACCTTAACTGGCTCCCGCCTGTCTGGATTTGCCTTTCTGTCCCTTGAATTATCAGCTCTGGATTGTCCTCGTCACGTCTGCTGACACAGAAAACTGCATCAGGCCTGACTTGAACTGTGCGATGATGCTCGGAACTCGCTTATCTTTGCCACCTCGAATCCTGCTTGGATTAATGTTGCTCAAATTCCCAATATGTCATGCTTATTCTATGGCTTTTATGAACACGGATTTCTGGCCTCAGATATTCCGGGTCTGACCCATTTTAGCACCCTCAAACCCCAGCTTAGAAACAGCAGTAATCCTCTTACACCTTCTCTCTAGCATATAAATAGCTATTTAACATTTCTTTGCCACCAGCCAAGTTACCAGGAAGCATCTGATCTAATTTGTCCTTGATTTTTTATCTCTATTTATAACACTTTTTCCCCCCTATTTTTCTGGAAGCACATTGTGTTTTCTTTTCCTAGAATGGTCGTGACATATGACGTCACTGGACCACCTCAGCCATGTCTAGTATAGCCATTTTCCATCAGGATCTGATGGAAACCTGATATAGCAACCTGACTTTTTAAATAAACTATTCTCTTCTGAACCATGTATTAGAATTTTAAAGTTGTCGTTAAAATTAAATACATACATACATATATATATTTTAAATAAGAGGATAGGAGCTGGGTGTAGTGGCACATGCCTTTAATCCCAGCACTTGGGAGGCAGAAGTAGGAGGATCACTGTGAGTTCAAGGACATTCTGAGACTACAGAGTGAATTTCAGGTCAGCCTGAGTTACAGTGAGACACTACCTCAAAAAATAAAATAAAATAAAATAAAATAAAATAAAATAAAATAAAATAAAATAAAATAAAATAAAATAAAATAAATAAGAGGATAGGGCTGGAGAGATGTCTTAGCAGTTAGGGCACTTGCCTGCAAAGCCTAAGGACCCATGTTCAACTCTCCAGATCCCACATAAGTCAGATGCACAAAGGCGAGGCAAGTGCAAGGTTGCACGTGCCCACTAGGTGGCAGAAGCAAACTGGAGTTTGATTGAAGTGGCTGAGGCCAATTCTCTCTCTCTCTCTCTCTAAAATAAAATTTAAAAATAAGAAGATAATGCCTTAGATCTTTACACACACACATATATATATGTATGTATATACACATGTACATACACACATATATGTGTACATATATATACATATATATGTGACTATCTCCAAATTTCCAAAGTTTTCAGAAGCAGGCTGAGAGTCTGCTCAGTTTTACAATAGTACTCTGGCTCCATTCCATTTCACTTTCCCTAACCAAGGCCAGGGACCAATCACTTCTCCCAGCCTGTGATTCAGCTGCAGAAGTTGCCTCACTGCTCTGGAAGGGCAGGTGTCAGGTGACAAGCTGAGGCTGCGTTCACTCTTGCTTAGGCAGACTCTTCCGTCATCTTCCTCCCACTCAAGAGCAAGGTTTAGTTGCTCATTAATTTTGAGGGGGTTTCCTAAGAGACCTGAGGAAAGACTTCCTGGCGATGTGGGGCTCGCAGCTACCAAAGCACTAACAAGGAAACTCACATAATCTCTTCCATGGGAGTCTTTATGAAAAGAAAAAACAAATGGGTCTTGTTGAGAAGTATTAGGAGCATGTAAGGGACTTGAATGGGGTAAAGGTGTCATATAATTCAATGATTTTATAGTAACAGATGGATTATTAATTTAAAATAGGAAACAACAGACAACTAGCAAGAGTTCTTGATTCCAAAACTCCATGGACCTTTTGACCATGAATTTATGGAAACTACATCCTCACCTCCTTAAGGCTTACTAAGATTTCAACTAGAGTGAAGCAGCAAGGTGCACTTGCTATTTAAATCTGATAATAGACTGCTCTTCCTCCTCCCATGTAATTTCACCATTTTGTAGCACACAGTGTTTATCTGATGTGGGTAGAACGTAGGAGGTGGTGCTTTATTGCTCAAGATCCCCTCTGCTCACTCCCCCTATTTCTCTTGTATACAAAGAAGACGCAACATAGAAACATGTTTTCCAAGACTCTTATTAGAATGAATCAGAGTTCGGCATTGGCACCAGCAGTTCCCATACAACTGACTGTAGCAAGGACACTCACTAATCAAAACGTTGTCATCCAGTGGACACAGCAGGAACCCTTCTCTTAACCTATCAATTCAAATGCTTTTTTTTTTCACTCATGAGTTTTGCAGGTTTGTTCGTGGCCACCCTACCATCACAATATACAAATACCATCACAATATTCAAATACCATCACAATATTCAAATACCATCACAATATTCAAATACCATCACAATATACAAATACCATCACAATATACAAATACCATCACAATATACAAATACCATCACAATATACAAATACCATCACAATATTCAAATACCATCACAATATACAAATTCCATCACAATATACAAATACCATCACAATATACAAATACCATCACAATGTACAAATTCCATCACAATATACAAAAACCATCACAATATTCAAATACCATCACAATATACAAATACCATCACAATATTCAAATACCATCACAATATACAAATACCATCACAATATTCAAATACCATCACAATATACAAATTCCATCACAATATTCAAATACCATCACAATATACAAATTCCATCACAATATACAAAAACCATCACAATATACAAATACCCATGAAGAGCACACACCTGTGCTTTCTTTTAAGAAGGTTGTTTCTTGGGCTGGAGAGATGGCTTAGTGGTTAAGGCGCTTGCCTGCAAAGCCAAAAGGACTCAGGTTTGATTGTTTGATTCCCCAGGACCCACATAAGCCAGATACACAAGGTGGCACATGTGTCTAGAGTTCATTTGCAGTGGCTGAAGGCCGTGGTGTGCTCATTTTCTCTCTCTCTCTCCCTCTAAAATAAAATAATTTTTTGAAAAAAAAAAAAGAAAAAAGAAGTTTGCAATATCTGCTGCTGTCTGACTAAATGTATCTATATACTATGCTCACCAGACTGCCCAGGAAGCACTTCTCTTAATGTTCACACCCATATGCTAATGCTACTCTCACTTTGGGTAGAGAATCTTCTCTTTCCAGATGGCAGTGACCTTGGGATGACTCAGAAGGCACCTTGGTGGTGAGAGGAGTGCTCAGCACTGAAACATCTCGATCACACCTTCCAAGGTTCAGGGGCTATTGCAGAAGAGGTGGCGGAAAGAATGTAAGTCAAAGGAAGGGTAGGACTCCTTACAATGTGCTCCCTCCAGACACAAAATGGCCTAGATATGCATGACCTCACAGTGCCTGACACTACCTACACAAGACCATCATAATAGGAGGAAAAGATCATGACATCAAAATAAAAGAGACTAATTGAGAGGGGGAGGGGATATGATGGAGAGTGGAGCTTCAAAGGGGAAAGTGGGGGGAGGGAGGGCATTGCCATGGGATATTGTTTACAATTCTGGAAGTTGTCAATAAAAATAAATAAATAAATAATTTTTTTAAAAAAGAAGTTTGCTACTTGAAGTACTAAATTAATGTGGTATGGTGGTGTAGTTACCCTCACATTGCTAGAAGAAAGCACCCAACCAGAAGCAGTTTATGGAAAAGGAAAGGAAAGCATTTATTCTGGCTTACAGTCTCAAGGGTAAACTTCATGGTGGCAGAGAAAAGAGGGCGCGAGCAGAGGCTGGCGTCACCTGTGTCGCGGCAGGTGAAAACAGCAGCAGGGCAGTGAGCCAGCGCAGAGTGGCCAGCAAGGGGCCAATGAGCCTCAAGGCTAAAAAGCCCCGGAAACACCTCCTCCAGCAAGGCTTCAGCTCCCAAGCGGCCAGCAGCTGGAGAGCAAGCATTCAGAACACAGAAATTTATGGGGAGCATCTGGTTCAAAAAACCACATGGATTTTAAACAATTCAAATTTTAAAAAAATTAATCAACACTCGGGAGGAAGAAGTAGGAGGATCGCCAAGAGTTTGAGGCCACCCTGAGACTACATAGTGAATTCCAGGTCAGCCTGAGCCAGAGTGAGACCCTACCTCGAAAAAACAAAACAATGATAATAATAATCAAGCCAGGCGTGGTGGCACGCACCTTTATTCCCAGCACATGGGAGGCAGAAGTAAGAGGATCACCATGAGTCCGAGGCCACCTGAGACTCCATAGTGAATTCCAGGTTAGCCTGGACTAGAATGAGACCCTATCTCTAAAAACATATAATAATAATAATAATAACACTCTGGAGCTGGAGAGATGGTTTAGCAGTTAAGGTGGTTACTTGTGAAGCCTAACAACCCAGGTTCAATTCCCCAGGTCCCACATAAGCCAGATGCACATGGTGGCGCATGCATCTGGAGTTTATTTGCAGTGGCTAGAGGCCGTGGTGCACCCTTACTCTCCTCTCTCCCTTTCTCTGTCTCAAATAAATAAATCCTTTAAAAAAAATAATCTGTTTTGACTTTCAAGAGCCAGGTAATTGTGAATCCTCGAGGTCTGAGGTTAAATGCTCTACCACTGAGCTATAAGCCTCGAGGTCTACCATCCAGTCATGTGTTCACCCTCCATCACTGGGTGCCTTAACCAGAACTCCTTCCAACGCCCCAGCCAAGATGTGTAGCTGTATTTATTTATTGTACACTGAAGGCTTTTGTTTTAAACTTCAGAGCCGTATTCATTTACTGAGCATCTACTGCATGTACACATATTACCCCATGGAAGTCTCATAATGCCGTGAGTTAGTACTACTGCTTTCTGCATGAACAATGAGAAAACAGGAGTCGATAAATTGAGTCACTGACCCCAAGCAATCAGGGATCTCCGGAGCAGTAAGTCCAGGATTGGCACCTAGACAGTAACGTTTTGACACCTGAAATTCAAACAAGCTTTCATTATCTAATGGGGCTTTTGTATAGAAAAATCAAATTTATAATTCTATGTTTTGTGATTAGTATGCAATATATTAAAGTACGATCTATTAAACCTTGTATTTTAATAATGCTTATATCAAATAAGAACAACCATTTATTTTTTGTTAATGAACACTCAAATAACTCTTACACTTGGCAATTCAAAAATCTCATAAATTTTCATCTATTTATATGCGTAATCAGATTCTCTCAGGCTCAATGAGAACATTTCTATCACCTGAGAAGTTAGTACAAAATAAATATTTCTTGTAAGCAATTTTACAAATCCAATACAACAGATCTTTAAATTGGTATGCTTAAATACTCTTAAGTTCCAAATGCAAACTAATTTTTTAAAGATGTATTTTTATTTATTTATTAGACATAGACAGAAGGAGAGAGAGTGTGTGTGAAAATGAGTACTCCTGGGCCTCTAGCCACTGCAAATGAACTCCAGATGTGTGCGCAAACATGAGCATATGGCTTACGTGGCACCTGGAGAATTGAACCTGGGTCCTTAGGCTTTGCAGGCATGCGTCTTAACAGCTAAGCCATCTCTCCAGCCCTTTGCTTTAAAAGACTTATATTTATATTTATTTATTTATTTGTTTATTTATTAGAGATAGATAGAGGGAGAGAGAGAGAGTGAGAAACAAACTACATTTTAAAAAGTTACTTGGAGCCGGGCGTGGTGGCGCACGCCTTTAATCCCAGCACTCGGGAGGCAGAGGTAGGAGGATCGCCATGAGTTCGAGGCCACCCTGAGACTACAGAGTGAATTCCAGGTCAGCCTGGGCTAGAGCGAGACCCTACCTCGAAAAACCAAAAAATAAAAATTAAAAAAATAAAATAAAAATAAAAAGTTACTTGGGGTTGAAGAAGATGGTTTAGCAGTTAAGGCATTTGCCTGCAAAGCCAAAGAACCCTGGTTCAATTCCCCAGAACCCACATAAGCCAGATACACAAGGTGGTGCATGCATCTGGAGTTCATTTGCAGTGGGTGGAGGCTCTGGCATACCCATTTTCTTTCTCTCTCTCTCTCTCTCTCTCTGTCTCTCCCTCTTTCTCTTTCTCTTTCTCTCTCTCAAATAAATAGATAATAAAAAGTTGCTTGATTATATACCTTTTTACTGAACTTATTTATTTATTTTTGGTTTTTTGAGGTAGGGTCTCATTCTAGCACAGACTGATCTGGAATTCACTGTGTACTGTCAGGGTGGCCTTGAACTCACAGCAATCCTCCTACCTCTGCCTCTCGAGTGCTGGGATTAAAGATATGTACCACCATACCCAGCTTATTCTTAAATTTAACATCAAAATATTAAATTATCATTTTTTGATTTATTAGTTCATGACTTCCATGTCTTTCTGAGGATCACCATAATTACCCCCTAGGATCATCAGCCAGGCTATTTTGTCACAGAGGACAGAGCCTGAGTGCTTTTGCTAAGACCAAGACTGTAAATACTTGAGTGAGCCCCAAGCTAGCTCAGATTTTATCTCCACACATCCTGCTCTAAACTGCTGTCTTTCCACATCTAATGACTGTGTCTCTATTTCTCGTGATCTTGTCATTGGCCCCAAATATCCCAGCTTTTTAAATGTTGGTGGCTTTTCAGACCCACATGTTTTCATTCTTTTAAACTTCAAAAGGCCTGGGTAATAGTAAAATTTTGAATCTATTACCGTCCTAAATTCAATCCCCCCTGCCATTTAAAAAAAAAAAAAATTTTTTTTTTGGTTTTTTGAGGTAGGGTCTCACTCTAGCCCAGGCTGACCTGGAATTCACTATGGAGTCTCAGGGTGGCCTCAAACTCACAGCAATCCTCCTACCTCTGCCTCCTGAGTGCTGGGATTAAAGACATGCACCACCATGCCCAGCTAAAAAATATTTTGTTTTTATTTATTTATTTGAGAGAGAGGCAGAGGTAGAGAGAGAAGAGGCATGCCAGAGTCTCCAGCCACTACAAATGTACTCCAGACACATGCACCCTCATGTTCAGCTGGCTTTATGTGGGTACTAGGGAATCATACCTGGGTCCTTTGGCTTTGTAGGCAAGTGCCTTAATTGCTAAGACATCTTTCCAGCCCTGGTCTGATTAATAATATTTAAGCCAGGTGTGGTGGCACACGCCTTTAATCCCAGCACTCGGGAAGCAGAGGTAGAAGGATTACCGTGAGTTCAAAGCTACCCTGAGACTCCATAGTGAATTCCAGATTAGCCTGGGCTAGAGTGAGACCCTACCTAAAAAAAATAGTAATAATATTTAATATAACAGTGGATGAAGGCCCTGGTACACCCATTCTCTCTTTCTCTTTGTCTGCTTCTTTTTCTCTCTCAGAAAGGAAGAAAGAAAGAGAAAAAGAAAGAAAGAAAGAAAAAAAGAAAGAAAGAAAGAAAGAAAGAAAGAAAGAAAGAAAGAAAGAAAGAAAATTATGTCCCAGTAATTCTTGCGGTTCCCAGAGTGTTTATTAAAATACTAGTTTGGGGCTGGAGGGATAGCTTAGTGGTTAAGGCGCTTGCCTGCAAAGCCAAAGGACCCAGGTTTGATTCCTCAGGACCCATGTAAGCCAGATGCACAAGGTGGTGCACACATTGGAAGTTCGTTTGTACCAGCTGGAGGCCCTGGCCCATTCTCTCTCTCTCTCTCTCTCTCTCTCTCTCTCTCTGTCTCTGATAAATAAAATCAAATACAGAAAAACATAGGACATTTTTAGAGGTGCCACACCAGTCAAGGTTTCCAAAACCATCCTGACAAGTGAGCAGCAGCAGCCCATTCCACAAACTTAAATGTTCTGCAGTCAAGTGGGATTGAAGAGGGTGGAATGCATGGCAGGGCGTCTCTTTGGGGTGATCTGAAATGTTGCTACCGCTCATGTCCAGAAGAGACATTAGGTTCTATGCCAGAAGACGACCAAAAGTCTTGAAACTATTCCCAACTCCTCATAAATGCCCTCGGTGTCCCCACAGGCAGTGTGGGTATCCTGACTAAAGGCCCTAGTCCACCTCCTCCTTCATCACTACCTTCAGGATTTGGGGCGTTGCCTCTGATTGAACGCCACCATAGAGGCTGCTTAGGGTTCTCTGGCCAGATCTTCTCTGGGGATCATTCCATCATTTTGGAAGGCAAATTCCCAGAAGCCAAGTTTGTGTCATAAAAGCCTTTCTCCCTGGCAAGAGTTGTTTCAACCAGGGGCATCTGGCTCCAGCTGGGTTTAGCTTAAGTTGTTAACCCTGTGAATGTGGAATTGGAAAAGAGAAACTGTCTCTCTCATCTAGTTGAACCTGAAGTATGCAAACCAGGGAGCTGTGTTCAGCCATGAATTGTCAGTCCCTGTGGGTTGGAAGCCAAGTGTTGCAGTCAAGTTCATGTTGCTGGCAGAAATCACCTGACCAAGAGCAGCTTGTGGCGGGGTTGGGGGGGAGGTTTATTTTGGCTTACAGGCTTGAGGGGAAGCTCCACGATGGCAGGGAAAATGATGGCATGAGCAGAGGGTGGACATCACCCCCTGGCCAACATAAGGTGGACAGTAGCACCAGGAGATTGTGCCAAACACTGGCAAGGGGAAACTGGCTATAACACCCACAAGTCCGCCCCCAACAACACACTCCTCCAGGAGGTGTTAATTCCCAAATATCCTTCAATTGGGAATCTAGCACCCAGAACATCTAAGTTTATGAGGACACCTGAATCAAACCACCACATTCCACTCCTGGCCCCCCATAAACTGATAACCATTCATGGTGTAAAATGCAATGGATTCAGTCCAACTTTTAAAGTCCCCATAGATTTTATCAATTCCATTGATGTTCATACATTCCCACAGTCCAAGGTCTTTTAACTGAGCCATAATACCAAAAAGTCCCTCCCAAACCCATAATGGCAAAGAAGAAACATTCACACTGCAAAAGATGGGATTGGGCATAGCAAAGAAATATTCAACCAATACAAGATTTAAACAAGGCAAACATCAAACTCTGTAGCTTCAAGTCCAACAACTCTAGTCAGTGACAAATCTCCAAGTCTGATAACTCTAAACAGCAACAAATTTCTGGTATTCCAATTCTGCCCCTCCAGCTAAGCTGCTCACAGTCCTGGGAACTTCATCGGGCAGGCAACTCCTTAGCAGCCATCTCATGGTCCCAGCATCTCCACTGGGTCTCCACTGCAAGCCACGGTTCATCCTCACAGCTCCACTGAGTCTCCATGCAGGCACCCAGTAAGCCTGCTTCCCACCGCACATGGCTGTTTCCAAAACACAAGACCACTTTGCAAACTCAATGGCCCTCTCTTTCCTGCATTTCTTATACTCCACAATACCAGGTAGGGTACCAATTTGTTAATTCAGGAAGGAATAAAGCAGACTTTGAAAAACAGAACATTCCTTGAGCACTCAGGCCCCTTCAAAAGAGTCTACATTCTTCCTGTCGCCCCAGTGCAGGTCAGCTGGCCCAATCTCAAAGGTTGTAATCTCTCGATTGCAGGTGAATTGGCAGAAGTTTCAGCCGAAAGATTTCATTTCTGTGCCATATCCCTCAGCTCACACCAGTCCATTTCTACGCAGTGAAACTCTGCACAAATCTCAGGACATGGCACAGCATGAGCCTCTCACACAAACTGCTTCTAGCCCAGGCCAAGCAAAGCTCTTTCTCACCATCACAAGCCAAACCTCACAGTCCATAGTTCTTACTGCATTCAGATCTTTCAACTGTGACCAAAATATTCCATCAAGCTGTACTTACAGCACTGCAAGGGTCTCTTAGGTCAAGGTTTCAAATCCTTCCACATTCCTCGTGAAAATCAGCTCCAAAAGGCCAAAGCCACACAGTCAGTTGTCACACAGCAATCCCATTCCACGGTACCAACATTACTGTTGCAGTCAGGTTCTCATTGCTGGCAGTAATTACCTGACCAAGAGGAGCTCGTGGGGGAAAAAAAAAGAGTTTATTTTGGCTTACAGGCTTGATGGGAAGCTCCACGATGGCAGGGGAAAACGATGGCATGAGCAGAGGGTGGACATCACCCCCTGGCCAACATAAGATGGACAATAGCAACAGGAGAGTGTGCCAAACACTGGCATGGGGAAGCTGGCTATAACACTCATAAGCCTGCACCCAACAATACACTGCCTCCAAGAGGCATCAATTCCAAAATCTCCATCAGCTGGGAACCTAGCAGTCAGAACACCTGAGCTTATGGGGGACACCTGAATCAAACCACCACACGAGGCAAGCCTGTCTTCATGCAGACAAGGGAAACAGATGGTCAGGGAGGAGAGAGGAAACAGTGAATCTGATCCTAACGGCTGCACTTCTGGCTGTAGGTTCTGTGGCTCAAGACTGAGACTTACAACGAATTCCTTGGCAGGACTTATGTTAACTCATGAGGGTCCGTTGTTACTTGCAGCTAAATTGCTCTAGATAGAACCTGGGTAACATTGAACGTGCTTACTTACCTTGACTTCACCGTGTCCTCAGGCCTTCATCCAAATATCCAGGAAGTCTGTTATATTATCTCATAATGCCTCTTTATTCATACCTTCCTATTTCTACTGCCACGACTTAATATGTGTGCAAAATTCAAAATCGGACTTCCAGTTAAGATGGTGGCATAGGAACCACACCAAAGCAGCCTAGGGGAGAAAAAGCCAAAAAAAAGACAGCCAAATGCACCCTTCTACTAAAAAGTGAGGTGTATAAGAAATTACCAATGGCAGCAGAGAAGTAGGAGAGATCCGGAGCATCCAGAGCCCACACAGGCCGGCAGAAGCTGCTCCAGCAGCAGCAATACCAGGTCCACGGGGCCACAGCTTGAGCTGCAGGAAAAGCCAGGTGAGGGGATTTTCCACACTCCTGTCAGATTGGCTACCATCATGAAAACAAATGACCATAAATGCTGGAGAGGATGTGGAAAAAGAGGAACCCTTCTACACTGTTGGTGAGAATGCAATCTGGTCCAGCCATTGTGAAAATCAGTGTGGAGGTTCCTAAGACAGCTAAAAATAGATCTACCATATGACCCAGCTATAACACTCCTAGGCATATATCCTAAGGACTCATCTCATTACCTTAGAGATACTTGCTTAGCCATGTTGTTGCCGCTCAATTCACAATAGCTAGGAAATGGAACAGGACTAGATGTCCCTCAACTGATGAGAGGATAATGAAGATGTGGCACATTTATACAATGGAGTTCTCTCAGTGGTAAAGAAAAATGAAGTTATGAAATTTGCAGGAAAATGGATGGATCTGGAAAGGATCATACTAAGTGAGGGAACCCAGGCCCAGAAAGCCAAGCGCCACATGTTCTCTCTCATATGTGGATCCTAGCTACAGATGATTGGACTTCTGAGTGAGGAAGAAAACTCAGTAGCAGAGGCCAGTAAGGTAGAAAAGAAATATAAAGGGAAGAGAAAGGAAGGGAGGGGGTGCTTAATAAGATGGTATTGTATATATAAAAGTAGAAGAATAGATTAATGGGGGTGAAAAGGCCCAAGTGAGGTCAGGGGAAGAGATTTAGTAAAGGAAAGGCAGAGGGAGGGATAATCAAAATCTAAGAGGATATAAATAAATCATATGGAATCCTACCATTTTGGACAATGGAACACTCAGGAGCCATAGATTGTTGATAGAAAATTTTCAGTGCCACAGATGTGATACCTTCCAGTAAGTTGTTGGCCAGGGAGATCCCTGGTGCCCCCAAGACATTCCAGGCCATTGCTAAGGCCCTTGGTTTACCACCAGGAATAGATGGTAAGACCCTGTTGCCAAAGACTTCACATACTTAGGCTGAAAGGCCACTGAGAAATCCTGGTGGAACTGAGCTGATAACCTCCTCCATGTTGACCAGCTGAGAGAAAGATGGAAGAAGCCATTCTGCATGCAGTTCAATGGGAGAAAGAGATACCACCAGTGAAGATACTTAATAGTGGACACTGCAAGCCTTATATTTGGCCAGCCAACAGGTGCAATAATGGCATGTCTGTCATGGTGGAAACCAACTGCCCTCTAATTGGACTGGAGGCCTGCTCCATGGAGGGAATAAATCCCTGATACTGAAAACTTAAAACAGGGGTAGTCATGAGCCCTAGGGGTGTAATGTCTGCTGCTGTCTGGCTAAATGCATACACTATGCTTATCAAACTGCCCAGTAAGCACTTCTCTTAATGTTCATACCCTTATATTAATGCTACTCTCACTTTGGGTAGAAAATCTTCTCTTTACAGATGGCAGTGACCTTGGGACAACTCGGAAGGCATCATGGTGCTGGAAAGAAGTGACAGGAGTGCTTAGTACTGCAATATCTCTATCACACCTTCCAAGGCTCAGGGTCTATTGTTGAAGAGGTGGCAGAAAGAATGTAAGAGCCAAAGGAAGGCTAGGACTCCTTACAACATGCTCCCTCCAGACACAAGGTGGCCTGGATACCCATGACCTCACAGTGCCTGACACTACCTACACAAGACCATTATAATAGGAGGAAAAGATCATGACATCAAAATAAAAGAGAGACTGATTGAGAAGGGGAGGGGATATGATGGAGAATGGAGTTTCAAAGGGGAAAGAGAGGGGAGGGAGGGTATTACCATGGGATTTTTTTTTTATAATCATGGAAGTTGTTGTTTTAAAATTTTTTGAAAAAAAAAGAGAAACTAATTGGAAGGGGAAGATGATTTAATGGAGGGTGGATCTGAAAAGGGGAGAATGGGAAGGAGAAGGGGAATTATCATGGGTTATTGTTTATACTTATGGAAGCTGTCAATCGAAAGTTTTTTTTTTTTTTTTTTTTTTAAAGAATTGAGTCTTTTAAAAAGACACTAGGCACTAGGGAGGCAGAGGTAAGAGGATCACTCTGAGCTTGAGGCCACCCTGAGGCTACATAGTGAATTCAAGGTCAGCGAGACCCTATCTCAAAAAAAAAAAAACAACAACAACAGAATTGTGATATACAATCTTTCAAAAATATAATTTTAACCTACTTAGTAGCTTCACAAAGTTATCTTTGCCTACACATGATGTATCCATATTAAGTATTCTATAATTAATAAAACATTTTAAGATATATATTTTTGCAGTTAATCATGTTAGTAAGTTGATTCCCTGAAACTATGCTACCTTTGCTCAAACTCCTTAATTCTGCCTTGTTCATTAACCTGCAGTGATAATGATTACTCATCAGCTGTCATTTAGTACAGCTTTAACTGTAAGTAGAAATTTGAATTGCTGGTATGAGTCTATTAACATATTAAATCATATAGCAAATATGCTATATGATTGATAAATGATAGCTGATAGACAAATTGACTTACAAGACATTAAGCTTCACAGGACTTTTGTAATAGCTAATTAATGTGAATTTAGAATCTATAAATTCTTTTCTTTCTAAACAAATTAGGATACAGTTATTTCTCATAGTTTCTTTCCTTTGACTGGAACTGTGAATGTGGCCACATATGAAAAAATTCTTTTTAGTGCTTAAGGTTCACGTCACATTCAGTTAAGCTAAAAAAAGAAATGTATTTGAGGACCTAAGAAGAGCTGAAATGTTAAAGGTGCTTTCCTGCAATGCCTGACAGCCAGGGTTCAATTCCCAAGGCACCCCCACAAGCCAGGTGCAAAAGTTGTCACAAGTGTCTGGTGTTTGCGGTGGAAGGAAGCCCTGGTGCCCTGGTGTGTAAGCACTTGTGCACACGTGTGCACACACACATGCAAGTAAATAAATAATAATTAAATAAAAGCATTTGAAAAACAATACAATAGAAAAAAACATTTGAAATTGCCAGAATGAATGATACCTAACTCTCCATATACGCACAAAAAAAAAAAAATTAAAAAGGGGCTGAGGAAATGGAGCAGTTAAAGGAGCGTGCTTGCAAAGCCTGCCAGCCCAGATTGGATTCCCTAGTGCCTATGTGAAGCCAGATGTACAAAGTGGCACATGCATCTGCAGTTTGCAGCAGCAAGAAGCCCTGGCGAGTCGATTCTTTTTATCTCTCTGTCTCTTTCTTTTTGCTCTCTCTATCTCTTTGCAAGTAAATAAATAAAAATATTTTTTAAAGCAAAATAAAAATTTTAGCTGGGTGTGGTGGCGCACGCCTTTAATCCCAGCACTCAGGTGGCAGAGATAGGAGGATCGCCATGAGTTCAAGGCCACCCTGAGACTACAGAGTTAATTCCAGGTCAGCCTGGACCAGAGTGAGACCCTACCTCGAAAAAAAAAAAAAAATTAAAAGAAATCCACAGGTATATTTATAAATTTTTAAACATTTTATTTCTATTTGACAGAGAGAAAAAGGGAGAAAGAGAGAGAGAATGAGCACGCCAGGGCCTCCAGCCACTACAAATGACCTCCAGAAGCATGTGCCCCCTTGTGCATCTGGCTAATATGGGTCCTGGGAAATCAAACCTGGGTCCTTTGGCTTTATAGACAAATGCCTTAACTGCTATGCCATCCCTCCAGCCAATATTTATAAAATTTTTAAACAAAAAGAACAAGTTTTTTTTCCTTTTGTGATTTTTATTAGCATATATTAATTGTATGAAGCAATGAGTTTCATTGTGACATTTTAATACATGCATATATTATACTTTAATCATATCTTCCCTCCATTACCCTGCCTTATATTCCCAAAAAGTATTCCTCCACTTTTATCACCTCAAAGATTTTTTTTTAAGTTCTGAAATTATAAAAAAAAAAAATGAATAACACAAGCCGTGTGTGGTGGCACATGCCTTTAATCCCAGCACTCAGAAGGCAGAGGTAGAAGGATCGTTGTGAGTTCGAGGCCACCCTGAGACTACAGAGTGAATTCCAGGTCAGCCTGAGCCAGAGTGAGACCCTACCTCAGAAAACCAAAAAATAAAAATAAAAACTGAATAACACCATAAGACATTCTTACCTAGAACTCAAATTCAAGTGGTGATAAAAATAAAATACTAGAAAAAATATATACACTGGATATTAAAGTATAAACAGTATTTTAGCAGTAAAGATTATTTTGCTGCAATCCAAAAGGGATACAGTTCATTTCATTCTTTTTTTTTAATTTTTTTGTTTATTTATTTATATGAGAGAGATCAAGAGTTAAAGAGGCAGAGAGAGAGCAAAAGAGAATGGGCGCACCAGGGCTTCCAGCCACTACAAATGAACTCCAGATGCGTGCGCCCCCTTGTGCATCTGGCTAACGTGGGACCTGGGGAACCGAGCCTCGAACCGGGGTCCTTAGGCTTCACAGGCAAGCGTTTAACCGCTAAGCCATCTCTCCAGCCCTCATTTCATTCTTCAAAACGTGACTAGTAGACAAGTCACTTGGCATAATGATGTGAAAAGAGTTTCATCTTGTCTACACAGTATTTTATGTTGAGTCATACCATTTGTGTCTTCAAGTAACCAAAAAAATGTAGTGTGTGCAATTTTATTGTAGTATTAAAATGCTCAGGGATATTTTAAAATAGTAAATTATCTTAAGTCAAGCATGCTGATTATCTTGCTACTACTGGTATTTTATAATCCTATTTCCCACATACATATGCTTTTTTAAGTGTACATTTTTTTCTGCTAAAATTGAGAGTAAAGAAAAAAATATCACACTTCTGGTTCCTGCAGATAGCTTGAACCCAAAATAGCAAGCAATGAAGAATGTCTGAGGCGAGTTAGAGCAGTTACTCACTAATAATACCTCCTGGAGGGCCATTGCTTGTACTCTCAAAAAAAGGTTTCCTCAGTGGCCTTACCAACATCCTCTAAGAGTAAAAAAACAACCCTCTGGGAAAAGATATACTGAAAAATAGCTCCTCACCTCAACTGAACTGGGAGACAGGGTATAGAAGCAGATAAGAGAATTCACCAATATAGACATTGTTATGCATGATATGAAATGTCTCCCAAACGGTGGATCTAATCATTGACAGTCATTGGATCATGAAAGTTCTGACCTAATTAACCAATTACAGGGGCTGGAAAGATGGCTCAGAGATTAAGGCACTTGCCTACAAAACATAAAAACCTGGGTTTGATTCCCCAGTACCCACATAAACCCAGATGCACAAAGCAGCACATGAGCCTGGAATTCATTTGTAGTGACTGGAGGCCCTGGCACAGCCAGTCTCTCTTTCACTT
The DNA here is from genome assembly GCF_020740685.1 of Jaculus jaculus. NCBI lineage: Eukaryota > Metazoa > Chordata > Mammalia > Rodentia > Dipodidae > Jaculus > Jaculus jaculus. Next base: position 15,956,975 of record NC_059121.1, on the reverse strand, counting down.
TCTCTCTCTGTCCCTCTCTCTCTCATTTCTGGTTCAAAATAAATAAAATTTATTTATTTATTGTGAGAGACAGAGGACAGCTGTGCCAGGGCCTCCTCCAGCAACTGCAAATGAACTCCAGATGCACGTGCCCCTTGTGCACACGTGCACATGCATGCTCACATCACTGCGCGTCTGGCTTATGTGGGACCTGGAGATTTGAACATGAGTCCTTAGGCTTTGCAGGAAAGCACCTGAACTGCTTAAGCCATCTTTCTAGCCCAATAAAAATATCTTTAATTAGCCAGGCGTGGTGGCGCACGCCTTTAATCCCAGTATTTGGGAGGCAGAGGTAGGAGTATGGCAGTGAGTTTGAGGCCACCCTGAGGCTACATAGTGAATTCCACATCAGCCTGGACTAGAGTGAGACCCTACCTTGAAAAACCAAAAAATATATTTTTTTCTAATTAACCAATTACTCTACTTGTGGATTCATAATTTTATGGTATTATTGGGAGGTGGTGGAAATCAAGAGGTGGAACTTGGTTGGAAGAGGTGGGTCCCAGGGGCCATGTCTTTGGAAGGTGTCTCCTTAGCAGCAGATTACACCTGTAATCCCAGCACTTGGGAGGCTGAGGTAGGAGAATCATCATGAGTTCAAGGCCACCCTGGGCTATAGTGCAAATTCTAGATTAGCCTCAGATAGAATGAGACCCTACCTCAAAAAAAAAAAAAATACAAAGATGAGTGGAAGAGTGTATCTTCTCACTGCCCCCTTCCTGCCAGGTCTTCTGCTTCCAGGCTGTGAAGTGAGCAGCTTTTCTCTGTCATATGTTTCCTGTGCCTGGCCACGGGTCTAGAAGCAATCAAGCCAGCTGGTTAAAGACTAGGCCATAAACCAAAATAAGTCTTTCCTCCTTTAAGTTTTTTATTTTTCAGGAATTTCCTTCCACATAGTAATGATAACTGACTAATACGTTGGTATCCACCAATGAAATTGAGATATATAAAAACTCAGAATGGGGCTGAAGAGATGGCTTAGCAGTAAAGGCATTTACTCACAAAGCCAAAGGATCCCGGTTCAATTCTCCAGGACCCACATAAGTCAGATGCACAAAGGGGCGCACACATCTCAAGTTCATTTGCAGTGGCTAGAGGCCCTGGTGCAATCATTCTCTCTCTCTCTCTCTCTCTCTCTCTCTCTCTCCCTCTTGCTCACTCAAATAAATAAATAAAATATATTTTAAAACTCAGAACATCTAAAAGCAGGGCTGAAAGAGATGGCTTGATGGTTAAGGCATTTGTCTGCAAAGCTTACTGACCTGGGTTCGATTCCCCAGTACCCGTGTAAAGCCAGATGCACAAAGTGGCCCATGCATGTGCAGTTTGTTTGCAGTGGCTTAAGTCACAGGCACACCATTCTCTCTCTGCTTGCAACTTCAAAAAAAAATTAAATGGGAGGCTGGAGAGATGGCTTAGTGGTTAAAGACAGTTGCTTATAAAAGCAATATTTCAAAAGCCAGATGTGGTGGCAGATGCCTTTAATTCCAGCTCTTGGGAGGCAAAGGTAGGAGGATCGCTATGAGTTCAAGGCCACTCTGAGAATACATAGTGAATTCCAGGTCAGCCTGGGCTAGAGTGAAACCCTACCTCAAAAAACCAAAACAAGGGCTGGAGAGATGGCTTAGCGGTTAAGCGCTTGCCTGTGAAGCCTAAGGACCCCGGTTTGAGGCTTGGTTCCCCAGGTCCCACGTTAGCCAGATGCACAAGGGGGCGCACGCGTCTGGAGTTCGTTTGCAGAGGCTGGAAGCCCTGGCGCACCCATTCTCTCTCTCTCCCTCTATCTGTCTTTCTCTCTGTGTCTGTCGCTCTCAAATAAATAAATAAAAAATTTAAAAAAAATAAAATAAAAGCAATATTTCAAGGCAAAAATCATAATTCTTATTGAGTATATACTAATGTACTAATCAACTAATACTTTTTTGTAGTTCTGGAATTCAACCTCAGAGCATTATGCATACTAGGCAAGCACACATCCTCAGTTCATCAACTAGCATTTTTCACTACATGTCACCTGTAAGTATGGCATGTTAATATTCAAATAAATCAGTGATTTCACTAGGCAATAAAGTTAATTTCTCAGTTTTTTAAATATATGTATATATACATACATATACATACATACATACATACATACATACATTGGTTTGTCAAGGTAGGGTCTCATTCTATCCCAGGCTGACCTGGAATTCACTATATACTCTAAGGGTGGCCTTAAACTCATGGTGATCTTCCTACCTCTGCCTCCTGAATGCTGGGATTAAGGGCATGCACCACCATGCCTGGCTAAAAATATATATATATAGTATATATGTTATTCATTTATTCATGAGAGCAAAAGAGACAGAGAGAGAGAATGGACATGCCAGGACCTTTAGCTGCTGCAAATGAACTCCAGACACATGTACCACCTTGTGCATCTGGCTTACATTGAGTCATGGGGAATTGAATCTGAGTCCTTAGGCTTTATAGACAACTGCCTTAACCACTAAGCCATCTCTCCATCCCTATTTTTCAGTTTTAAGGGTATTGATACAAGAATTTAGTCAAAAACAAATGATAGTGATTACCCCTTGTAAAAAATTCCAGAGAAAATATAAACTATGAATGTTAGATTTTCAAACAGATTCCTGGTGGAGTAAAACATTCCTTCTAAAAATACATTTGCAAGCTGTACCACATAGTTACCAAAACATGTCACACTGCCTTTGAATTCCATTAATTCATCTAGCAAATATTCATTGATCAAATGCATTATTGTTAAAATACTATTTAAAATGTAGAGAATCTGTACCAGTTATTGATAAATTACAAGTGGATCAGACTTCTTTCTTGTATTTCTTAGTCAATATATTAATAGTGTTGCAAATAGTTCTTCTCTTGAAAAATCTATCTCATCTTGGACCTAAAATTACAGTCACATTTTATTATCTCAGGAATAATTAGACCCAATGGCAGTCAAGTGATGGACTTTTTTTTAAAGTTTGTTTTTATTGACAACTTCCATAATTATAGACAATAAACCATGTAATTCCCCCCCACACACACTTTCCCCTTTGCAACTCCATACTCTATCATATCCCTGCCCCCTCTCAATCACTCTCTCTTTTATTTTGATGTCATGATCTTTTCCTCTTATTATGATGGTCTTGTGTAGATAGTGTCAGGCACTGTGAGGTGATGGATATCCAGGCCATTTTGTGTCTGGAGGGAGCACGTTGTAAGGAGTCCTAGCCTTCCTTTGGCTCTTACATTCTTTCCCCCACCTCTTCAGCATTAGACCCTGAGCCTTGGAAGGTGTGATAGAGATACTGCAGTGCTGAGCACTCCTCTGTCACTTTTTCTCAGCACCATGGTGCCTTCTGAGTCATCCCAAGGTCAACACCATCTGAAAAGAGAAGGTTCTCAACCAAAAGTGAGAGTAGCATTAATATATGGGCATTAACATTATGTGCTTACTGGGCAGTTTGGTGAGCATACATTTAGCCAGACATGAGCAGACAGACGTTACACCCCTAGGACTCATGACTGCCCCTGCCATAGGTTTTCAGTATCAGGCATGTATTCCCTCCTATTGCAGTCAGGTTAGCGTTATTGGTAGAAATCACCCAAGAGCAGCTTGTGGGGGAAAAAAAGAGGTTTATTTTGGCTTACAGGCTCAAGACAGGGAAAATAATGGCATGAGCAGAGAGAGGACATCACCCCCTGGGCAACATCAGGTGGACAAGAGCAACGAGAGAGTGTGCCAAACACTGACTTGGGGAAACTGGCTATAACAGCCATAAGCCTGCCCCCAACAATACAATCCCTCCAGGAGGCATTAATTCCCAAATCTCCATCAGCTGGGAAGCTAACACTCAGAACACCTAAGTTTATGGGGAACACCTGAATCAAACCACCACACCTCCCTTGGAGCAGGCCTCCAGTCCAATTACAGAGCTGTTGGTTTTCCCCATAACAAACTATTGCTCCCATTGGCTCATTTGGCCTGGCTGGCCAAATTTAAGGCTTGCAGTGTCCACTGTTGAGTATCTCCATTGGTGATTTCTCTCTCTCCCATTGAACTGCATGCAGCGTAGCTTTTCCCAGCTTTCTATCAGCTGGTCTACACAGAGGAGGTTTTCAGCTCAGGTCCAGCAGGATTTCTCAGTGACCTTGCAGCCTAAGCATGTGGAGTCTTCAGCTGTAGGGACTTACCAAAATGATGGACTTTTCTCTGGGGTCTTGTCTTGACGGGTCTTGCATGGCTAGCCCCATCAAGGTCTAGTTTACGAAGAATCTGTCTCTTGTCATTCAATCTGCAAAGAATCCAGCCAAGAACAGGGATGTAACATTCTTGGTTTGATGGATTTTCCTAGAATGCATTTTCTATTCTGTGACTCATTTCAAAGAACTCTTTTTCTTTCAGATAGAACTTAAAAAAAAAAAAAAAAAGGCAAGCCCAATAGATTGGCCTTTTATTTTAATGCAAGGGACAGTGAGTGAGAGAGAGAATGAATTGGTGTGCCAGGGCCTCCAGCCACTGCAGTCAGATGTGTGCATCCCCTTGTATGCATGTGCAACATTGTGCACTTATGTCACTGTGCGTCTGGTTTATGTGGGACCTGGAGAGTCGAGCATGAGTCCTTAGGCTTCACGGGCAAGTGCCTTAACCACTAAGCCATCTCTTCAGCCCTCAGATAGAGCTTCTGTTGGAAACTACTGTGGCTATTGAGAGGAGTCAGTGAGGAGGTTAGAGAGATGGCACAGAGCTGTAATCCCAGGATTTTGGAGGCTGAGGCAGGAGGACCATGAGTTCAAAGCCAACCTGGCCCACACAATGAAACCCTGACATCCCAACACCACTAAGAAAATAATGATAATAAATAAAAGAAGCAAGTCCAAGAGTGTACTGGCTACTACAAGAGGGTAATGTGTCAGTTGACAATTGTTCCCGCAAGTATATTGATGTCCCAATCTCCATAAACCGTGGCTGTCATCTTCAGATGATGAGATTAACCACATTTACCCAGGTGGGTCTTAAGTGTCACGAAAGTGTCCTCATGAGAGAAGTAGAGAAATTTGGCATTGACTTAGAGGAGAAAAAATGTGAAGGCAAGGAGAAAATTTAGAAGGATGAAGCCACGAGCCAAGAAAGTCAGGAAATGCCAAGAGCCTTCAGAAGTTGAAAGAATTGGTTGGTAGATTATGATAGATGGATAGATAAATAGAATAGATAGGCATTTATTTAGATGATAGATAGATAGATAGATAGATAGATAGATAGATAGATAGATAGATACATACATACATACATACATACATACATACATACATACATACATACATAGTTAAAACAGTGCTGGGAGTGGTGGCACATGCCTTTACTCCCAGCACTTAGGAGGTAGAGGTGGGAGGATCACCATGAGTTCGAGGCCACCCTGAGTCTGCATAGTGAAGTTCAGGTCAGCCTGGGCTAGAGTGAAACCCCTACCTGAAAAAACCTTGGCTCATATGATTGTGGCAGCTGGCAAGTCCAAGATCTGTGGGATAGGTCAGCAGACTTGAGACCGACCCAGGGGAAAAAAAAATCCATGTTGTAATCTTGAATTTAAAGCTGTCAGCAGGGCTGGAGACATGGCTTCATAGTTAAAGACACTTACCTACAAAGCCTAACAGCCAAGGGTTCAATTCCCCCGTACCCACATAAAGCCAGACACACAAACTCATGTATGCATCTGGAGCTCATTTGCAATGAGGTCCTGGCTTGCCCATTCTCTCAAATGAATAGATAAATAAATAAAAGCTGTCGGCAGAAGCATTTCCTGCCTCCTTGGGAGACTGCAGTCTTGGAAGGTTTTGGACTGATTGCATGAGCCCTCCCTGCAATGTGGAGAGACTGTTTGTTTATTTATGTATCATTTATGTGCTCATGGCTGTGCCCGGGCGCTCACCGGCATGGGGGTGGGGCACTCGTCTGCAGAGAGCAGAGCGGACAGCGAGGTCCGGCTCCATCCCTGGTCTGCTCATTCTCACTTTGAGCCAGTCTCTTGTTATTTTTCCCCAAGCCCAGTAATTCTCTGGACTCTGCTCCCCTGTGCACAACTGAGGTGGCAGGCTCACGTGGTCATCTCCATCTCCTGCTGTTTACACAGGATCTGGAGATTCGAAATTTCAGACCCTTTCAGACTTCCTTGAGCCATCATGGTTGTGCAGGAAGTGCCCGTAACCATGAACCCTCTCTCCAGCCATGCTTATTTACCTGTGGGGCACACATACCTTCACGGTGACAACTAGAGTGGCAATTGACCAAACACCCGCAGACCCTCACCTTGCCAAGTTGACTACAAAGCGAACTAGAGCGCTGTCTGCCACGGCTGGGCCTGATAAAAGGAGCACTGCGAAGGTAGGATCCAGTCTCCAGAGGAAAAACAGCAAGGGGCTTGAGTGTAGCCAAAAAGAAATTGCCAAAGATTATGGGGAAAAGTCAGATAAACTTGTCATCCCAGCACTAAGGAAGCTGAGGTAGGATGATCACTGCAGTTTGAAGCCAGGCTGGGTTACAACGCTTATTAGCCAGGTGTGGCGGCACACGCTGTGGGAGGCAGGTAGGAGGATCGCTGTGAGCACAGCGTGAGATTACACAGTGAATTCCAGGCTACCCTGGGCTGCAGAAAGACCCTACCTTGAAAAACAAAACAAAAAACATTAAAAAAAGAAAGCATACAGGCCCAGGATTCTGGTGTAACTAAATATTGGCAGTATGAAGACCTCACAACCTTAGCATAGACATTGCCACCAATGGAAATTTTAGGTTGTATTACTCAGGATTCTCTAGAGGAGCAGAACTGAATGAACGAATATACATTATAAAGGGGATCTACTGCATTGACTTAAATCATACAGGCTGGTAGTCCAAAAATGTCTTCTCCATGCCGGCGAGACTAAGAGCCTCATAGTTGCCCAGTCCGTGAGGCTGGGGCCTTAGTAGTTCCAGTCGGACACAAGGCCCAGAGGTTCCCTGCCAGAGCACAGTTCTCCAGTCCCCACCAGAAGGCTGAAGAAGCTTGGTTGCAATGTCCATAAAGGACGGCAGTGATAGGAAAGTTGTACACATTAGCAAGGAGCAAGGGCAGCCAGGCAGAGCAGGCACTTTTTTAAATTTAATTCATTGACAACTTCCATGATTGTAAATAATATCGCATGCTAATTCCCTCCCTCCCCCCACTTTTCCCTTTGAAACTAAATTCTCCATCACATCCCCTCCCCCTCTCAATCAGTCTCTCTTATTTTGATGTCATGATCTTTTCCTCCTCTTATGATGGTTTTGTGTAGGTAGTGTCAGGCACTGTGAGGTCATGGATATCCAGGCCATTTTGTCTGGAGGAGCATGTTGTAAGGAGTCCTACCCTTCCTTTGGCTCTTACATTCTTTCTGCTACCTCTTCTGCAATGGACCCCGAGCCTTAGAAGATGTGATAGAGATATTGCAGTGCTGAGCACTCCTCTGTCACTTCTTCCCAGCACCATGATGCCTTCTGAGTCATCCCAAGGTCACTGCCATCTGAAAAGAGAAGGTTCTCTAACCAAAAGTGAGAGTAGCATTAATATAAGGGTATGAACATTAAGAGAAGCGCTTACTGGGAAGTTTGGGGGGCATAGTATATACTTTTAGCCAGACAGCAGCAGATGTTATACCCCTAGGGTTCAGACTACCCCTGTTTTAAGTTTTCAGTATCAGGGATGTATTCTCTGCCATGGAGCAGGCCTCCAGTCCAATTAGAGAGTGGTTGGTTTCCCTCATAACAGACATGCCACTATTGCACCCATTGTTGGCTCATTTGGCCTGACTGGCCAAATATAAGGCTTGCAATGTTCACTACTGAATATCTTCACTGGTGGTATGTCTCTCTCCCATTGAACTGCATGCAGCATGGCTTTTCCCACCTTTCTGTCAGCTGGTCTACATGGGGGAGATTTTCAGCTCAGTTCCAGCAGGATTTCTCAGTGACCTTGTAGCCCAATTATGTGGAGTCTTCAGCAATAGGGTCTTACCATCTATTCCTGGTGGGAAACTAAGGGCCTCGGCAACAGCCTGTGTCGAAAAGCGGCCACTTTTTCCTGGAACCTCTTTGTATAACGAAGATAGCGCCAGAAGTTCTGCCTATGCTAGTAACGACCTTCCCAAAAGGCATGTCTCTTCTCGATTCTTCTTTATTTTTTAATTTATTTATTTTGAGAGAGTCAGAGAGAAAGATGGAGAGAGAGAGAATGGCCGTGCCAGGCCTCTAGCCTCTGCAAGTGAACTCCAGACACCTGCACCGCCTTGTGCATCTGGCTTACGTGGGTTCTGGGAATCGAAACAAGGTCCTTTGCTTTTGCAGGCAACCACCTTAACCACTAAGCCATCTCTCCAACCCTTTTATTTTATTTTTATTTTTATTTGATACAAAGAGAGAGAGAGAATGGGCACACCAGGGCCTCTAGCCACTGCAAACAAACCCTAGATGCATGCACCACCTTGTGCATCTGGCTTATGTGGGTCCTAGGGAATTGTTCCTGGGTCCTTTGGCTTTGCAGGCAAGTACCTTAACCACAAAGCCATATTTACAGCCCCCTTTCTTGATTCTTCATCCAGTGAAGTTGACAGTAAAGATTAACGGTCACCATTGGTATTTTCATACTATATTACAGATACTTGAAAATAGCTCATTTATCAGTGCTTCAGAGTTAAGGTAGTTTGAAAACATAATATCAGATTATTTTATTTACTTAATAAGTTGATGAAGTCTATCTATTATTATATCAAAAATATATTTTTAGGGACTGGAAAGATGGACCAGTGGTTAAGGCATGTGCCTGCAAAGTTTAATGACCAGATTCGATTCCCCAGTACCTACATAAAGCCAGATACACAAAGTGACACATGCATGTGGGGTTCATTTGCAGGGGCTAGAGGACCTGGTGATCCCATTCTCTCTCTCTCTCTCTCTCTCTCTCTCTCTCTCTCTCTCTCTCTCTCTCTCTCTTTCTCTCTCTCTCTCCTTGGAAAGAGAGACAGAAAAAAAAGACAGGAAAATTTTTAAAAAATATTCTGGGGGCTGGAGAGATGGCTTAGTGGTTGACACACTTATTGAAAAGCCAAAGGACCCAGATTTGATTCCCTAGGACCCATGTAAGCCAGATGCACAAGGTGGCATACGCATCTGAAGTTTCTTTATAGCGGCTAGAGGCCCTGGCATGCCCATTCTCTCTCCCCCTCTGTCTATCTGTCTCTCTCACACACAAATAAAAATAAAATACTATTTTTTTAATATTTGTATTTATTTGAAAACAGAGAGAAAGAGAGAAAAGAGAGACAGCCAAGAGAATGGGTGTGCTAGGGCCTCCAGCCACTGCAAACAAATTCCAGATGCAAGTGCCACTTTGTGCATCTGGCTTTACATAGGTACTAGGGGATCAAACCCAAGTTGTTAGATTTTGCAGGCAAGCACCTTAATCACTGAGCCATCCCTCCAGCCTGAGAAAAAAATATTTTTGATTGCCTGGCATGGTGGTGACACGTGCCTTTAATCCCAGCACTCAAATCCCAAAGGCAGAGGGAGGAAGATCACCGTGAGTTTAAGGCCACCCTGATACAACTACATAGTGAATTCCAGGTCAGCCTGGGCTAGAGCAAGGCCTTACCTCCAAAAACCAATATATGTACATACACATATATATTTGATAACTTCATCAATATAATTTGCAGGCTCTTTAATTTTATTTCATTTATTCATTATTCTACAGAGTACTAGGCTTCTTTGGATTATCAATGGGGTCCACACACAAGAAAATTAATCAAGTTGGGCATGGTGGTGCACGCCTTTAATCCCAGTACTTGGGAGGCAGAGGTAGGAGGATCATAGTGAGTTCGAGGTCACCCTGAGACTGCATAGTGAATGAATTCCAGGTCAGCCTGAGCTAGAATGAGACCATACCTCGAAAAATCAGGGCATGGTAGTGCACACCTTTAATCCCAACACTTGGGATCACCATGAGTTTGAAGCCACCCTGGGACTATATAGTGAATTCCAGGTCAGCTTGGCTAGACCAACACCCTACCTCAGAAAAACAAGAAAAGTTAACCTTATGTGAAAAGTTCTACTATTCTGGTCTTCTTATATTCATTCAGTTAATAGATGCTTATTGAAAATTACTCTATTTTAGATGGTAAGACTCTATTGCTGAAGACTCCACATCTTGGGCTGCAAAGCCACTGAGAAATCCTGCTGGAACTGAGCTGATAACATCCTTCATGTAGACCAGCTGACAGAAAGCAGGAAGAAGCCATTCTGCATGCAGTTCAAAGGGAGAAAGAGAAATCACTAGTGAAGATACTCAACAGTGGACAGTGCACGTCTTAAATTTTGCCAGCCAGGCCAAATGAACCAATGGGTGCAAGTCTATCATGGTGGAAACCAGCTGCCCTCCAACTGGACTGGAGGCCCACTCCATGGGAGGGATATACATCCCTAATACTGAAAACTTAAAACAGGAGTATTCATGAGCCCTAGGGTTGTAACGTCTGCTGCTGTCTGACTAAATGTATATACTATGCTCACCAAACAGCCCAGTAAGCACTTCTCTTAATATTCATACCCTTATATTAATGCTGCTCTCACCTTGGGTATGGAATATTCTCTTTTCAGATGGCAGTGACCTTGGGAGGACTCAGAAGTTATCATAGTGACTGGAGTACTGAGTAACATCTCGATCACACCTTCCAAGGCTCAGGGTCTAATGCGGAAGAGGTGGCGGAAAGAATGTAAGAGCCAAAGAAAGGGTAGGACTCCTTACAACATGCTCCCTCCGGACACAAAATGGCCTGGATATTCATGACTTCACAGTGCCTGACACTACCTACACAAGACCATCATAAGAGGAGGAAAAGATCATGACTTCAAAATAAAAGAAAGACTGATTGAGATGGGGAGGGAATATGATAGAGAATGGAATTTCAAAGGGGAAAGTGGGGGGAGGGAGGGTATTACCATGGGACATTTTTTATAAACATGGAAAATGTAAATAAAAATTGAGAAAAAAAAAATAAAATTACTCTATTTTATACTAACTCAAAAAATACTTGGAGGTGGGCATGGTGGTACACGCCTTTAATCTCAGCACTCAGGAGGCAGAGGTAGGAGGATCGCTGTGATTTCAAGGCCACCCTGAGAATACAGAGAATTTCAGGTCAGCCTAGGCTAGAATGAAGCCCTACCTAGAAAAATAAGGGAAAAAAGAAGTATTAATTCAAACCACCACCAATATTCTGCAGAGTTAATAATGAGAAGAAATTTTAGGGACAAATCCATCTGGAAGATCTCTTAGCAGTGTGTAATTTATTCCTGCAAAGATTCTGATTGCTGTATAATCAGGCTGACAAATGACTGGGCAGGTCCAAACAAGCGAATTCTGGTTTTCTCTGGAAGTCCCTCTCCTGCTCCTTGTGCATGCAGAGTTTTATGGAATGTTAATGGTCCCAATCTCCCTTAGGGCATCTGTCCCTCTGTATGACTGACAAAAGCTTGATCGTTTTTCTCATTTAAATTACAGACTCTGTATGGAATAATTACCTAGAAGTTTAGAGCCCATTTACTTCATCTATCATATAGGTATATATATATATTTTTCACAGCCAGAGCAAACATACGAAATTTATAAATATATGACATTTTGATAATAAAACATGAGAGATAGAAAATTTTAAATCTGCTAGAATTCATGAAATCTCACATTTATGTATTGGCCATTGATTATTTAAAGGAACTAGAACTGTAATCATAATGGACAGTAAATGCCAGCATTGATGAGATTAGTTGAAAAGATCATTGTGTCACCATTTGAACCTCAAGTAGAAACGCAACGGATGAATGACAAGAGGGCAGGTGAAAGCTGGCCCTCAATGGAAAGAGCTAAAGCATCAGTCGCAGTCCCACAAATGCAGAAAGGCCTAGAGCCAGGGAACGCGAGGGGCCGGGGGTCGGGGTGAGCTGGCTGGCTGCTAGGCTTCCTCCCTCCACAGGAGCGCATGGTAGTCACACCCTAACGTCCTGCTTCCCACACGGACTCCACTGGTCCTGTCTGAGAGACGGGGCCATTCATCGGGAATAAAAAGACGCAGTGTTTGGATCCGAGGGCAGGGGCAAGGCCATGAAAGAACACCTGTCCTCCCTGCGGGCCCCTCCCCTGCACACAGCGCCTGTCTCCGCCGTCCAGCCCACCGTGACGTTCGCGGAGATAATCTCACGGTCACGGTTTCTCTTCTTTCCTTAAGGACTAGGTCAGGAACACATCCTTCTGTGCTTTGACACTCAACAGCGTTCTTTTGTTTACTATTTGACCATGAAATGATATTTGTTTGTTTTTTAATTTTTTTTGTTCATTATTTATTTATTTATTTGAGAGCTACAGACACAGAGAGAAAGACAGATAGAGGGAGAGAGAGAGAATGGGCGCGCCAGGGCTTCCAGCCTCTGCAAACGAACTCCAGACGCGTGCGCCCCCTTGTGCATCTGGCTAACGTGGGTCCTGGGGAATCGAGCCTTGAACCAGGGTCCTTAGGCTTCACAGGCAAGCACTTAACCGCTAAGCCATCTCTCCAGCCCATGAAATGATATTTGTAAAAGCGAGAATTTTTCCTTTCACTGGACATTAAACAACAACAGAAAAGGAGATAGCAAAATTTAAAAAAAGAAGAAGAAGAAGAAGAAAGAAAGAAAAAACCTCAAGCTTTTTTTTTCTTTTTAAAAATATTTTATTTATGGGGGATGGAGAGATGGCTTAGTGGTTAAGGTATTGGCCTGCAAAGCCAAAGGATCCCAGTTCAACTCTCCAGGACCCACGTTAGCCAGATACACAAGGGGGTGCATGCATCTATTCGTTTGCAGCGACTGGAGGCCCTGATGCACCCATTCTCTCCCTCCCCCCCGACTCTGTGCCTCTTTCTCTCTCTCAAATAAATAAAATATATTTCTTTTTTAAAAAATATATTTATTTGGGGCTGGAGAGATGGCTTAGCAGTTAAGCGCTTGCCTGTGAAGCCTAAGGACCCCGGTTCGAGGTTCGGTTCCCCAGGTCCCACGTTAGCCAGATGCACAAGGGGGCGCACGCGTCTGGAGTTCGTTTGCAGAGGCTGGAGGCCCTGGCGCACCCATTCTCTCTGTCTCCCTTTATGTGTCTTTCTCTCTGTGTCTGTCGCTCTCAAATAAATAAATAAATGAATAATTAAAAAAAAACTTTAAAAATATATTTATTTGCAAAGAGAGGAGGTGGGGATAGGTGAACCAGGGCCTCTAGCCACAGCAAACAAACTCCAGGTGCATGCACAACTTTGTGCATCTGGGTTTATGTGGATACTGGGGAATCGAACCCAAGATTTTAGGCTTTGCAGACAAGCGCATTAAATACTGATCCCTCTCTTCAGCCCCCCAAACTTGAGTTTAAACATAGGCATTCATCCATAATTATTTTTAGACTGTTCCTGATAGGCAGGAAATGGAATGAGCCTAAATGTCCACCAACAGAAGAATGGATAAAGCAAATGTGGTGCATATGCGCAATGGAATTCTATGCAGCCATAAAGAAAAATTAAGTCATTACATTTTCAGGAAAATGTATGCGACTGAAATCATTATGTTGAACCTAAGTCAGACGCTAAAAGACAAGTATTGCGTGTTTTTCCTTCTATGTGGAAACTAAATTTAAAACTGTATACATATGAGTGTAGAGAGCACGAAACTAGAAAGGGGGTCGGGAGGGGAGGAGCTCTCCAGGGAAGAGGGAAGCAGAACGCGTGCGATAAGAAAGAGAAGAGGTAGCTAGCTGAGCGAAGACAGGCAAAGGGGAGGTCATGGGGGAAGGGAGAGACTAAGAACAAAGCATAACGACGCAGATGTATAAAGAGGCCCATGACTTTACATGTTAGCCTGCAAAAAGTTAACTAAGAAAAACACACACGCAAGCATTGGGCTTGAAAGATGGCTGAGCAGGGAAGGTGTTTGCAGTGGCTGGAGGCCCTGCTGTGCCCAATCTCTCTCTCTCTCTCTCTCTCTCTCTCTCTCTCTCTCTGTCTGTCTCTCTCTCTGTGTCTCTCTCTTTGTGTGTGTGTGTCTCTCTCTCTCATATATATATATGATATATGATATATATATATATACACATACATACATACATACATACATATATGTCTGCCCCTCTCAACCAAATAAATAAATAAAATATTTTTTAGGGCTGGAGAGATGGCTTAGCAGTTAAGGCACTTGCTTGCAAAGCATAAAGACCCAGGTTCTATTCCCCAGTACCCATGTAAGCCAGATGCCCAAGGTGGCGCATGTGTTTTTAAAAAGAAGAAAACAAAATATTTTTTTAAAACAAGCGTTAACTCCAAAATGCTGAAGTCAGTTGTTAGCAAATCTACCAGGGCTGTCACCAAGCCCCTGAGGGGTAGGTGTTATAAAACCCATCCAACTCCTCTTTAGAGCTACAGCCCTGATTCACTTTCTCCCTTCCGAAACCTTCCCCAACATGTCAGCAAAGGAAATTAAAATCTTAATTAAAGCCTTTCCATTTACATGTAGCAATGAAAACAATCCTTCCACCCTCGGCAGAATAATGTGGTAATAAAGTGACTCTCACACAAGAAATGCCACCCTGTGTCAGTCCAAGATGCCAACCAGTCATTTCTTACCAAAAATGCCTTGTGGTTTCCCATGTCAGACTCCAGAGATTCTTGTTGGACTTTGAACAGCCTTCAATGTTTTATTACGAATATGTCATCCCTTATCTGACTCGTCATCAGACATACGCCTATTGTTTTGTCCACCTAACAACTGTTTTTCCAGGAAATGCCTCACCTGTTACCTAATTTGCTGGGTTGCAGAGGATTTGCAATATTTTTATGCCGTGACACTTCCCCAAGCCATGGTTAATCTGAGAGGGGATTCCGGACCTCAGGCAGCTCTCTCTCGCTCTCAAATCTTAAAACTGAAGCAGAACATGCTAACTTGGAAATCCCCATCGACATGACCCCTGGAAATAGAAGAGCTGCTCTGCACAGAAGAAGGAAGGCTGATCCTAAGTAAAGGGCAGAGGCAAGGGTCAGAGGAGACTCTCGAGACTTGCACCCACGTTCTACTTGGCGGTGCTAACCCTAGAGTCTATAAGATTCCAGTAATTGTTCTAATAATTTTGTAATAAATTTGTGCTACTTATTTTTTAAGTTATTTGAGTTAAGTTCCTGTCCATCTAAAATTAAGGTCCCAATTAATGTTTATTTATCCAACAAAATTTTAGTTATATAATATTTAGCATATAAATTATTTACATTTTGACCTGTTCTACCTCTTAAAGATACAAAGTTCAGGGCTGGAGAGATGGCTTACTGGTTAAGGCATTGCCTGCAAAGCCAAAGGAACCAAGTTCAATTCTCCAACACCTACGTAAGCCAGATGCACAAAGTGGCACATATCTGGAGTTCATTTGTAGTGG
Source organism: Jaculus jaculus (assembly GCF_020740685.1). Lineage (NCBI taxonomy): Eukaryota > Metazoa > Chordata > Mammalia > Rodentia > Dipodidae > Jaculus > Jaculus jaculus. Next base: position 15,941,430 of record NC_059121.1, on the reverse strand, counting down.
CTGAAGGCCCTGGCATGTCCATCCTCTCTGTCTCTCTCTGCCTGCCACTTTCTCTCTCTCAAAAAGTAAAATAAAAATGAAATAAAGATACAGAGTTCATAAGCTTTTAACTTATTTCATGACATTAAAGGACATGTCTTTAGAACAAGAGGGTGAGGGAGAGAGAGAGCAGGCACGCCAGGGCCACCAGCCACCGCAATGGAACTCCAGACGCATGTGCCCACTTGTGCGCGTGCACACGACGTGGTGTGCCTGTGCCTCCTTACGAGTACGCCAGCGCGCGTGCACATGACGTGGTGTGCCTGTGCCTCCTTACGAGTACGCCAGCGCGCGTGCACACGACGTGGTGTGCCTGTGTCTCCTTACGCGTACGCTTGTGCGCGTGCACACGACGTGGTGTGCCTGTGCCTCCTTACGCTTACGCCTGTGCGCGTGCACACGACGTGGTGTGCCTGTGCCTCCTTACGCGTACGCCTGTGCGCGTGCACACGACGAGGTGTGCCTGTGCCTCCTTACGCGTACGCCTGTGCACGTGCACACGACGTGGTGTGCCTGTGCCTCCTTACGCTTACGCTTGTGCGTGTGCACACGACGTGGTGTGCCTGTGTCTCCTTACGCGTACGCCTGTGCGCGTGCACACGACGTGGTGTGCCTGTGCCTCCTTACGCGTACGCCTGTGCGCGTGCACACGACGTGGTGTGCCTGTGCCTCCTTACGCGTACGCCTGTGCGCGTGCACACGACGTGGTGTGCCTGTGTCTCCTTACGCGTACGCCTGTGCGCGTGCACACGACGTGGTGTGCCTGTGTCTCCTTACGCGTACGCCTGTGCGCGTGCACACGACGTGGTGTGCCTGTGTCTCCTTACGCGTACGCCTGTGCGCGTGCACACGACGTGGTGTGCCTGTGCCTCCTTACGCTTATGCTTGTGTGCGTGCACATGACGTGGTGTGCCTGTGCCTCCTTACGCTTACGCTTGTGCGCGTGCACACGACGTGGTGTGCCTGTGCCTCCTTACGCTTACGCCTGTGCGCGTGCACACGACGTGGTGTGCCTGTGCCTCCTTATGCTTATGCTTGTGTGCGTGCACATGACGTGGTGTGCCTGTGCCTCCTTACGCTTATGCTTGTGTGCGTGCACATGACGTGGTGTGCCTGTGCCTCCTTATGCTTATGCTTGTGTGCGTGCACACGACGTGGTGTGCCTGTGCCTCCTTACGCGTACGCCTGTGTGCGTACACATGACGTGGTGTGCTTGTGTCGCCTTATGCATATGGTTTACATTGGACCTGGAGAGTCAAACACCGGTCCTTAGGCTTTGCAGTCAATTACCTTAACTGCTAATCTATCTCTCCAACCCAGGACATATCATTTTTTAATTTTTTATGTATTTTTTATTAACAACTTTCATGACTATAAATAATATCCCATAATAATGCCCTTCCTCCCCCCACTTTCCCCTTTGAAACTCCACTCTCCAGCATATCCCCTCCTCCTCTCAATCAGTCTCTCTTTTATTTCGATGTCATCATCTTTTTCCTCCTATTATGATGGTCACTGTGAGGTCATGGGTATCCAGGCCATTTTTTGTCTGGGGGAGCACGTTGTAAGGAGTCCTACCCTTCCTTTGGCTCTTACATTCTTTCTGCCACCTCTTCCACAATGGACCCTGAGGCTTGGAAGGTGTGATCGAGATATTGCAGTGCTGAGCACTCCTGTCACTTCTTTCCAGCACCATGATGCCTTCTGAGTCATCCCAGGGTCACTGCCATCTGAAAAGAGAATATTCTCTACCAAAAGTGAGAGTAGCATTAATATATAGGTATGAACATTAAGAGAAGTGCTTACTGGGAAGTTTGGTGAGCATAGTATATACATTTAACCAGACAGCAGCAGACGTTACACCCCTAGGCCTCATGACTACCCCTGTTTTAGGTTTTCAGTATCAGGGATGTATTCCCTCCATGGAGCGGGCCTCCAGTCCAATTAGAGGGCAGTTGGTTTCCACCATGACAGACGTGCCACTATTGCACCTGTTGGCTCATTTGGCCTGGCAGGAAAAATATAAGGCTTGCATTGTCTACTGTTGAGTATGTTCACTGGTGATTTCCCTCTCTCTCATTGAACTGCACGCAGAATGGCTTCTTCCAACTTCTCTCAGCTGGTCTACATGGAGGAGGTTCTCAACTCAGTTCCAGCAGGATTTTTCAGTGGCCTTGCAGCCCCAGTATGTAGAGTCATCAGCAATAGGGTCTTACTATCTATTCCTGGTGGGAAACCAAGGGCCTTGGCAATGGCTTGTAATGTTTTGGGGGCATCAGGGACCTCTGTAGCCAACAACTCACTGGAAAATATCCCATCCCTGGCACTGAAAATGTGCTAGTAACAATCTACAGCTCCTATGTGTTCCATTGTCCAAAAAAGTAGGTTTCCATATGATTTATTTATGTCCTCTTAGATTTTGATTTGCCCTCCCTCTGCCTTTCCTTTACTCAATCTCTTCCCCTGACCTCACTTGGCCTTTTCACCTCCATTAATCTATTCTTCTACTTACATATATACAATACCATCCTATTAAGTACCCCCCTCCCTTTCTCTTCACTTTATATCTCTTTTCTAGCTCACTGGCCTTTGCTACTGAATTTTCTTCCTGCTCACACAGAAGCCCAATCATTTATTTGAGAGAGAGAGAGAGAGAGGCAGAAAGAAGGGGAAAAAGAGAATGGGCATGCCAGGGCATATAAGCATTGCAAATGAACGCCAGATGCTTACGCCACCTTGTGCATCTGGCTTATGTGAGTCCTGGGGAATTGACCTGGTCCTTTGGCTTTGTAAACAAGTGCCTTATCCACTAAGCCATCTTCTGGCCCTTAAAAAATATTTTTGTTTGCTTATTTTCAAGCAGAAAGAGTGGGACAATGGATGAGAACTCCAGGATCTCTAGCCACACATTCCAGGCCCTGTCCTTAAAGTGTCAAAAAAAAAAAAAAATAACCTTCCAGGGCTAGAGAGACGGCTCAGCAGTTAAGACACTTGCCTGCAGAGACTAATGACCTGAATTCCATGCCCCAGTACCCATGCACAGAGTGGCACATGCATCTGGAGATCATCTGCAGTGGCTAGAGGTCCTGGCTTGCCCATTCTGTGTGTGTGTTTGTGTGTGTGTCTTTCTTCTATCTCTCTCTCTCTGCTTGCAAATACGTAAATACAAGATGTAGTATAGGGCTGGAGAGATGGCTTAGCAGTTAAGGTGCTTGACTGAAAAGCCAAAGGACCCAGGTTTGATTCCCCAGGACCCACGTAAGCCAGCTGCACAGGTGGTTCATGCGCTTGGAGTTTGTTTGCAGTGGCTGGGTGCTGTGGTGTGCCCATTGTCTCTCTCTCTCTAACAAATAAATAAGAATAAAAAGATGTAGTATACCAAAATATCTCATAGAAATGCAATCAACAATTATAGCTAGTCATAAATATGTTTTTCACTTACACTTTTAGTCCAATTTTTCTAGAAATTTCCCCTTCATCTTGTCTTCTGTTTAGGAGTGCCTCTTTTCTTCACTCGAGGAAGTTAGATGTTCTCACATGATCTTATATTCCACCTCCACTCTGGACACAGGACTAGAAAACTAGTGCAGGCTGTGCAAATGGCAGCGTGTTGGTGTCCAGCCCCTGATAACTACCCCCAATGATTCCAGGACTTCCTGGCCTATGGCTCACACAATTGTATATGACACTTGTATCTCCCTCTCACTGGATGGGGCTGTGCTGTATAACTGTCAGAACATAAAGGAAAAACAGAGCATGACTTCCAAGCCTTCCCTTTGCTCCTTTGGACGAGCTCACTCTAGGTGAAGTGAGATGCCATGCCATGAAAATCCTGAAGTAGCTTTATGGAAATGTCCACACAGTGTGGAACGAAGGCCCCTGCCAGTCATTATTAACTTGGCAGGACTGAGAGTGAGTAACCTTGGAAACAGATCCCCCAGTCTCCTTAAGTCTTGACTGCTGCTCTAAGACCCCTGCAACCCATGTAAGACAGATCCACCCAGCTAAGCTCTTCTTAAATTTACTTTGCACAGAAGCTGCCTAAGATAATAAATGTTTATTGTTACTTGAAACTGCTAAGACACAGGATAATTTGCTATGCAGGAACAGGTAAACTACTACCATATAATTTCTGTCACACTGTTTGATTAGTACAAGAACGGGCCACTAACCCAACCTGGGGCAATGAGGAATTTCCCTTACTTTATTTTCTGGATTTTGCTGTTGTTGATGCTATTGTAAGTGTTTTCCAAGGCAGATGGATAGCTGAGATCAGATAAGGTCACGTGAGCGGTTCTGATGGTCCCTGGTCATGTAGATACATTTCTTATGACAGTTCTTTGAAGGGATGAAGCAATGTGAAAGTGGAGATTACTGCTAATGCAACAGAAGTTCATGCTCTGACCTGGATCAAAATATATTTGTGGCCGGGCATGGTGGTGCACCCCTTTAATCCCAGCATTTGGGAGGCAGAGGTAAGAGGACCACTGTGAGTTCGAGGCCACCATGAGACTACATAGTGAATCCCAAGTCAGCCTGAGCCAGAGTCAGACCCTACCTCGAAAAACCAAACCAGGAAAAAAAACAAAAAACCATATATATATACATGAAGACTGGAGAGATGGCTTAGCAGCTAAGGTGCTTGCCTGTGAAGACTAATGACTCATGTTTGATCTCTCAGGACCCACATAAGCCAGATGCACAAGGTGACACATGCATCTGGAGTTCATTTGCAGTGGCTAGAGGCCCTAATGTGCCCATTTTCTCCCTCTCTCTTTCTCTCTGCCTCTTTCTCTCTCTGTCTCTCTCAAATAAACAAATAAAATATTTTTAAAAATATATTTATGAAGCCGGGTGTGGTGGCGCACGCCTTTAATCCCAGCACTCAGGAGGCGGAGGTAGGAGGATTGCCGTGAGTTCAAGGCCACCCTGAGACTACATAGTGAATTCCAGGTCAGCCTGGGCTAGAGTGAGACCCTACCTCAAAAAAATATATATATATTTATGAGATGTAACCACCCTCATGAAGGTTCCAGGAAGCAGAATTTAGCAGTGTATAAAGAGGATTTCACACAGCAAGGAAGTGCAGTTTTTCCAAGGTTGGTTTAATGTCTGAAAACCAAATGATATAATATACTACATTAATGGATTATCAATTAATATAATATGCTATATTAATGGGTTAAAGAGCAGAAAAAAAAAAAACCATGATCAGGCTAGGGGTCTCACTCTAGGCCAGGCTGACGTGGAACTCGCTCCATTGTCCCAGTGTGGCCTCAAACTCATAATGATCCTGCTACCTTTGCCTCCTGGGTGTTGGGATTAAAGGCATGTGCCACAACTCCTGGCCCAAATTTGTTGTTGTTGTTATTTTAATTATTCTTTGATCTTTATTTTTGCACAATAATTTTGTCTCCATCATGCAGAGTAACATTGTAAACCTAACAATTGGGCACAAATTCAGTCAAAATTGTCGACAGTTATTTCATGTGTTAAGTAGGAAAAGAAAAACTGAGTTGTGCAATATTGTTTTTTTAATATATATTTTTTTATTGACAACTTCCATACTTACAGGCTTATTTATTTATTTACAAGCAGAGAGAGACACAGAGAGAGGGCCTCTAGCCACCACAAATGAATTCCAGGTGCCTCTGGTACATCTGACTTTCTGTGGGTACTGGGGAATTGAACTCAGGTCATTAGATTTTGCAGGCAAGACCTCAACCACTTGGCAATCTCTCCAGAACCCCCTCCCAACTTGTTTGTTTGGGTCTTTTTTTGTTTGTTGTTTGTTTGTTTCTTTGTTTCTTTTTCAAAGCAGGGTCTCACTCTAGCTCAGGCTGACCTGTAATTCACTATATAGTCTCAGGGTGGCCTTGAACTCCTGGCGATCCTCCTACCTCTGCCTCTCGAGTGTTGGGATTAAAGACATGTGCCAACACACCTGGCTCACTCTTTTATTTTGATGTCATGATCTTTCCCTCCTATTACGATGGTCTTGTATAGGTAAGTGTCAGGCACTGTGAGGTCATGGATATCCAGGCCATTTTGTGTCTGGGGGGAGCACATTGTAAGGAGTCCTACCCTTCCTTTGGCTCATACATTCTTTCTCCCACCCCTTCTACAATAGACCCTGAGGCTTGGAAGGTGTGATAGAGATATTGCAGTGCTGAGCACTCCTGTCACTTCTTTCCAGCACCATGATGCTTTCTGAGTCATCCTAAGGTCACTGCCATCTGAAAAGAGAAGATTCTCTACCCAAAGTGAGAGTAGCATGAATATAAGGGTATGAACATTAACAGAAGTGCTTACTGGGCAGTTTGATAAGCATAGTATATACATTTAGCCAGACAGCAGCAGACATTATACCCCTAGGGCTCATGACTACTCCTGTTTTAGGTTTTCAGTATCAGGGATGTATTCCCTCCCATAGAGAGGGCCTGAAGTCCAATTAGAGGACAGTTGGTTTCCACCATGACAGACATGCCACTGTTGCACCTGTTGACTCATTTGGGCTGGCTGGCAAAATTTAAGGCTTGCAGTGTCCACTCTTGAGTATTTTCACTAGTGATATCTCTCTCTCCTATTGACCTGCATGCAGAATGGCTTCTTCCAACTTTCTGTCATCTGGTATACATGGAGGAGGTTATCAGCTCAGTTCCAGCTGGATTTCTCAGTGGCCTTTCAGCCCAAGTATGTGGAGTCTTCAGCAATAGGGTCTTACCATCTATTCCTGGTGGGAAACCAAGGGCCTCAGCAATGGCTTATAATGTTTTGGGGGCATCATGGACCTCCCTGGCCAACATCTTTTGTTTATTTATTTATTTATGTGTTTGAGAGAGAGAGAGAGAGGATGCACCAGGGTCCCTAGCCACTGCAAAGAGACTCCAGACACAATATGCCACCTTGTGCATCTGGCTTACTTGGGTTCTGGGGAATTGAACCAGGGTCCTTAGGCTTCGCAAACAAGCATCTCAACTGCTAAGCCATCTCTCCAGCCCTGGAAGGTCAATTTTAATAAAGCACCTGAGTCTATGGTACCATACAGTCAAAGTACCACACAGCAGAAAAAGCCATGATGGTGTCAGGGTCCATAGCGCCAACCATCCCCAAGACTCATTTGCTTTCAGCTCTTTGTCTATCCTGGTCCACTCTCACTGATTCTCTTGGCTGCATGTCTGCTTTAGTCCCTGGGAAAAGCTCCTCTCCCCAATGCAATCAGATCTCCAGGCCTAACACAGGTCAGTGTGTGATAGACTTCCATGTGTGAGCTTGTCTAGGTGGGTCTTTCCTACAATCGACTTCATCCAGGCTTCCAGTTAGAGAAGCGGCCACAGGCAAGCTCCTTGCGGGATTGGTGGTAGCATGGCTGTCCTGGCTGTTGTGGCTGTCCTGGATGTCCTGGCTGTCCTGGCTGCTGTGGCATGCACACTGGGCTGCTGGTTTGCTGGCTTTCCCCATCAGTGAGGAGACGGTGAGCCTGCCACTACTCTGTCTTCCCCTGGATCACCCTTCTGCTCCTGCAACTCCTGTCTGGCGTATGTCTGCTTGTCTCACCACAAAGGCTGGAAGCAATAAGAATGAACATGGAAGCCGGGAATGGTGGTGCACATCTTTAATCCCAGCACTCGGGAGGCAGAGGCAGGAGGATTTCCATGAGTTCGAGGCCACCCTGAGACTCCATAGTGAATTCCAGGTCAGCCTGGGCTAAATAGAGTAAGACCCTACCTCGAAAAACAAGCAAACAAAAAAAGAATGAACATGGCTTGTTACCTGCCCTTGTCTATCTGTACGAGGCACACACAAAAAATCAGCATACACTAGAATCATACATGTATATGTATATATACATATATATGTGATTATGATTATAATTAGATTTTGAAGGATGTTTTCATTGGGTAGAAGAGAGCTGGGGGAGAAAAGTCTCCAAGTCAAAGAACCAATTCACTCAAAAACAAAGAAGAAAGACAGTTCACAAGGAAATCTGTTTTTCCTAAAACACAAAATGCACAGGTAGTGATAGGATGAAAACTTAAAGCAGTAGGGCTGGAGAGATGGCTTGGTGGTTAAGGTGTTCACCTGCAAAGCCTAAGGACCCAGGTTCAATTCCCCATGACCCACGTAAGCCTGAAGCACAAGGTGATGCTTGTGTCTGGAGTTTATTAGCAGTGCTTGGAGTCCCTGGTGTGCCCATTCTCTTTCTCTCTCTCTCCCAAATAAATAAACAATATTTTAAAAAATTAAAGTGGCAGCAGAAGCCAAGTACTGATATCCTTCCACAACAGTGCCACCAGGTGAGGAACAACTGCCCAAACATAAGAGCTTATGGAGGACACTTTGCATTCAAACAAGGCTCAGCCGTTAGAGGTGCTTGCTTGTGAAGCCTGCAGGCCCAGGGTTGAATTCCCTAGCACCTATATAAAGCCAGACCCAAAAAGTGGCACATGCACCTGGCATTTGTGTGCACCACAAGAGACACTGACGCATTCATGCACCACACACACACACAAATATTAAAAATGGGCTGGAGGGCTGGAGAGATGGCTTAGTGGTTATGTGCTTGCCTGTGAAGCCTAAGGACCCCAGTTCGAGGCTCGATTCCCCAGGACCCACGTTAGCCAGATGCACAAGGGGGCGCATGTGTCTGGAGTTTGTTTGCAGTGGCTGGAGGCCCTGGCGCGCCCATTCTCCCTCTCTCTCTATCTGCCTATTTCTCTCTCTGTCTGTCACTCTCAAATAAACAAAAAAAATTTTAATGGGCTGCTATCATGAAAAACCAAAACCACTGTGCTTGCTGTGTAAGCCTGAGGACCTGCGTTCTGATCCCTAGCACCCATGTAGAAGCCGGACATGGCAGCATGTGCCTAGAATCCTAGCACTTGGGAGGCAGAGACAGGAGGATCTCTGGAGCTTACTGGCAGCTTGTGCGACTGAGTCAGTGAGCTCTAGGTTCATTGGGCAGGTGCCTCAAGAGTGCAATGGAGGAAGAAACACGACATCAAACTCCGGCCTCCAAATGCTCATGAACACACGTCTGCCTACACACACACACACACACACACACACACACAAAGGGCTGGAGAGATGGCTTAGCAGTTAAGGTGCTTTCCTGAGTAAGATAGTTTGATTCCCCAGAGCCCACATGAGCACGATGCACATGGTGGTGCACGCGTGTGGAGTCTGTGTGCAGTGGCAGGAGGCCCCAGAATGCCCATCCTCTTCCCCTGCCCCTTCTCTCTGTCTCTTTCTCTGTCTTATCTGCTCAAATAATTAAAAGGAAAGAAAGAAAGACTTAGTTGAAACTCTACTGGTGTTGCCGTGACTGAAAGAGTTGGCCACAGCCAGGCCAAATGAGCCAACAGGTGCAATCGTGGCCCGTCTGTCATGGTGGAAACCGGCTGCCCTCTACTTGGATTAGAGGCCTGTACCATGGGGGGAAACACATCCCTGATGCTAAAAACTTAAAACAGGGGTAGTCATGAGCCCTAGGGGTGTAACATCTGCTGATGTCTGGATAAATGTATATATTATGCTTATCAAACTTCCCAGTAAGCACTTCTCTTAATATTCATACCCTTATATTAATGCTATTCTCATTTTTGGTAGAGAATCTCCTCTTTTCAGATGGCAGTGACCATGGCATGACTCAGAAGCCATCATGGTGCTGGAAAGAAGTGACAGGAGTGCTCAGCACCGCAATATCTCGATCACACCTTCCAAGGCTCAGGGTCCATTGCGGAAGAGGTGAGGGAAAGAATGTAAGAGGTGGCAGAAAGAATGTAAGAGCCAAAGGAAGGATAGGACTCCTTACACCATGCTCCCTCCAGACACAAAATGGCCTGGTTATCCATGACCTCACAGTGCCTGACACTCCCTACACAAGACCCTCATAATAGGAGGAAAAGATCATGACATCAAAATAAAAGAGAAACTGATTGAGAGGGGGAGGGAATATGACGGAGAGTGAAGTTTCAGAGGGGAAAGTGGGGGGAGGGAGAGTATTACCATGGAATATTTTTTTATAATCATGGAAGATGTTAATAAAAATTGAGAACAAAAAAGAGTTGGCCACAACGCCGGAGCCGCTTGGCACAGGAAGGCCCTGCTCGTGCAGCGTGGCTGCAGGCAGGCATGGGAGGAGGGTGGCGTCTTTAAGGCTTATGCCCCCACCCAGTTCGTTCCATCCAACCAACTGGTGAGGCGCAGATAGGCATTTCGAGCTTGAAGGTCATGTCTTTTCACACCGTTTGATGCGTCAGCAGCAGTGGAGAGCGCCCTGCCTGAGGACAAAGGAGATCATCTAGCTCAGCACCATTGAGTGTCGATACGGGGACGCAGAGAAGAGCGCAACTGAAGGGCCAGGGGGGTCAAGTGGAAAGCAGAGCCTCAGCGCTTTATAGCACATCGACGCCTCCTCACTGACCCCCGCCCACTGTGAAGCTACGCGACCACATTATTCTCCAAAGCGCACAAGCTCACCCCCTGCCCGCCTGTCGCTTCCTACCCCTCGGCTCCTGGTCTTCTTTTCCACTGACGCTTCAGGAGAACATTGGCTCTCTGTTGCTTCTGATGATGTCTGATTGCCCCAGAGCTCCAAATCCTGAATGAGCCAAGAAAATTACCATTTATTTACTCTTCTGTGCATTGAATATTCATTCTCTTCCCTCTCAAACAGGGACTGTTACAGCAGTATTGACCGCTGGCTATCCTTCAATATCCTGGTCGCAGACCTCCAAAAATAAAACCTAGAGAATCTAGCTTTGGTTTTCCCTTCTCTCCTTCCTTTCTTCCTTCCTCCCTTCCTTTTGGACTATATAGTCCAAGGCATCTTGAAACTTACAAGTCTCTTACCTCAGCCTCCCAAGTGCTGGGAAGTGTACCATTCCTTTCAGGTTACAATTTAGCTTTTTCTTTTTTTTTTTAAGATTTTTGTTCATTTTTATTTATTTGAGGGCATCAGGCAGCGAGAGAAAGGGGGGGAGAGAGAGAGAATGGGCGCGCCAGGGCCTCCAGCCACTGCAAACAAAGTCCAGACGCGTGCGCCTCCTTGTGCATCTGGCTAACGTGGGTCCTGGGGAATCGAGCCTCAAACCGAGGTCCTTAGGCTTCACAGGCAAGCGCTTAACCGCCAAGCCATCTCTCCAGCCCCAATTTAGCTTTTTCTTGAAGCCAGGTACGGCTGGCAGTAGACTGTGAGCAGAGCTCGTACCTGCCGCTTCCAGGCTGAGCCCTCTTCCTTCTTCTCCTTCTTCATTCAGCTGCTCAGGACATGGGTGCTGGAGGGAGCCGCCTTAGACCACAGGCGACTTGTCAACTGGAAGGTCATATGATTGCTACTAACATGTTTCCCCAACTTCTGTCAGTGAAAGCTGCTGGAGGAAATGTGGACATCCCATAGCAGCCTGCCCTTTGGCTGCAGAGGGCTATACCTATTTCAGGGTGCGCTGAGTCTCACGATCTATCAATGTGGGGGCACAAAGGCCTGGCCATGTGGCCTAACTCAGGTCAACTCTGAAGGGCCATTTTAGCTCCAGGCTTCCAGGGTTAGTCTCAGCAGTCAGTAAGCATGAATCATAGCTCGACTTTCCCTTTCTCTTTGTTCCTACTGTTCCAAAAGCGTCCAGATAGGTGTTTGCATGGCTACTCCTTTAGGATGCAGTATTCTGTGTCCAGATACTCAAGAGAGCTAATCTCTCACATGCCCTTCTGCTCTTTGACCTAACTGCCTTACCCAGTGAGCCTTGGTGCAGACTACACACCCTATCAACAGTCTCGACCTTCTTATTCTGGCTTTGTCTTTTCCTTTCTCTCCCATAAACCTATCATTCTCTAATACACTCCATAACATACTTATTTATCTTGTTTTTATTTTCTTTCTTTCTCCTGTGGTGTGGTGTAAGGTCCATGTGGGATATTTGCTTGGTACACTGATGCATCCCACACTCCTTCAGGAATGATTGGCATATAGCATTCACTCAGCAAGTATTTGTTGAACACATAGAGAAGTGAATAATTCTCTAAGGAAATTTTTACAGGTAGTCACTTACCAAAGCCCTTGTGGTGGTTTGATGCAGGTGTCCCCCATAAACTTAGGTGTTCTGAATGCTAGGGTCCCAGCTAATAGAGATTTGGGAACTAACCCCTCCTGGAGGCAGTGGGCTTATGGGTATTATTGCCCATTTTCCCTTGCCACTGTTTGGCACACTCTCCTGTTGCTGTTGTCTACCTAATGTTAGCCAGGAGGTGATGTCCACCCTCTGCTCATGCCATCATTTTTCCCTGCCATCATGGAGCTTCCCCTCAAGTCTGTAAGCCAAAATAAACCCTTTTTTCCCACAAGCTGCTCTTGATCAGGTGATTTCTGCCAGAAATGTGAAGCTGACTGCAACAGTGACATTGGTACTGAGGAGTGGTGTCACTAATCCTAGCTCTAATCTGACAGCAACAGTAAAGTTGGTCCAAGGAGTGGTGTCATTGCTGCTAGACACCTGACTTTGTGGCTGTGATCCTTAGAAGCTGCTTTGCAGGAGGACTATGGTTGGATTTGAAATCTTGCCCTGGGAGATGTCTCACAGAGCTGTAAGTACAGCTTGATGGACTATTCTGGTCAGAGTTGAAAGACCTGAAAGTGGTAAGAACTATGGACTATGAAGTTTGGCTTATGAGGATGAGAAAGAGCTTTTCCTGGACTGGGCTAGAAGCAGTTTGTGTGAGAAGCTTGCTCTTATGCCCGTGTCCTGAGAACTTGTGCAGGGTTGTTTTGTGTAGAAATGGACTGGTGTGAGCAGAGGTATATGGTACAGAAAAAAAAAAAAAATGAAATCTTTGGGCCAAAACTTCTGCCCATTCAGCTGCAATTGTATGGGAGATTACAGCCATCTGACCTGTATTGGGACAACAGAAAGAATGCAGTCTTTTGGAGGTGCCTGAATGCTGAAGGAGGGTCCTGTTCTTCAAAGTCTGCTTTATTCTTCCTTGGATTAACAAATTGGCACCCCACCTGGTTTTACAGAGTATGAGAAATGCAGGAAAGAGAGGGTCATTGAATTTGCAGCATGGTCTTGTGTTTTGGAAACAACCATGGGCAGTGTGAAGCAGATTTTCTGGATGCCTGCATGGAGATCCAATGGAGGCATGAAAATGGACCATGGGTTGCAGTGGAGACCCAACGGAGATGCCAGGACCACAATAAGGCTGCTAAGGAGAGCTGCTGGCCCTGGATGAAGTTTTCAGGACTGTGACTAGCCTTCCTGGAGGGGGAGAATTGGAATACCAGAGACTTGTTGCTGATTAGAATTATTGGACTTGGAGATTTGTCACTGACTAGAGTTGTTGGACTTGGAGCTACAGAGTTTGGTGTTTGCCCTGGTTGTTTTAAATCTTGTATTGGTTGAATGTTTCTTTGCTATGCCCAATGTCATCTTTTGAAGTGTGAATGTTTATTCTGTGCCATTGTGGTTTTTTGGGGGGGGGGGGGATTTTTTGGTATTATGGCTCAGTTAAAATATCTCAGAATATGGGAATGTTTGAATATCACTAAGATTGATAAAAACTATGGAGATTTTTAAAGATGGATGAATGCCTTGCATTTTATATCACATATGGTTATCAGTGTATAGGGGACAGGGGTGGAATGTGGTGGTTTGATTCAGGTGTCCCCCATAAACTTAGGTGTTCTGAATGCTAGGTTCCCAGCTGATGGAGATTTGGAGCTAACACCTCCTAAAGGCAGTGTAGTGTTGAGGGTGGGCTTATGGGTATTATAGCCTGTGGGTCCCCACCAGTGGGGTCAGGAAGTGCTGAAGGAAGGACCAGGCCTGCTGGTTCGTCCCTAGGGGTTGAGGGGATGATGAGCGTCGGATGACCCAGACCTCTCCTGGCCACCGGAGAAAAACCACACTGAATTGGGAATCTTGTTGCTGCAGGAACTTGCTTTATTGCTCTGAGCAGCTACCTATATAATGTTGGGGACAAAGGCGAGGATTCTAGGATGGGGGGAAGAGGTGAAGGCCAACAGTAGACTATAACTACTGAAATGATATTTTTTTAAAAATTTTATTAGCATCTTCCATGATTATAAAAAAAATCCCATGGTAATTCCCTTCCTTCCCCTCCCCCCACTTTCCCCTTTGACATTCCATTCTTCATCATATTACCTCCCCATCTCAATCATTGTACTTACATATATACAATACCAACCTATTAAGTACCCTCCTCCCTTCCTTTCTCTTCCCTTGATGTCTCCTTTTTAACTTACTGGCCTCTGCTACTAAGTATTGAAATGATAATTTTAAACTTCCATGTGGAGGTGGCAGGCCAGAAGCCATTAAGCGTCTTGCTGAGTCATAGCTGGCCAGAGACAGGTCGCCAAACTTCAGCTAGGCTCAGGAAGTTCCACTAGGCCTCACGCCTGGGCCTTTCAGAGCCCAACAATAGCCAGTTTCCCTTTGCCAGTGTTTGGCACACTCTCATGTTGCTGTTGTCCACCTTATGTTGGCCAGGAGGTGACGCCCACCCTCTGCTCATGCCATTATTACCCCCACCCCCCGCCATCATGGAGCTTCCCCTTGAGCTTATAAGTCAAAATAAACCCTTTTTTCCCACAAGCTGTTCTTGGTCAGGTGATTTCTGCCAGTAATGTGAACCTGGCAGCAATAGCCCTTAAGTTCAAAAAGTACTTTAAAAGAACTCAGAATCAGCAGACTTACTAAGTGTTATGCATTTTTTAAATATTTTTATTTATTTATTTGCAAGCAGAGAGAGAGAGAGAGAGAAGAGAGTGGGTGTGCCAGGGCATCCAGCCACTGCAAACAAACTCCAGATGCATGCACTACTTTGTGCATCTGGTTTTATGTGGGTACTGGGGAATTGAACTCGGGTCATTATGTTTTGCAAGCAAGCACCTTAGCCACTGAACCATCTCTTCAGCCCCAGTGTTAGAAATTTTATATTATCCAATAACAAAAATGAGTCGTGCATTTTTCTGGAATACTCTAAATCTCTCCTTTTGCAGTATACATGTACATATGCCTACATACACACCTCTTCAAGTAGTAAGATGCCTTATTTCACAGTGAGCCTGTGATTTCTGTTCTGAAGACATCCATGTCCACTGAAAGAATATTTTGTTTGTTTGTTTGTTTTGCTTTGCTTTCTCCCTCAAATTGGAAATTTAGAAAAGGCAAAGTTGCAATTCTCAAGTGTGGTGACCCAGGACAACTTGCTGGGTAACATTACAGGGCACTGGGACTTCTCACAGGAATTTGTCTGTTCTCAAGCACAATTCACTGCAACTGGTTCGTTGGGAACTTTGTTTTTGCTTCATATTACCAGCTTCTGAAAGAGGTCAGGATTTGTAAGGTTTCAGGAAGTTTCCTTTGAAGTTAGCACTCCAATAAAAACATGAACTAGATCAGCTGAACACCCATGGAGTTGGCCTTAGGATTTACTTTTATAGCTTTGAATTAATTCTCACAGGGTTTTCCTCCCCAAGGCAAGTGCTTTCACTATTGATCAGTAAAGGTTATGTGAATGTCATTATATGAATTAGGAAGTCATTCATATTATAATTGAGCATACTTCAAGCCAGTTATTTTTACTTAAAAAAAGGAAATAAAATAATTTTAACGTTTCTAAGTTAAAAAAAATCATTGAGCTGACTAAAATATTTCTCATTGTTAACTATTTATCAGTTACTAGAAAAGGATGATGGGAATACAATGTGAGTGGCATTTATTTTTTGATACTTTTTGGTTGGTTTGTGTTTTGAGACATCGTTTCACTACACAGCCCAGGCTGGCCTTCAATTCACAGGGCTCCTCCTGCCTCAACGTCCCAAGTAGTGGGATTACAAGCAAGTACCAACATGTCCAGCTTCTTTGATATGTTAACAACCTCAAGGAAAAAGGCAGAAAAATCAATCTCTGAAGTTCTTCTGCTACCCTTGAAGCAACATTCCTCTCGTCCACTTCTCCCTGGATTCATTTATGCTCAATGAAGCAAGCAGAGTTCAGAATATAATTGTGGAGCATGATACTTAAATTCCAAATGGAATTTATCTTTGGGCAACTTTTTTTTAATCCTTTCAAGATATTATTTTTCAGGCTGGAGGGATGGCTTAGCAGTTAAGGCATTTGCTTGCAAAGTCAAAGGACCCAGATTCGATTCCCCTGGACCCACATTGGACAGATGCACAAGGGGGCACATGTATCTGGAGTTTGCAGTGGCTGGAGGCCCTGGCATGCATGTCCTCTCTCTCTCCTTTTTTTTAAAGCTGGGCATAGTGGTGCACACCTTTAATCCCAGCAACTGGTTTATTTATTTATTTATTTGACAGAAAAAGAGGGAGAGAGAAAAAGAATGGGCATGCTAGGGCCTCTAGCCACTGCAAATGAACTCCAGACACTTGCACCCCTTTGTGCATCTGGCTAATGTGGGTCCTGGGGAAATCAAACCTGGGTCTTTTGACTGCAGGAAAATGCCTTAACTGCCAAGCCATCCCTCCAGCCCTCTCTCTCACTCTTAAATAAATAAATAAAATATTTTTAAAAGATATTGTTTTACAATAAATAATAAGGATTCATTAAGAGAAAAATAAAGTTCCTTCAAATGTAGTAATAAGAATTGTTTTAGAATCCTTGGTGAATAACTTTTGACCATGCGGCTTTTTCATTGGAACTTAACTGTGATCATCAAATGGGTAATCATTTCAGAGCTAACCTTACAGCTGTATTTCATTTCATTTAATTCTTCTTTGTTGTTGTTGTTTTGTTTTGTTTTTTTGAGGTAGGGTCTGGCTGACCTGAAATTCACTATGTAGCTTTAGGGTAGCCTTGAACTCATAGAGATCCTCCTACCTCTGCCTCCTGAGTGCTGGGATTAAAGGTGTGCACCACCACGCCTGGCTTGTTCGACGTTAATTCTTGTAGCTGGCTTTTCCCTCAGAGAAGCACCTCCGTCTTCTCCAAGACGATTCTCTTGCTTCTTGTTCTACTGTCTTCTGGTGTTGATACGAAATCTTTTTCACACACCTTGGCATATAATGCAGACCTTACTTATCCTTACCCTGTGCAGACTCTTTTAAGAAAAACACACAGCTCTTTGTCCTGTTTACAAAAACATTACTACTCACAAAGAGCTTCTGTGGAAGTCCTAAGACAGATTTGTGTCGCCCTATGCCTAATTTAAGACCAAGACACTCATTTCTCTAGCTGCGGAGTTTGGTGACAACTAAAGCTAACAGCTCATTTCCTCGTCAGGAGCTTTCCTCTCTAGTGACATATGCAAAACCTGGCCCATGTGCAAGAGGACAATTTATTTGTGTTTCAACTTGAAACATCTCTTTTTTGTTGTTTTTGTTTGTTTGTTTGTTTGAGGTAGGGTTCTGGTCAATGGAATATCGTAATTGATGTTACATGTCATCCACATGTAACAGAGGCTGAGGGCCCATCCATCTTGCTTCATGTAGAGTGGCTGCGTGCCTGAGTTCTGGTCAATGGAATATGATCATTGATGTAATTGCTCTTCCAGGCATTAGACGTCCTAGAGATTTTTTTTTTCTTCCTTATTTTCTTTTTCCATCTGTCAGCTCAATACAGGACCCCTGTGAAAGAGTGGATCCAAAAGCTGGAATGACCCTGAATCCCTGCATGACTGTGGAGCTAGGCCTCTCTCACATGGCCCTGCCCTCCATTGAACTGCAGTGCACTGTGACATTGAGTATGAAGCAAACATGTATTTGGTTAAGTTCCTTAATACCTCAGGAGTATTTTGTTTTTATTGTTTTATTTTATTATTATTTTTTTTTATTTTTTTGGCTTTTCGAGACAGGGTCTCACTCTGGGCCAGGCTGACCTGGAATTCACTCTGGAGTCTCAAGGGGGCCTCAAACTCATGGCGGCCCTCCTACCTCTGCCTCCCGAGTGCTGGGATTAAAGGCGTGCGCACCACACCCAGCTTCGGGAGTATTTTCTTTTACATGCATGTGTAGAACATGTGTGTCTTAGTGTGTATGTAATGTATGCGTGTGCATATGCGCACCTCCTGTGTATGCAGTTGGAGGCCACATGTCACTCATCTGTACATTTCCTTGAGACAGGCCTCTCTTCAACCCAGAATTGTCATTGCTATCTTTCACTGAGCCCCATCAATTCTGTCTGTTCCCCACCTCACCAGCCTGGTGTTACAGATGTATGTGCCCATGCCCAGCTTTTTAAATGGGTTCTTGGGAGTTGAACTTGGTAGTTTCTGGGCTCAAGAGGCCCCCATGTTTAAGTGGCAGCACCTCAGGCCGCTTAGGTAGTTCGCATTCTTACCCGCTGAGCCTGCTCCCCAGCCGGGGATGGATTTACGACAGAAGCAGATACTCCGTGACTAATAAACAAATGACTGTCAAAGTCTTAGATTTTTTTTTAGATGAGATTTCTCTCCGAGTCAGGCTTCCTCGGAAGGCTTTGAAGTGGAGATGAGCCTGTAGGAAAGAGTGGGAGGCGACACTTGGAGCCATACCTGCCGGAGAACAGGGACAGCCAGACCGCGTGGCGCTGGGACCGTGCAGCAGCAACAACCTGATGATAGCTTCAGAGCGAAGACGTTCTTTCAGGATGTCTCAAGCCGGGCGTGGTGCGCACGCCTTTAATCCCAGCACTCGGGAGGCAGAGGTAGGAGGATCGCCATGAGTTCGAGGTCACCCTGAGACTACATATTTAATTCCAGGTCAGCCTGGGCAAGAGCAAGACCCTACCTCAAAAAAAAAAAAAAATCAATAACCATAAGAACATTATCATATCTAATAAAAGTAATGGCAATTCTTGAGTATCTAATATTATGTACATAAACTTCTCAGATTATTCTTTGTGTATTCCTCTCTTTTTTACTTATTTATTTGCACACACACAACAGAGTCAGAGAGAGACAGAGAGAGAAAGAATGGGCATGCCACGGCCTCTAGCCAATGCAAATGAACTCTAGATGCATGTGCTACTTTGTGCACCTGGCTTTATGTGGGTACTGGGGAAGTGAACCCAGGTCATTAGGCTTTGCAGGTAAGTGTCTTAACTGCTGAGCATCTCTCCAGCCCAAGTCTTCCTCCCTTTTTGTTGTAGCTCCTTTAATGATTGATAGACATGTACAGCCATTCATAGTGCCAGCATTAGCCAGGCCATGATTCCATTTCCTTAAACCTCTGTGGCGTCTTAGCCTATTTGCTAGTCTAACAGAATACCTAGAATTGAGCCATTTATGAAAAATAGAGCCAGACACTGTGGTCAATACCAATAATACCAGTATTCAGGAAGCCAAAGTAGGAGGAGCACCCGGAGCTTGAGGATGGCCTGGACTCCATGGGAGCAGCCCTGACCCATAGGCACAAGCATGAAATGGCAGGTGACAGGTATGACATTTCCACTGGGCCAGCAGCAGTCGCACCCCTCCCAGTGCTGCGCTCACCATGAGGAAGAGAAGCTTCCTTTTGCAGTTGAAAGGCACCACTGGCGAGGCTCAGCGCTCGTCAAAGTACTGAGAGTAAGTAACCACAGAGTGCTCGGCACTGAACTCTCTAGCCACATCTCCCCATCCAAGACGCAGGAAGCATTGTGAAAGAAGGGCAGAAAGAATGAAGGAGGCCGAGGATGGGAAGAACTGCTTGGAACAGTGGATATGAAGCGGTCCTTGCACCCAAGACTTCACAACCACTGGGATTACCTATGCAAGACCTTCGCAGTACTGAGCCCATCAACACCCATCACGGACAAGGAAAGAGCCGGGGGAATGATACTACTTGGCGAGTAGTTCAGTGGAAGGGGGATGAGAAAGAGGGCACCAGAGACGGCAACAGGAGACTGTTAGATCAAAACACCTGATGTACATACATGAAAACTGTCCACAAAATGTCTAAAAATAATTTAAGTCTTATTTTGTACTTAAGTCAATGTGAGCTGTAAAAATTAACTTTGGGGGGCTGGAGAGATGGCATAGCTGTTAATGTGCTTGCCTGCAAAGCCTACCAACTCGTTTTCCAACCTCCAGGTACCATGTGAGCGAGATGCACAGTGATGCAAGTGAGCAACGTGGCACATGCACATGAGCGGGCCCGTGGGTCTGGAGTTCATTTGCAGTAGCTGAAGGCCCTGGCATGCTCATTCCCTCTTTCTGCCTCTTTCTCTGTCACACAAATAAACAAATATAATTTATTTTTTAAAAAATTAACTTTTAGGGCTGGAGAGATGGCTTAGAGGTTAAGTGCTTGCCTGTGAAGCCTAAGGACCCCAGCTTGAGGCTTGATTCCCGAGAACCCAAGTTAGCCACATGCACAGGGGACACACATCTGGAGTTCATTTCAGTGGCTGGAGGCCCTGGCGCGCCCATTTTCTCTCTCTCTCTCTGCCTTTCTCTCTCTCTCTCTCTGTCACTCTCAAATAAATAAATAAATAATGAACAAAAAAATTTTAACTATTTTTTTAAAAAATAACCTTTAGCTGGGCCTGGTGCCACGCCTTTAATCCCAGCACTCAGGAATGAGGTAGGAGGATCGCCTTGAGTTCAAGGCCACCTTGAGACTACATAGTTAACTCCAGGTCAGCCTGGACCTACCTCAAAAACCCAATAATAATAGTAACAATATAAATAAATAAAATTAACTTTTGGTGAGTGCCTGTGTGCAGCAGGGCAGCAAGAACAAGGACGATGAAGCGGCCCTCACGCGCCAGCCAGGGCCCAGGTGAATGCAGAGGAGCCGCGGGACGAGCGCGCGCGGCTCCCACGGCAGCGGACACCCGCGCCCCGCGATGCCCACGCGGGCGCACTGAAGATGCCCCAGAGCAGACGTCCCCAAGCTGCCCAGGGCTCGGCACTGAAGTAGACACGAGGCACACCCACCATGGCGCAGGGAATTTTGCTGAAAAGGAGGAAAAATGTAAGAGCCACAGGATGGAAAAGAAATGTCCAGGGGCATCGCCCCACCCCCTCACAATGACAGACTGCCCTCTCACATCTCATGACCACAACCCCATGGGGAATTCCGGCAATCCCACTGTGGAGGGCCCTCAGCGGAATGGGGACAGACAGGAGGGAAATGGTGCCAACACATGATGTGTCCGTACAAAGCGTCTACCCAGATGCACAAGGGGGCACACGTGGCTGGAAGTTCCTTTGCAGTGGTTGGAGGCCATGGCATGCCCATTCTCTCTCTGTGTATCTGCCTTTCTCCCTCTCAAAATAAATAAATAAAAGTTTTTGTTTTTGTTTTTGTTTTTGTTTTTCGAGGTAGGGTCTCACTCTGGCTCAGGCTGACCTGGAATTCACTATGTAGTCTCAGGGTGGCCTTGAACTCACGGCGATCCTCCTACCTCTGCCTCCCTAGTGCTGGGATTAAAGGCGCGTGCCACCACGCCCGGCATAAATAAAAGTTTTGAAAAATTAACTCTTTCTCCATTGGAGAATCTGCTTCTCTTTTTCAGATACATGCAGATCCAAAGGAGAGAACCATCCCATCATACCTCAAAAGGGCCCCAGCTGAAACTAAGAACAATGGGTGAAACAAGGGTGCTGTTCTCTTGGTGAACTGGGTACCAGCACAAGGGTGAAGGAGATTGACACAGAGAACAATCAACTCCTACCATATCAGATATCCAGAGACCCAGAGGCCCCCAACACCTCATCACTGAAGCAGACCCAAAATGAACCCAACATGGCTCAGGGAAATTTTGTGGAAGAGGGGGCGGAAAGAACGTCAGAGCCATATGTTGGGTCATGATATGCAGAGACATTTATCGTACCAATAACTGTGGGCTAACTCCACAATGCTTGACCCATATACCTCAACAAGGAGGGGTCAGGGGGAGGGGCTATTACATGGATGAGCCTAACTATAGTACCAACTTGACTGTATTCAGTGAGTACAAAACTAATTAATCAAAAAATAAATTAAAAAAAATTTAAAAAAATTAACTCTTGTTGCTGAGGAGGTAGTTTAACAGTAGAGTGCTTATGCCTTGCGTACATGAGGCCCTGGGTTTGAGCTGAGCACCACAAAAACAAATGGACAAACAAACAAAGCAAAACAGAACAGAAAGAAGGGCTGGGGAGATAGCTTAGCAGTTAAAGCACTTGCCTGTAGAGCCAAAGGACCTAGGTTCAATTCCCCAGGGCCCATATAAGCCAGATGCACAAAGTGGTGCATGAGTCTAGAGCTTATTTACAGTGGCTGGAAACCCTGTGTGTCCATTCCTTCTCTCTTCCTCCCTCTCTCTCTGCCTCTTTCAAATAAACAAAAATAAAATATTGAAGGAAAAAAAAGAAGGAAAAAAGTTCAGGCTGAGTGTAGTGGCTCACTCCTTTAATCCCAGCACTTGGGAGGCAGAGGTAGAAGGATCACCAAGAGTTCGAGGCCACCCTGAGACTACATAGTGAATTCAGGTCAGCCTAAGCTAGTAAGACATTACCTTGGAAAAAAAAAATTGAGGCAAAAAAGAACAAAGGAAATAGAGGAACTCCATGGGGGAAAAAAAAGAAAAGAAAACGAGAGAAAAACTTTTGTTAATGTAAGAATTTCTTCTGATAGATAACGTGGTTGCAAAATTTCATGTTACTATAATTGGATATTAGGAAACATAATAATTTTCTATGTAATCCAGTCATCTGATGTCTTATCATTAACATCTTTCTAAAAATTATGTTTTGACTTCCATGCTGCCTGGCTCTTGCTTTCCAAAGTACATTTGATGAAAAAATGCCCATATGGTCTACTTCCTATTTTGTGTAAAATGTATGCCCGAAAAAAATGCCAACACCTGCTTGCGAGAGTCTACACAAAGTTTCAGAGTCAGAAGGCTGCCTGCATGTTTCATGTACTCAGTCTCCATTCTGACACCTCTCATGGTTGTTAGGCCCTGCCCTTGTTCCTTATCACCCGGCTAATTCAGAGCTCAATAGCAGGCTGGAGAGACGGCTCGGCAGTCAAGGCACTTGCCTGCAAAGCCTAACGACCTAGGTTCAGTTCTCCATTATCCACTTAAAGCCAGATGCACAAAGTGGTGCACACATCTGCAGCTCATTGGCAGTGGCCAGGGGCCCTGGTGTGCTCATTTTGTCTGACTCTCTTCTATCTCTGTCTGCTTACAAATGAATAAAAATATTTTTTAAGCCGGGCATGGTGGCACACATCTTTAATCCAAGCACTCAGGAGGCAGAGGCAGGAGGATCACCATGAGTTCGAGGCCACCCTGACACTCCATAGTGAATTCCAGGTCAGCCTGAGCTAGAGCAAGACCCTACCTCAAAAATAAATAAATAAATAAATATTTAAATTTCAGTTGCTTCCTCACTGAGTTTCTCACAAGTCTCTTCTTCACTACCATCCTGATACAAAGCTCACCTCCACCTAATCTACTTGGAGAAATACTTTTCTATACTAGCATTCTCTAAATAATCTTTTCAAGTCTTCTTTAAGGACCTGCTTCATGCCAAGCACTCTGTATTTCTGACATGAGTATATAAGTCCCATTTTATAGATGAGAAAATTGAGACTCAGAAAAGTTAACGACTTGCTCAAGGACACACTCAGAAGCAGCAGCAAAACCAGTACTAGAAACTGGGTCAGTCACACTTCAAAGCCTGTGCCCTCCTCCTCACACATGTTGCTGCTCCAAGATGCCACGGCATGCTCATCCTCCAGGGACTTCTCTGCTGATGCCTCTGTTGAGGGCAGCATGTCTCCCTGGTTTCCCAGGTCTACTATCGACTATGTAATGATTTTATCAAGTACTTTCAATGTGAACATCTCCATCACACAGGTGTCTCCAATCTCCCTCCTATAAAACAAACCACTTTTACTGTCCTATGCTTTTGAGACAAAAAAGGAAAAAGAAATTTTTTTGAGGTAGGGTCTCACTCCAGCCCAGGCTGACCTGGAACTCAGTCTCAGGCTGGCCTCGAACTCTCGGTGATCTTCCTACCTCTGCCTCCTAAGTGCTGGGATTAAAGGCGTGCGCCACCATGCCTGGCTGAATTTTAATAATTTATACTACCATAAAGATCAATTAATAGAAAGTTAATTAAAGTAGCAAATACTGTGTTTGGAGTAAGCATTAGGGATAAAATTCCAGTCATGGATGTCTGGTTGCACGCATTTTTCAGTTAGAAAGGAAATGATGATTTTTACATGTTTGAAATGGGTCTTGGCCGGTATCGAAATTGCAGTATCAGGGCTGGAGAGATTGCTTAGTGGTTAGGCGCTTGCCTGTCAAGCCTAAGGACCCCTGTTCGAGGCTCGGTTCCCCAGGACCCACGTTAGCCAGATGCACAAGATGGCGCAGGCATCTGGAGTTCATTTGCAGTGGCTGGAGGCCCTGGTGCACCCATTCTCTCCCTCTCTCCCTCCCCCCCCCCCCGTCTCCCTCTCTTTCCCTCTCTGAAGAAGAAGAAGAAGAAGGAGAAGGAAAAGAAGAAGAAGAAAGAAGTAGAAAAGAAAATGGTGGTTTGGGGACTTTAGAGCAGAGGTCTGGAGAAAATCCAGAGGCAGAGTTTACATAAGCTTAAAGTCAGAACAAGCAGTATGTTAAGGCCGAGAGTGTGGTCAGAGATCGTCTCAGTCCATTTTGAGGTACTACCACCTCAGCACTGTGACTCTGGAGTCACCCTTCTAGCACATGAACCTTTGTGGCAGGGCAGGGTACAAATCATATCAAACCATAGAAAGGATATAGAAATCCATAGGAGCAACAGAACATGGACTAATACTAATGATGATGATGATATACTAGGCTTAATCCAAGTACCATGTGAAACACCGTCACAGGAAACTTTTCTTCTGGGGAAGACACAGAACACACATCTGCACCCCAGATATGGCTTAGATGACAGACCAAAGTGCGATGATACCATTACCTGTTTGGTGAACCAGTGAGCTTTAAAAATTTATTTTTATTTTTATTTATTTATTTGACAGAGAAACAGTGAGAGAGAGAGAGAAAAAAAATGGGCGCACCAGGGCCTGCAGCCACTGCAAACGAATTCCAGACACATGCGCCCTTTTGTGCATTTGGCTAACGTGGGTCCTGGGGAATTGAACCTGAGTCCTTTGGCCTTGCAGGCAAACGCCTTAATCATTAAGCCATCCCTCCAGCCAGAACCACGTTTGATGGGGTTACTTTCAGAGCAGGGTGGGAGGTTATTTACAGGAACATGGAGGCTGCATAGCATCTGTCTGATGGGGCTCCCTGCATGAAGACTTCTCCTCGAAGGCACCTCCCTCAGCTAGCAGCCAGGGTGACGCTTATGTACAGAGCGTGGAGACCCCAGAGCGGCCGCACCATCGAGAAGTCTCATCCCATCCTGGCTGAGGACGTCTCCATAGCCGCGTAGGTGGAGCTTCCTATGTCTGGATTACCCCACAGCGCTCTTCCCTCGTCCCAGGGTGAGAGCTTACTTGCAGAGCACAGAGAGCTCTGAGCAGCTTATATGGTCTTATCTATATACTGTGTCTCCCCCTGACCCAAGAGACCTTGGGTGTCACTGCTGGTACAGGGGGTGACCGTGATCCCAGGTGGAGGTCTGCTGACCCTCCCCCTGCTTGCTTTTTCAAAACATTTCATCTATTTGAAAGAGAGAGGCAGATACAGAGACAGAGAGAGAGAGAGAGAGAGAGAGAGAGAGAGAGAGAGAGAGAGGGAGAGAGAATGGGTGTGCCATGGCCTCTAGCAAATGAACTTCAGATGTGTGTGTGACCTTGTGCATGTGGGTAGTGGAGAATTGAACCTGGGTCCTTGGGCTTTGCAGGCAAGCACCTTAACCACTAAGCCTTCTCTCCTGCCCTCCCCTGCTTTTTTTTTTTTTGTTGTTGTTTTTCAAGATAGGGTCTCCTTCTGGCCAGGCTACCTTGAGACTACATAGTGAATTCCAGGTCAGCCTGGGCTAGAGGGAGACCCTACCTGAAGAAAGGAAAAAGGAAAAAGAGAAAGAGAAAAAGAAAACTAGAACTGGTGATATTCCTCAGAAGTAGAGCACTGGCCTAGCACACACAAGGCCCTGGTTCAATTGCCAGTACTGGAAAAGAAGGAGGAGGAGGAAGAGGAGGAGGGAGAGGAGGAGGAAAAGAAGAAGAAGGAAATAGAGACAGAGACAGAGAGGAAAGAAGGAAGGAAGGGAGGGAGGGAGGGAAAGAAGGAGGGAGGGAGGGAGGAAGGAAGGAAGAAGAAAAAAAGAAAGCGGGAAAGGAAGAAAGAAAGAAGAAAGAGAGAAAATCAAACTAGTAGGCTGTATTGATACACACCTTTAATCCCTATACTTGGGAGCAGAGGCAGAAGGATCATAAATTTGAGGCTAGCCTGGGCTGCATAGTATATTCCAATCTAGCATAGACTACAGAGTGAGGTCATGTCTCAAAGACAACAACAAAATAAAATAATTTCATTAAATTTAATTTTATTAAAATTGTAAATATTTATCTTTTGGCTCGAAAGTTTTGCTTCTGGGAAATTATCACAAAGCAGCATTCACAAAACTGTACAAAATATGTATATCAAACATTACCGATAAGAGCAAAGATAAAGTGGAGACGATCAAATAGCCATTGTAAACATCTGCCTGCTTATACACCCCTGTTATTCATACACAGAAAATAACAGCCACATATCAAAACAGAGATAAATCTGTGAACATCAGAATCTAAACAGGTCCAAGGCTGGAGAGATGGCTTAGCAGTTAAGGTGCTTGTCTACAAAGCTTAAGGACCCATGTTCCATTCTCCAGATCCCATGTAAGCACAATAATTAGGCAAGCGCAAGGTAGCACATGCCCATTAGGTGGTGAAAGTCTGAAGTTCAATTTTAGTGGGTGAGGTCCTGGCGTGCTATTTCTCCACACCCCCCCCCCCCCCCCCCCGTCTGTCTCCCTCTCTCTCTCAAAAAAAAAAAAAAATTCAGGTCTGGAGTGATGGCTTAGCAATTAAGGCGCTTCTTGGCAAAGCCAAAGGACCCAGGTTTGATTCCTCAAGACCCATATAAGCCAGATACACAAGGTGGTACAAGCACCTGTAGTTCATTTGCAGTGGCTGGAGGCTCTGGCATGTTCATTCTCTCTCTACCTCTTTCTTGCTCTCTCTCTAAAATAACTAAATATGTAAAACTCTTTAAAAAAGAAAATACAATTCAGCCCTTGAATGCTAGAGTTTTGGGAGGCTAATGTAGGAGGATCTCTGTGAGTTCAATGCCGGCCTGAGAATACACTGTGAATTTCAGGTCAGCCTAGACTAGAGTGTAGCCCTACCTAAAAAAAAAAAAAAGGAAGGAAGGAAGGAAGGAAGAAAGAAAAGAAAAAGCAGGGGTTGGAGAAATGGCTTAGCGGTTAAGGTGTTTGCCTTCAAAGCCGAAGGATCCGGTTCAATTCTCCAGGACCCATATAAGTCAGATGCACGACGCGCTGCACGCATCTGGAGTTCGTGTGCGTTGGCTGAGGCCCCGGCGCCCATCCTCGCGCTCCCAGCGGGGTTTCCGCATGCGCTCGTCTGCCTCCTGCGCGAGCTCGCGGTCGCTTCCCCGCCGCCCGGGACTCAGCGCGGAAGCCCTGGCCACGTAGTGGTGCCATGTTTTTGACTGCTGTTTGTTTTCCACAGGTATTTATTTAAAAAGTCTATAAATTACGCAATGTTAGGTATTTTGCTATAGCAACACAAATGGACCAAGACTGCACCCATTTGAGAATTTGGCAGGAGGGGGAAAATAAAAATTAGAATGGAACTTGAATAGGAAGAGGGAGATCAAGAGATTTATTTTCCAAGAGAAGGAAGTATATTTACGGGAGGTGGAAGAGAAACGCGATGGGGAGGAGAAGATATTGAACAGAGAGGATAAAAGTAGGGAGTGGGAGCCGGGCGTGGTGGCGCACGCCTTTAATCCCAGCACTAGGGAGGCAGAGGTAGGTAGAAGGATCGCCAAGAGTTCGAGGCCACCCTGAGACTACATAGTAAATTCCAGGTCAGCCTGAGCCAGAGTAAGACCCTACCTCGAAAAACCAAAAAAAAAAAAAAAAAAAAAAAAGTAGGGAGTGGTGGTGCATGTCTTTAATCCCAGCGCTCAGGAGGCGGAGGTAGGAGGCTCGCGGTGAGTTCGAGGCCACCCTGAGACTACAGAGTGAATTTCAGGTCAGCCTGAGCTAGAGAGACCCTACCTCGAAAAACAAAGAACAAAAAAAAAGTAGGATTTGTGTTGTTTTTATTTGTAATTTAAGGAGTAAAATATAGTGAGATTGCAATAATAAGAATTGAATCTGAGAAAACTCAATGAAAATTGGAACCGTGGATTCTCCAAAAGAGCAAAAAATAGACAATAAAAGCAAATACAGTTTCTGCCAATCCTTCCTACTTGATTTTCTTTACTTGATCCTAGGCTGCTGTCACTGTGGAGGATTATTGACATACAACAAACACAATGGATGGGTAACATCCAATTAAGCCAGGTTTGGCTTTATTTGCAAATAAATAAATAAATATTTTAAAAATAATACCTTTGTATATGGATTAAAGGGTAAGACTTCTTAATTATATAACCCTGGGGTTCAAGTTATGTGTCAGCAGTCATAATAAAGCACAGTATTTTATGGAACAATTTAAATGTAATAACTGTATAATTTGATTTCTTTGCAGTTCTTTACAGCAAGTAAATAAATAAGATGCTTTCTATCTTAGTCACATAGACATAAGAGCATGGTACATGTTAGGCCAGCTCAGAGTTCAGATAAAACTATTACTATAGAGCCGGGCGTGGTGGCGCACACCTTTAATCCTAGCACTGGGGAGGCAGAAGTACAAGGATTGCTGTGAGTTTGAGGCCACCCCGAGACCGCAGTTAATTCCAAATTAGCCTGGGTCAGAGTGAGACCCTAACTCGAAAAACCACCACCACCAACAACAAAAAAAACTATTACGACAGAAAAAATAAAAATGGAGCCCTATTGTAGTTTCTTTATTTTGCAACAGAAAGCGTGATCTGTGTTGTCACCTCCAGGATAGAAAAGCAGAATCGGGCTGGCGAGATGGCTTAGTGGGTAAGGCCATTTGACATCAAAGCCAAGGGACCCAGGTTGGATTCCCCAGTACCCACGTTAAGTCAGATGCGCAAGGTGGCACAACCTGTCTGGAGTTTGTTTGCAGTGTCTAGAGGCCCTAGCAGAACTCTTTTTCTCTTTCTCTCAAATAAATAAATAGTTAAAGAAAAAAAAGAGGATAGGTCATTGTCAACATTGTCTAATACTTATTTCTCCATAGAAATTATGCCTGTTTGGCTGGGCAGATCACTCAGTGGTTAAGGGGCCTGCCTGCAAGCTTAAGGACCAAGGTTCAAATCCTAATACCCACATAAAACCAGATGTACTAAGTGGTGCATGCATCTAGAGTTCACTTGCAGTGGCTAGAGGCCCTGGTGTGCCCATTCTGTCACTGTCTTGCTCAAGTAAATAAAATTTTTAAAAAATGAAAGAAAGAAGAAATTATGCTTTCTTTAGTATTGTTTTAAAAGGCTTTGTCCTGGGCTGGAGAGATGGCTTAGCAGTTAGGCACTTGCCTGCAAAGCCTAAGAACCCAGACTTGATTCCCCAGTGCCCATGTGAAGCCATATGCACTATTTTTTTCTTTTTTAAAATTTATTTTTATTAGTTATGGACATATTTGGTATGTAAGCAACACATGTTGGTACCAGCCTTTCCCTGCTCCCTGCCCCTTTTCTGAAGAGGCCTTCCTCATTGGGGACGCAGCTAGCCCCATGGGGATTGTGGATCATGCATTATGGGGGCGACAATCACGTATGGGGGAGAGGCAACGTCTCTGTGCAAAATGACCCAAGATTCTTCCACAAGATTCCCTGAGCCATGCTGGGTGCATTTTAAGTCTACTTCAGTGATGGGCTCTTAGAAGCCTCTGGATCCCTGCTTTGCTAGTATTAAGTGTGCTCAGTGTCTATCTCCTTCACCCTTGTGCTGATATCAGGTTCTCTGAGAAAGCAGCACTCTTGCTTATTTCCCCAATTCCTCTGTGGTTTCAGCTGGGGCTGGGATGAAGTGGGCTGGGTCATTGATCTTAGCTCCTGCTCCCATCCCACTAACTCTATGGCTTCAGCTTGTGCCCTGCTAAGTTGCAATGGGCTGATTCTCTCCTCAGGTTCTGCATCCACCTGAAAAAGAGAAGCAAATTCTCCAACAGAGAGTGAGATCAGTACAAGATACATAGATACCCATTATTATTTTGGAGATAATTAAATAGGTGCAGGCCCTCTTGTAGCCCACTATTGGTGGGTGCTTCATATGGGAGAGTGGGCTCATTTTTGGATATGGTTCCGATTTGTTTCCCACCTCCAGCTGTGGGTTCCATTCCATTGAGTGGATCCATTAGCCAAATCAAGAGCAGTTGTTAACCCACCATGGCTGTGGGCCACTATTGCACTTGTGTGAGCATCACATCAGGTTATTTGCTGCTGAGTAGCTTAGGCCATGAGTTGCTTAGACAGATGTTGGTCATTTTTCCCCAGTCACTCATGTAACACATTTTTGGCACTAGACAAGCTAACTCTCTGGGGACTGACTTTCTTCCAGATTCCAGCCAGGTTGCCCCACATTCCATCCCAACAGCATATGATGTCTTCCACAGTACGGTCTTACCTTTAACCTTTGGTTGGTCATCAAGTTCTTTGACAGAATTCTGTCTTCTTTTGGGAAACCTTGTAGGTCTTTCTGATCAACAGCTCACTGTGGATGTTACCCACATGCTGGCACTGGGAGTTATAGGTCAGTGCCAAGGGAAAAGAAGGAAGAAAAATATAGGTAATACAAAAGAGAAAGAGAGAGAGAAAAAAGAAAACAGGAGAAGATTGAGGATAGTCTTTATCAAACCCTCTCCAGGCCCCTGTGATTCAAGTATTCTCTCTAAGCACCTGATGAAGGTTCGACTTTTTAGTATGTCTTTCAGGATGTAGGACTTTATGGTTCCATTTCCATTTGGGTCCAGGTTTTTTGTTCTTCCCCACCCATCCTTACCCTCCCCTCCCACCCCACCATCCTTGTCCAGTCCTCAAGATGTTTATTAGGTATGCCAGCATATGCACAAATTTGAACATGCATTTGGAGTTTGTTTGCAGTGCTGGGGGTCCTGGTGTGCCCATTCTCTCTCCCTCACTCCCTCTCTCTCTCTCACCTTGAAAATAAATAAAATATTTAATAAAATAAAAGGCTTTGTTCTTTCGACAAGACCTTTAGGACATTCATGTGACAGAGGAAGAGCATGTTCTAACAATTTTAAAGTTGAACTAACTATGTATATTTGGTTGGAAACGCTAGGTGTGTACCTGTGCACTCACATGCACATATCCACCTAATTTTTGACTCTTAAAACTGTATTTTGAACGGGGGAGATGACTCAGCAGTTAAAGCTATTTGCTTGCGAAGCCTACTGACCAGGTTTCAATTCCCCATGGAAAGCCAGAGGCACCAAGTGGTACCTGTATATGGAGTTCATGTGCAGAGGCAAAAGGTCCTTGTGCACCCACGTTCTCTCTCGCCTCACATATAAATAAAAATAACTCTGTGCATGTTTACACATTATAGGGAGGTTAACAATGACTAGGGACAACATTTCATGGAAAAAGCATTCCTTTTATATCAAGTCCTAATGCCACAAACAAAAGTCTCAGAAATGGCACAGTAGCTGGGAAATGGAACTAGCCTAGATGTTCCTCAACTGATAAGCGGATAATGAATATATGGCACATTTATACAATAGAGTTCTACTCAGCAGTAAAGAAAAATGAAGTTCTGAAATTTGCAGGAAAATGGATGGATCTGGAAAAGATTATACTGAGTGAGGTAACCCAGGCCCAGAAAGCCAAACATCACATGTTCTCTCTCATATGTGGATCTCAGCTACAGATGACTGGATTTCTGTGTGAGTAGGTAGAAAACTCAGTATCAGAGGCCAGTAAGCTAGAAAGGAGATATAAAGGGAAGAGAAAGGAAGGGGGAGAGGTAGTTAATAGAATAGTTTTGTATATATGTAAGTAGAAGAATAGATTAATGGGGGTGAAAAGGCCCAAAGTGAAGTCAGGGGAAGAGAGATTCAGTAAAGGAAAGGTGGAGGGAGAGCTAATCAAAATTTAAGATGATATAAATAAATCATATAGAAACCTACTTTTTTGGACAATGGAACACTGAGGAGCCATAGATTGTTGCTAGAATATTTTCAGTGCCAGGTATGTGATATCTTCCAGTGAGTTGTTGGCCAGGGAGGTCCCTGATACCCCTAAGATATTATAGGCCATTGCCAAGGCCCTTGGTTTCCCACCAGGAATAGATGGTAAGACCCTATTGCTGAAGACTCCACATACTTGGGCTGCAAGGACACTGGGAAATCCTGCAGAAACTGAGCTGATAACCTCCTCCATGTAGATCAGCTGACAGAAAGCTGGAAGAAGCCATTCTGCATACCCTTCAACAGGAGAGAGAAAAATCACCAGTGAAGATACTCAACAGTGGACACTGCACATCTTAAATTTTACCAGCCAGATCAAATGAGCCAATGGGTACAGTAGTGGCATGTCTGTCATGGTGGAAACCAACTGCCCTCTAATTGCACTGAAGGCCCATTCCATGGCAGGGAATATATCCCTGATACTGGAAACTTAAAACAGGGGTATTCATGAACCCTAGGGGTGTAATGTCTGCTGCTGTCTGGCTAAATGTATATACTATACTTATCAAACTGCCCAGTAAGCACTTCTCTTAATGTTCATACCCTTATATTCATGCTACTCTCACTTTTGATAGAGAATCTTCTCTTTTCAGATGGCAGTGACCTTGGGATGACTCAGAAGGCATCAAGGCGCTGGAAAGAAGTGACAGGAGTGCTCAGTACTGCAATATCTCTATCATACCTTCCAAGGCTCAGGGTCTATTGCGGAAGAGGTGGCAGAAAGAATGTAAGAGCCAAAGGAAGGGTAGGACTCCATTCAACGTGCTCCCTCCAGACACAAGGTGGCCTGGATACCCATGAACTCACAGTGCCTGACACTACCTACACAAGACCATCATATAGGAGGTAAAGATGATGACATCAAAATAAGAGAGACTGATTGAGAGGGGGGAGGGATATAATGGAGAATGGAGTTTCAAAAGGGAAAGTGAGGGGAGGGAGGGCATTACCATGGGATATTGTTTACAATCATGGAAGTTGTTAATTTAAAAAAAAAAGGGAAAAAAGTCTCACAAATGG
Source organism: Jaculus jaculus (assembly GCF_020740685.1). Taxonomy (NCBI): domain Eukaryota; kingdom Metazoa; phylum Chordata; class Mammalia; order Rodentia; family Dipodidae; genus Jaculus; species Jaculus jaculus. The sequence continues at coordinate 15,908,144 of NC_059121.1, read as the reverse complement.
GAGGGAATAAGAGGATGACTAGGGCAGGAGTTACCACAACAATGCATTATATACATGCGTGAAAGCATCAAAAATGTAGTCACTGGCCTGAAGGCTTTTATATGGTGCCATAAAGTTATCAATGGCACCTGTCCACATGACCTACCTGTCTGGCTAGGAAGGAGAATCCTGCTCTACACAGTGCTTAGTCAGACCAATCAAGTGATCTCAGATGAGGCTCATTCCTGATTCCAATCATAGGTCTCTGATCTGATTTTGAGTCATAGTTGTTGGCATTCTGGGTCAGGGCAAAGAAATCTTAACTTCTACAGCAGAAACAGAACACCAATGGGGCTGGAAGGATGGCCCAGCAGTTTAGGTGCTTGTCTGCAAAGCTTAATGACCAATGACCAGGGTTCGATTCCCCAGTACCCATGGAAAGACAGATGTACAAAGTGGCACATGCATCTGGAGTTTTTTTTACAGTGGCTTGAAGCCCTGGTGTGCTCATTCACTCTGCTTGCAAGTAAATACATTTAAATCTTAAATAAAAAATTTTAAATGATAGACTGGGGCTGGAGAGATGGCTTAGCGGTTAAGGCACTTCCCTACAAATCAAAAGACCTAGATTTGATTCCCCAAGACCCATGTAACCAGGTGCACAAAGTGGCACACGCATCTGGAGTTTGTTTGCAGCCGCTGGGGACCGTGGCGCGCCCATTCTCTCTCCCCCTCCCCCCTTCCCTCCCTCTTTCTCTCTCCTCCAACCCCTCTTTCTGTGCATCTCTCAAATAAATAGATTAAAATACAAAAACAAAATTTAAAAAATGATAAGACTGCCAGGCACACCTTCAATCCTAGCACTCGGGAGGCAGAGATAGGAGGACTGCTATGAGTTTGAGGCCACCCTGAGACTACCTAGTGAATTCCAGGTCAGCATGCTAAAGTAAGAGCCTACCTTGAAAAAATAAACAAAACACAGACTGCTGCTCTCACAACTCATAACTTACAACTACATGGTGAACACCAGCAATTCCAAGGATGGTCCTCAGTGGAAAGGGGGTAGGAAGGAGGGAAATGATGGTACCAACACATGATGTGTCCATACAAAGTCTCTACGTAATGAAAAACAGTAATAATAATACTAACCAAAAGGTATAAACAGTAATAAATTATGGCCCATAAATTATGGGAAAATCCTGATGATACATCAAAGGGATGGTGAAGACATAAATGAAGCAATCATTATTTCATACTGAACTGAATAAATGTGACACATTTCAAAAGTAAAATGAAAAAAATAAAAAATTGGGCAGGAGAGATGGCTTAGCAGTGAAGCGCTTGCCTGTGAAGCCTAAGGACCCCGGTTCGAGGCTCGGTTCCCCAGGTCCCATGTTAGCCAGATGCACAAGGGGGCGCACGTGTCTGGCGTTCGTTTGCAGTGGCTGGAGGCCCTGGTGCGCCCATTCCCTCTCTGTCTGTTTCTCTCCCTCTCTTTGTCACTCTCAAATAAATAAATAAAAATGGACGAAAAAATTTAAAAAAATAAAAGAGGAAACCAAGATAGGACTGATGTGGGGCTGTCAATCTGAATGGAGATGAGGCACAAGATAAAGTGCATAGAGTGACATCTCAAGGGGGGGGGGTACCAGATGGGAGCACAACTGGATGGGAGGATTGTGCCAGCCTGCAGCAAGGTCGAAAAAAGACCCCGAAGGGAGTGGCATGAATCTGAGACAAGAACACAAGGAATGGAACCAAGACAAGTTCTGATCAAGGCTCAGGTTTATGCAGGCAGACACAAGCTTATATACAGAAGCTAGAACTCAGGTGCCTATGCCTTTTGTTAAATAATGCCTGGGGTCATCTCACCTGGGCTGCCTTCTCACCTAGGCTGTAGGATAAGGCCTTTGTGTTAAGAGATTAAAGACCACCTGTAGCTCCTGAAGTCAAAGAGCAGCTGCGGCGCCCCTGCAGCTCCCGACAGAGGATAACTGGAGGGAGGATAGAGAACTGGATGGAAGGGTAACTGAAGGTGAGGCTATCTGGAGGGGAGGGTAACTGGATGGGAGAGGGGCCTGGGGGGCAGGTCCCACGAGTGGCTAGAGGGGGTGACATCTACAGTAGAGCTTACCACAAGACACCCCTGTGGCACTCACTCTGCAAGGTCCCCAGAAACCACGTGGGCCCCCGTGCGACGCGCAAGCCCCTCCCCCGCCGCGCCCCGCCCCGGCACGCCCCACCCGAGGGCGCGCCAGCTTCCCGCGCGCCTTCCTTCCGCATGCACGGCCGCGCGCTCCAATCACAGCCCGCGACGGCGGCGCGGGGGCGGGGCCGGCTGCGCGCGCACTCCGCTCCTGCCGCGCGCTGGGCGGGGCCGGGGGCAGGAGGCGGCCGGCGGCGTGCAGTGCGCAGGCGCGCCGTGCCCCGCCTCCCCCCGGAGCCTTATCTCCGCGGCCGGCGGCGCGCGGGTCAGGCCGCTCTTCCTCCCCCTCGCCGGCGCCCGCGCCCTGCCCGCCGCCCGCGAGCCCTCGCCCAACGCCCGAGCATCCTCCTCCTCATCTTCTTCCTCCTCCTCCCTGCCGGCCCGGCGGGCGGGGTGCGGAGCCTCCGCCGGGCCTGTGCGCCGCCGCTCGTCCTCGTCCTCGTCCTCCTCCGGCGCGCCGTCACCCTGTCTCCCGGGCCGGCGCGGCCGCGGGCCACCGCTCCCCAGCCCGCCCCTCCCCGCCTTTTCCGTCCCCTCCCGGTCCCCGCCGCCGCTCCAGATGAGGTGATGATGGCAACGGCCAACTTCGGCAAGATCCAGATCGGTATCTACGTGGAGATCAAGCGCAGCGATGGTGAGCTCCAGCCCGCGGACCGCCCCCCCCCCCACCCCACCAGCCTCCATCACCATCACCACCGTCACCATGTGTCTCCTTGATTGCTCGGCGGGCCCGGGGCTTTTGTGTGTGCATGCATGTGTGCGTGTGCGTGCATGTGTGCGTGTGTGTGCATGCGTGTGTGTGTGCCTCCGAGGCCCGGCGACGCTGAAGTGGTCTCATCTCCCCCCCCCAACCACCCCTCCTGGGGGGGAGGGGACAGCGACACTCCATTCCCCTGGGGCCTTGAGCCCACCCCCACCCCCCAACCTATCCCAGCTCCCTGGGTCTCCTCTCCACCCTGCCACCCAGGCCCGGCAGATGTGCGGGAGAGGAGCCGTCCCGTTGTTTGCAAGTGCTCAGCCGCCTGTCAGGCCCTCTGGGGGCTTTGCATCATCGTCTTCCTCACCCCCCCCTCCCCACCCCAACACGCACACACCCTTTCGGCATGCTTTTTTTTTCCAGTCCCTTCGATGGGAGGAAGGATGTGTCAGACCTGGTGATGCACGGCCCTGAGCACCGGGTTGGGGGATGGTGTGGGGGGGGTGGGCATGGTGAAGAAATGATTGCGTCGGCCTGTGTCGGGTGATGGTACTGGGGAGGGATGCACAGAAGGGGTGAAAGGAGCCCACTCCGAGGCACTGATGAGAAGGGTGGGGGTGGGCAACCGGATGTTGATATTTTCCCATCCTCGGGAGAGGTAGAAAAGTGTAAGGCGAGGTGGAGATGAATGCCTAATTCATGGTGGTTTTTTGTTGTGTATGTTTTTTTTTTTTTTTAAATACCTTTGGCCTTATGAATGTTGCGGGAGTTTCCTCTTGAGAGAAATGTTTTATGTCACTAGCATGGGGTGTGGTATGAGGTACGTAAGCCTGGCTTGGAAATCGTTTCTATTGTAAAGGAAGTTGTTGCACACATGGAGCTGAGTAAAATGATGGCCTTTCATCTGAATATTGAAAGAACTAGAGATGTGCAATAGTAACATGGCCAGCACATCCACACCCTCTTGGGTTTTTTTTTAACCAAATTTGACAAGTTATCTCAAGTGACACGCGTAGATTGATGTTCATATTATCTGTGACATATTATAAGGCTCTATCTATGGCTAATGATTTTTTTTTCCTTCATTGTATCTGAGGTAACTGGTGATAACTACTGGATACAAGAAGACATTATAATAGAGCTTTAGAAGTTACCAGTAACACTAGGGAAAGAGATGTTTCCTTTACGTGGGTTGGGGTTGATTTTGTACATCACGTTACTTTCTTGAAATAGTGTTGTTAATGCCATTTTATAGGTAAATGAATTGGCTGTTCAACAAAAGTAGGGCTTACATATTATTTTAAAACCTGGGATACAGTTGTAAGTTCTTTACAATCTTATAAGCCTTCTAACTATGACTGCAGGTGCTAACTGAAATCCTGATCAAAACAAAATGGTATATGACATTCGAGGTTTCTGTTTTAACTTTTTTTTTCTGATATAACAGCTCTTATTTAAATGTATTAGACTTCAGGAACTTTGGTTCATTGATAGTTCAAGGATACAGGCTTCTGATGTTTTGTCACCCTTTATCTTCAGCGCATGCTAGGTATCCCCAAACTTAGATGAGCTTTGTGTTCTTATATAACAGTTGGAGTAACCTAAACCACATTTCAAAAGAAGATCCTTACTGTTTATAGTGGAAACGTTACATTATGTACTGTCCTGACCTATAGCTGTCCTTATGTTAGTGTCTTGGATAAGAGAAGGCAAAAGTAGTTCATCCTCCCTCCCTTCCTCCCTCCCTCGCTCCCTCCCTCCCTCCCTCTCTCTCTCTCCCCTTTTTTTGAAGAAGCAGTGTTTGGAAGACAGGGTTTCATATATCCATCCCAGGCTGGTCTGAAACTCTAGGGTGACCTTGAACTAATGATCTTGTTGCCTCCTTCCATGGGTACTGGGGATTACAAGCATGTGCCGCCATGCCTGGTTTATGTAGTACTGGGGATCAAGTAGTCCACCAACTGAGTTCCATCCCCAGACCCTTTTTTAAAAAATTATTTTATTTGAGAGAGAGAGAATGGGCACACCAGGGCCCCTAGCCACTGCAAACGAACTCCAGACTCATGTGGCACCTTGTGAATCTGGCTCATGTTAGTCCTGGGGAATTGAACCTGGGTCCTTAGGCTTCAAAGGCAAGTGCCTTAACCGCTGAGCCATCTCTCCAGCCTGTGAGTAACCTTTTTAAATGAGGAAATAATTAGCAGTGGATGGTAGTAGCTCTGGTTCTGCACACGAGCGCCTGGTGATCTTGGTTCCCAGCCCGGCTCTCATCATCGACACTCACATTTAATAAAACATCCTGTTGCAGTCTGGGTCGCATTGCTTTTAGAAATCACCCAACCAAGAGCAGCTTCTGGGAAAAAGAGATTTATTTTGGCTTACAGTCTCGAGGGGAAGCTCCATGATGGCAGGGGAAAACGATGGCATGAGCAGAGGGTGGATATCACCCCCTGGCCAACATAAGGTGGACCACAGCAACAGGAGGGTGTGCCAAACACTGGCATGGGGAAACGGGCTATAAAGCCCATAAGCCCACCCCCAACAATACACTCCCTGCAGGAGGCATTAATTCCCAAATATCCATCAGCTGGGAACCTAGCATTTAGAACACCTAAGTTTATGGGGGACACCTGAATCAAACCACCACACATCCCAAAGACAAAATGACGAACCAGATTCCTATCTTTTAAAACTCTGCAGAAATACTAATTCAGTAAGTCCTTACTGATTTATTTATTTTATTTATTTATTGAGGTGGGGTCTCACTCTGGCCCAGACTGACCTGGAATTCCCTTGGTAGTCTCAGGCTGGCCTTGAACTCATGGTGATCCTCCTACCTCCGCCTCCTGAGTGCTGGGATTAAAGATGTGTGCCACCACGCCTGGCCCCTTACTGATTATTAAAACAAGATGCTTCCTTTTCCTCCCACAGTTTTGGGTCTTGTGACATGGTAGTAAGGAACTGTACAAATGATCCCTGAAGGTAAAGTCTTGTGGTAGTAGCCACCAGGGATGTTCCGGCTTTCTACTATGGCCCTCGGCTAACTTTTCCAGGAGTGACAAGCTGGGCTCCAAGGTGGACCTGAATCACATAACAGTGAGGCGTGCACGTGGAAATATGAAACAAGGTTCCCTTAGCTTTTGAATTCCTAAGTCATTCTGTATCTCTTATGAGACAGCATATTTTCTTCAGTGTTCATATTTGGGCCTGCACCACTTAATGTTTTCAAACTGCCCAGGCGAGAGGCAGTGGAGGAATGTGACACTTTCCATACTATTTCAACCAGAGCAGGACTCAAATACTTAATGGCCTTATTTTCAAGGTAGGGTCTCACTTTGGCCCAGGCTGATCTGGAATTCACTATGTAGTTTCAGGGTGACCTGGAACTCATGGTGATCCTCCTACCTCTGCCCCCTGAGTGCTGGGATTAAAGGCATGTGCCACCACGCCCAGCTTCAAACATTATTTTAATTAACCAATCAGATGAAGTCTTAATAGGAAGTGAAGCCCTTCAACCTTTGTTCATTCTGTACTGACTCCTTCCTCCGCCGAATCCCCCCCCCCCCCACCCTTCTGACCTCTTAGTTCAGGATGGCTGCAGGAGATTGAAATAGAGTGGTCTGCTAAGGTTAGTCTGGATCTTGCCCCCCGCTTCCAGTATTTTATTGTATTTTTTATTTATTTATTTGAGAGAGGCAGAGGGAGAGAGAGAATGGGTGTGCCAGGGCTTCCAGCCACAGCAGACGAACTCCAGATGCATGTGCACCTCCTTGTGCATCTTGCTTGCCCCTCCCCACTTTAGTATTTTAAAGTTAGCAGTGGTGGGAGTTTGATTTGGGCTTTGGAGATAATTTCCAGTTAGAGAGGCATACTCTGGCATGAAATTAGAATATTTTCTGGAAATGAGTACTCATTTTTTTTTTTTACTTTTTTGTTTTTGAGGTAGGGTCTTACTCTAGCCCAAGCAAACCTGGAATTCACTCTGTAAACCCAGGCTGGCCCTGAACTCAAAACAATCCTCCTACCTCTGCATCCCAAGTGCTGGGATTAAAGGTGTGGGCCACCATGCCCAGCCATTCATATTTTCTTGCATGTGTCTTACTATTACCTGATTCTGTTCCATTTCAGGAGCACAGTGACGATAAGTTACATCTTAGAGTTGTGTAGCTAGATAACCTTTATTGGAGATTACCAGTAACACCTACATTGTAGGAACTAGGGGCAAAGATGAGAAATACTGAGGATTTGAAAACTGTAATGGGGCTGGAGAGATGGCTCAGCAGTTGTTTTAGCATATTTATTACTATGTTCATCTTTATGACATTTTATAGGCTTCTGAGGAATAGTCTCAGAATTTAAGTGGTAAAGATGAACCACAGAGCAATGTAGTTGCTTGTTAGTTATAATTATGTGACTGATGTGGATGGAAGATAGAATGGTGGCATTTGTAGATTTGTAATTTCCTTTTGAATGGTGACTAGGACAATAATGTTTCTATATTGTATTGGCATCATTAGGCATTGTTTTGTGGATGCTATAATTGGACCCTCACAAGAACCATCCTTTGAAGTAATGAACAAGTAATAGATGCATCATTTTACAGGTACAAAGTCAGAATTGGCCCATGGGCTGGAGAGATGTCTTAGCAGTTAAGGCGCTTGCCTGCGAAGCCTAAGGACCCATGTTCGACTCTCCAGGTCGTACATGCAGACAAGATGGCACGTGCATCTGATTGGTGTTCAATGCAGTGCCAATTCTCCCCCAGTCCAAAATTTTCACTAGTACCAAGTAACCTTAGAAAATAAACAATTTGTAACATAGCTTCAATTTGCCAGATTGGTGAAGTCAGATTAAATTCTAACGGTTCATCATCTCTGCAGGTCAGCGGTCAGCAGCCGCTTACTCGTTCTTCCAACAGTGGCGCCACAACTACCCAGGAATCTGCCTTTCTTGTGTGGAAAAAAACAGTGTCACCTTTTACTTTCTTTCTTTTTTTCCCAAGGTAGGGTCTCACTCTGTTTCAAGCTTACCTGGAATTCACTATGGATTCTCAGGGTGGCCTCGAACTCACAGCAATCCTCCTACCTCTGCCTTCCGAGTGCTGGAATTAAAGGTGTGCGCCATCACGCCCGGCTTTGCCTTTTTCTTTATGTCATAATTTTTTTTCTCTCCTTTTTGAGAGAGACAGAAAGAGAGTGAGTATGGGCAGGCCAGGGCCTCCAGCCACTGCAAATGAACTCAAGGTGCATGCACCTCTTTGTGCATCTGGCTTTACATGGGCACTGGGGAATCCAACATGGGCTGTCAGGCTTTCTGGTTTTGCAGGCAAGTACCTGTCTTTAACTGCTCAGCCATGTCTCCAGCCCCATAATCGTTTATAAGAAATGCTAGAGAAAAAGCATCAAAGAGCCAGCCAGTTGAGCATGTGTCTGCTTAAATAGGGAAAGGAAAATGTGCGTGGGAAATGGAGGCCTATATGGGGGCTTTAGAGCCATTCTCTCTAGCTGTGAGTACGCTTGTCATCAGTGTTACTCAGAGACCATAGTGTGCGCTCCTGGAATCTCTGCTGAGGCAGGAAGATTGCCACAGATTTAAGCCAGCCTGCGCTACATAGTGAAACCATGTCTCAAAAAAAGCAAAGCAACAAAATTACTCTAATCCTTAGCAAAGCTTAACTCTTGGATTCAGCCACCCTCTGATTTCATATCCTCACTTGTGGAACCATTTCAGATACTTGTTTGGCAGTCGGGTGCTTTTCACATGGCTGTCAGCAAGCACCTTGACAGAAACAGCTTAAAGAAGGCAGAGTTCCCTCCTCGTCATGGCGGTCGGAGCATGAAGCAGAGCTGGTCAGGTGCGGCCCAGCGAGGCCGCAGAGCATGAGTGGAGTGCGCAGCCAGCCCTCCTTTCCATCCAGCCCAGGATCCCAGAGGTTCGGACATGTGCCCACAGTTAAGGGTGGGTCCTCCCACCTCATGTAACCTAGTCAAGACACACCTGGGTGGGAGCAGTGGCTCAGTGGTTAAGTGTGCTTCCTGTATAAGCATGAGCACTTGAGGCCTGACATTGCCCAAGTTCAAATCTCTAGAACCCACATAAATAAGTAGGCATGGCCACACATGCCTGTACCCCTTGTCCCATAGAGGGGAGCAGAGTCAGAAAGTTGTCCAGGCTTGTGAAAACCAGCAAGTTCTGGAATCAGTAAGAGACTCCAGCTCAAAACAAGCACAGGTAGAAGAGCAGTGGAGGTGGACACGTGGCTGTGCTTGGCCACAGCAGATGAGGCATGGGACAACACAGGGCCACATGCACATGGTACCCATACACGTAGACACACACCACTGCATACACAGAAGTAAAACCGTCCTCACAGGTGTGTGCAGAGGTTTGCCTCTTCGATGATGCTTGGTCTTGTCAAGTTGACAGTCTATAACATTAACTTTCACAAGATCAACTTTTAGCTTAGAGAATAGACATAAGGGCTGTAGGAATGGCTTAGGGGTAAGGCGTTTGTCTGCAAAGCCCAAGGTCCCAGGTTCGATTCCCCAGGAATCGAATTAGCCAGATGCACAAGGGGCACATGTGTCTGGAGTTTCATATTAGAGACATTCAACCTGTAATCCTATTTCAAGTAAGTGCCTTTACCCGCTGCCCTACCTCCCCAGCCTTATGTGATCCTATTAATGTTACTTAGGTAAGAGTTGAGGAATGATGAAAAACTAACTGAACCTATATTTGCTCTGTAAGTGGCCAAAAAAAGTAAAAATCCGTTTCTTTGAGGGCTTTACAATTATGTCTATTCTTTGAAAGTTTCTTTTTTAAAAAAATGTTATTTATTTATTTGTTTGAGAGAGAGAGAGAAGAGACAGAGAGAGAGAATGGGCACAACAGGACCTCCAGCCACTGCAAACAAACTCCAGACGCTATGTGCCACCTTGTCCATCTGGCTTACATGGGTCCTGGGGAATCTAATCTGGTCCTTAGGCTTTGCAGGCAAGGACTTTGGCCACTAAAACATCTCACCAGTTCCAATTATGTCTATTCTTTTTTTAAACATTTATTTGTTTACTTAACACAGAAAGGGGTTGGAGGAGAAAGAGAGAGAATGGGCGCAACAGGGCCTCCAGCCACTGCAAACGAACTCCATGGCATGAGGATTGTGTCTGATAACACAATTAGATAGGGTATTCCTAGCCCATTGTTGATTGCTCCTAGGAATGTTTTGTTGCTGTCTTCCAAGAGTAAAAATAAAGGGATTATTGTATACTAAAGGTCATACTTTAACTGGGGCTATAACTCGGTGTTTGAGTGTTTGCCTAGCCTGTGCAAGCCCTATATTCAATGGAAAGGCCTTTTTCCAAATATGGCCTTGCATTGGCCTGTCTCATCTGGGGTACGGTTTCTCTCATTATCCATTACAATAAAGCTTACGGTTCAGACACGTGTTTACTAGAGTATGAGTTTATTAGAGGATGATTATTGTATGTTAAAAATAATGAGATATCATATTTCTCTTTTTTGCTCTAGATTTTCATTAAAGAAATTTATTGATAAGCCTAAATGTCAGGCATTCTGATATGTGTCAGAGATACATCAAATAAAGTTCTTAGAAATAAATGGTTGCGGCCTGGAGAGATGGCTTAGCGGTTAAGCGCTTGCCTGTGAAGCCTAAGGACCCCGGTTCAAGGCTCAATTTCCCCAGGACCCACATTAGCCAGATGCACAAGAGGGCGTGCATCTGGAGTTCGTTTGCAGTGGCTGGAGGCCCTGGCTCACCTATTCTCTATCTATCTGCTTCTTTCTCTCTCTGTCGCTCTCAAATAAATAAAATTAAAAAGAAATAAATGAAAGCCAGGTGTGGTGGTGCACGCCTTTAATCCCAGTATTCAGAAGGCAGAGGTAGGAGGATTGCTCTGAGTTCGAGGACACCCTGAGACTACATAGTGAATTCTAGGTCAGCCTAGCTAGAGTGAGACCCTACCTCGAAAAACCAAAAAAAGAAAAATGAATGATTGCTATATAATATGACTAATGCTAACAGAAAGAAGTATGCCATTCTGTGTATGTAATTACTACTTCCCTTTTTAGACTTAGGCTCCTTAGTTAAGACAAAGTTGTAGGTCTTCTAGATTAAAATACTTGTTATACATGCATGCAGTTCCTTGTCTCAGAGCTATACTTTTCTGAAAAGCCTACATTTTGTTTAGAACTTTTTTTTTTTTTTTTGACATAAGGTCACACTGTAGCCCAGGTTGACCTGGAACTCAACAGTGGTCCTTCTACCTCTGCCTCCCCAGTTCTGGGATTGAAGGTGTGTGCCACCACACCCGGCCCCAGCTTCAGAATTCCTAAAATGCAGCATTATATTAGACTTGATAGCCCCTGCCAGATGAAATTGGCATTTTTAACATCTTTGGATGTCAGAATGTGTAAAGTTCATTGGATTTTACGTTTCTGATAGACATCAGCCCCTGACAGCTGTTCTCTATGTAGAAAGCTGAGTTGTAATGCCCGTAAACAGAGGGTGAGCCACTGAGGCCTTTGTGTAATTTGGGAGTGATGTTGCTGCACAGTGTGGCTGAGGAGCTGTAGGAATCGGGGTCTGCGTTTACTCTTGCAGTCAGTCTGTGTTGCTGGGATGGGCATCCAAGCAGACAGTTTGTGGGAAGAAGGGGTTTATTTTAGCTTGCAGACCCAAGGGAAGGTTCATCAATGGCTGAAGAGAAAGAGACTTAAATTTATGTGTTACTCTTGACACCCTTTTATAAGCCAGTTGTTTGCTAAATGGTAATTATAATATTTTGTATGATTTTCATGATCATCCTCAAAAGGTATCATCCAGGCTGAAGAGATGACTTTGTGGTTAAAACACTTACCTGTGAAGCCTAAGGGCTCATGTTTCACTCCCCAGATCTCATGTAAACCAGGTGCGCAAGGTCATACATGCACACAAGGTCGTGCACGCATCTGGAGTTCAATTACAGTGGTTGGAGGTCCTGATGTGCCAAGTCTCTATCTCTGTCTCTCTTGCATTCTCTCAAAAAAAAAAAAAAAGATACCTTCCCTATTTTCCTGAAGAGGCACTTAGTCTCCCACAGAGCATACAGTGAGAGCCAGGATTGTGATCTGTCATTTGAGAAAAAAGTAGCATCTCCTCGTTAAGTGACCTATCTGGGTTTCATGGAGAGTAAAAGCATAACAGTGATGCTGATTGCCTGGGGCGGCGGGGGGGGGGGCAGTGTGAGAAGTTGTGTTCCAGGTTTATGGAACCAAATGGGGAAAGATCCTGAATGGGGATATGAGAGATGTAGCTATAAGGAAACATAGGTAACTTAGGATACCTTATTAAAGACTTGGAAGCAAAGGTGAGGTAAGGACGTTGGAACTAATCTCTAGGACACTTGAAAACTACTATAAGACTTACTCTCCTAAAAGCAATAACAGGAGTTAGCCAGAGATTAGTGGTAGATGAGAGTAGCCCTGAAAATGGGAGCTAGCTTGGGTAAGATCGCATCAGTGTAGGAGGCCGAGCAATGGTCAAGGCACAGATGAGACTCAGAATGCCTACAAGAAGAATCCATGTTATGTGGTGAACAGTCCTTTGAGTTGGAAAGGAGTAGACTTTACACTCGGAGAGTCTTGAGTAGTGTAGGTTAGAAAGTCTCTTCAATTCTGTTCAGTCAAGCTAATCCTATTCTATTCCAGGAATTCCCAAAGTTTTGGGTGTCTTAGACAAATACCTTAAGTGCACACAAGTGTCTACTGAAAATGTCCTTTCTATCCCTTAAACTCACTCAAATTTTGGGATATTAGTAGCAAAAAGCAGCCTGACTTGTTCCCCTCAGTGTTACATTGCACACAGGCTGCTTGATTGATTGATTTTGCCCTCATATGATGCAGGCCTAGTGTAGGAAGCACCAGCCACTGTGAGGTCACGAATGCCATAGCCACTCTGTTTGGAAGACAGGGTTCCAGAGCACTCCTTCCCATCCTTTGACTCTCACATTCTTGCCTCTCTCTTCCACAGTGGTCTCTAGGCTTTGGAGGTGGGATAGAGATGTTCACTTAGTGCTGAACACTCCACTGTCATTTTTCTCAGTTCTTGGGTGAGTTCTGAATCTTCCCCAGTAGTCACTGTCCAAAAGCAAGAATGCTGTTAATATATGGGCATAAACACAAACAATGAGAGGGCAATTTGGGGACATAATTCATCCATTTAGTTTAATATTTCATTTTTATTTTTATGATTTATTTGAGAGAGAAGGAGAGAGAGAGCAAATGGGCACGTCAGGGCCTCCAGCCCTTGCAAACAAACTCCAGATGCATGCGCCCCCTTGTGCATCTGGCTTATGTGGATCCTGGGGAACTAAACCTAGGTTCTTGGCTTTGCAGGCACGTACCTTAACTGTTAAGCCACCTCTTCAGCCCTTATTTAGGTATTTTTTTAAATTTATTTTATTTATTTGAGAGAAAGAAGCTAATAGAATGGGGGTGGCCTTCAGTGCTATAAACAAAGTCAGATGCATGTGTCACCTTGTGCATCTGGCTTACGTGGGTCATGGAGAATCGAACCTGGATCCTTGGGTTTCGCAGGCAAATGCCTTAACTGCTAAGCCATCTCTCCAGTCCTAATTCATCCATTTAGCCAAACAACATTAATAGATTCCCCTGTTAAAGCTTCTGACCTCCTCAGCCATAGGCTTTTGACTGTTTCTTTAGTACTAGGCATGAATTCCTTCAGGTGGGGTGGGCCTCAACTCCTGCCAGAAAGCAGTTGGTTTCCCCCATAACAGATGTGCCACCACTGCATCAGTTGGCACATTTTGCCTGGTTGGCCAGCTGCATAGCTTGCAGGGTCCACTGCTGGTTAAGACTGTTTATGACTTTCATCCCCTGCAGGCTGTGGCATTGTCCAGTACTCTGACAGCTGATCAGCAGGGAGGAGGCTTCCAGCTTAGGTTCAGCTTGTCTTCTCACAGTCCGATAGCCAAATGTGTGCTTTCTTTAGCAGTAGAGTGTTACCATGTAGTTCTGGTGGGCAACCAAGAGTGTTGGCAGTAGCCTGGCCTGTGTTGTTTTGGAGGTATCAGGGGCCTCCCTGACCAACAACTCACTGGGAGGTATCCCACCTACAAGGATAACTTTTGTTAGGAATTTCTTTTTGGTTGTTTGAGGTAGGGTCTCGCTCTAGCCCAGGTTGACGTGGAATTTACTATGCAGTCTCAGGCTGGCCTTGAACTCACAGCCACCCTCCTACCTCTGCCTACTGAGTGCTGTGATTAAAGGTGTGCACCACCATACCCGGTTACAGGATAATTTTTAAATGAGTTATGTAATATAATGAGAAGGATTCAGATAGGCTTGGTAGCCTTAGCCTGATATCTTTATTTATCTATTTATTTTATTTCATTTTTGAGGTAGGGTCTCAATCTAGCTCAGGCTGACCTGGAATTAACTATGTAGTCTCAGGGTGACCTTGAACTCACCCTACCTCTGCCTCCCAAGTGCTGGGATTAAAGGTGTGCACCACCATGCCCTTAGCCTGATATCTTTACTTTGACCCAGTGAGTTTAGACTTCAGAAGCTGTGACAGATGTTCAAGCCTTGTGTCCAGGAATATCATACCATTCTAGTTGAACAGTAGCAGATTTCTCCTGTAAAATACATACTCAGTGTATGCTTCATGTCATGAAATGTGAATTTGGGGTACAACTAGCCGTAAACTTGTGTGGGTTATTTATTTTAGTTTTGTGCTGTGTGGGATAGTATTAAGTTTATGATGTACAGTGGATCACTATAATGCGTTCAGAAAATGAGAACAAATTAGCAGTCCTAGTTGGTGAGGTAAGTGTTAGAACTTAATCACAGAGAGCAGCCCTTTGACTGCTCCAAACTAGCAAGTCCACCAAAGACCACAGTACAAGTTAGAGCATGGCTTGTTTGCCTGCAGAGTCCTACACTTTTAATTCCTTTTGGAGTTCTTTGTGTACTGTGGCTGTCCTAGGCATTGTAAGTCCAATGATTTTCCTTCCTAGAGTGGTTCGCCTTGCCCTTGGGCCTTTTTTAAAACTAATTAGGCCAGGTGGGCGTGGTGGCGCACACCTTTAATCCCAGCACTAGGGAGGCAGAGGTAGGAGGATCATGGTGAGTTCAAGGCCACCCTGATACTATATAGTGAATTCCAGGTCAGCCTTGGCTAGAGTGAGACCCTACCTTGAAAAAACAAACAAACAAACAAAACAAAACACTAGTTAGCTCATTTTAAACTAGTGACCATAAATGCCTATTCTCTTGTTACGTCAAAGGAATGGGCTGTCTCTCTGAAGGCAAACAAACACCCAGTGTAAGTGCTCTGTAGTTCTGTAATTTCTTTAAAAAAAAAAACAAAACTGTGACCTCCAGTCTCTGCCCTGGTTTATGGATCTCCTGCTCACAGAATTCTAAAAAGTTTACCTAAGAATATGTGGAATATGAAAGTGTACTTATTACACACACACACACACACACACACACACACACACACACGCGCGCGCGCTCATCCGTGATGTCAGGGAAGTATGTTAAGATTATAGCAACTTGTCCGGCGTGGTGGCGCACATCTTCAATCCAGCACTCGGAGGCAGAGGTAGGAGGAACACTGAATTGGGGCCAGCCTGAGACTCCATAGTGAATTCCACGTCAGCCTGGGCTACAGCGAGACCCGACCTCAAAAATGAAATAAAGAAATAAATAAAGATATCAGGCTAAGGCTAAAACAAAAGAAAAAAACGTCTGCTAATACAATAGATCACTACTTTGGGGGCCTATCCAGATTTAGGTGGATTAATTTAACAAATGCCTGAGGGCAAGGCAAACTGTACCTTAGGAAAGACTGTGAAAGCATTACGTGGGACTCGTGATGTGGTTTTCGGTGCCTAGCAGAGCAGTAGTACACAAAGAACAGTAAAAGGGACAAGCTCGTCTGAAGTTGTTCTGGAAACACGGCTGGGTATTTATTGTTTTCATAACCACAGCCGATACTGAGAGTTGATTGTAATGTAACACAGCCTAAGTAAGTAGCTATTTCTTCATATGCTCCTTAACTTGAAGGTTCATTAGGGCTCATGCATTGCTTTTAATCTTTATGTCCGTCCTCCTGGTTTCTGTTAAGTGCCATTATTTAACTAGAGCAAATAAGTTTTTGCCTTTTGCTTTTTTTTTCTTTCAAGGTGGGGTCCCATTCTAGCCCAGGCTGACTTGGAACTCACTCTGCAATCCACGGCCAGCCTTGAACTCACAGAAGTCCTCCTACCATGGCCTCCAGAGTTCTGGGATGAAAGGCATGTGTCACCATGCCTGGCTAGATTTTTTCCCTTACTACACTTCAGATCTTTACAGCTGCTTTGTGCTCCGTCCTCTCCTCTCCTGTAAGTGTTGGTGTGCCCACTGTCCTGGTCCTGACCCTGAAGTCCTGCCCACGCAGCTTCTCTTGTTTCCAGCAAGTTTTTCTCCAGCCTTGAGGGCGGCAGGCAGGCCGTGTTTGTACTGACCATCTGCACCCGGATGTCTCCCCCCCTCAGACTGAGAACAGCCAGCACTGACTCCACCCCTCAGTGTACTCTGTGTCTCCTCATCCTTCCGCCCCACTTGAAACATGGGCGTCTGTCTGAGGTTCCCTCAGTTTAACTGCTCGGGTACCTTTCTTCCATCTGCTATCCCTTTGGTCAGGCTAGTCATGTTTCATTTGTGTTGTAGCAACAACTTCCTCATGGGTCTCTCCACCTCGGTTAATTAGTGTTTGTCAGTAACCTCAACAGTCCGACATGCCTTTCCAGAATCATTCTTGCCACTTACTTCAGAGCACACTGTCATGCAGACGTACTGAGCTTTCTTGAAATACTGCATTTCTACTTAACTGGCTAACCACTTTCTCCATTTAAAAAAAATTTTTTTTCTTTATTTGAAAGAGAGAGAAATAGGCGAGTAGGGAGAGAGATTGGGCACGCCAGGGCCTCCAGCCATTACAAACTCCAGATGCTTGTGCCCCCTTGTGCATCTGGCTTACGTGGGTCCTGGGGAGTCGAACCTGGGTCCATTGGCTTTGTAAGCAAGCACCTTAACCAGTAAACCATTTCTCCAGCCCAAGGTTTTTATTATTATTAACAACAACACGTTTCATATGGAATCGTCATGTGTTGGCACCCTCTTTTCCCTTGTCCCTGCCCCCATTCCACTGGGGATGCTGCTCAGTGGAGTTGCAGATATTCCCCATGGAGTTGTAGTTTCTGCTATTTCTCCATGTTTTTACCTTCATGAAACATTTCATCCTTCTTTAATTCCTGCATTAGGGTGATTTCCCAGCTTTATGGGCTGTGATTTCCCTCTGTTTAGTTTGTCAAAGTGCTCACGAGATTGTCTGGTCAGAGTGACGTTTCACTATGTCCCCACTGCCTAGCCTGTAGCCTGTTCCCAGTACAAGTTACCTGAATGCCGAGACCCCACATAAGGGGCCACCGAAGCTGCTCATGCTGCAGGCTTTCGACAAGGTGATGCGCGTCGCTCATCTCCAGGCATCAAGAACGTGGCCCAGGCCGGGCGTGGGGGCAGACCCCTTTAAGCCCAGCACTTGGTAGGCAGAGGTAGGAGGATCACTGAGTGAATCCAGGTCAGCCTGGGCTAGAGAGAGTCCCTACCTCGGGGGTGGGGGGGAAACATGGCCCAAAGAAGTGTACATCATTGCTCTTCATGTGCTTAAAATGGTCTTTTTAAATTCAGCTACCTATTTTGAATAGCACCATAGTCCCATGGTTAACAAGTTCCAAGAGGGAATATGCACATACTAAAAAGGCTTCTAGGCTGGAGAGAAAGCTCCATGGTTAAAGGTACTTACTTGCAAAGCCTGAGGGCCTGAGTTTGATTCCCCAGTATCCATGTAAAGCCAGATGCACCAAGTGGCACATGCATCTGAAATTTGTTTGCAGTATCAAGAAGCCCTGCTGTGCCCATTCTTTCTCTCATTCTTTCCTCTCTCTCCCTCTGCTTACAAATAAATATTTTAAAATAGAAAAGACTTCATAGACATTCATTGCACCACATATATAACCTATCAGCAGCATGTTTTTACTGTGTAAGCTTCTGCTGTGTTCTGGAGAGCAAGGCTTTCATTGAGTAAAGGTGGGTTTTGGATATCTGTCACACAGGGGAATGCATGTACAAAGGTATTCTTAAAGCTCGTAAACATTTATATATTTAGTTAATAAACGTTATTTAGTTAATAAACTTCATGAAGGGATTTTTTTCCCAGCTATGTTTAAAAAACTTTATTGACAATTTCCATACATACAGACAATATACCATGATCATACATACTCTCCTCCTCCTCCCAAATCCCTCATCCACTGAGTCCCTTCTCTCCTATTTTGATGTCATACTATGTCCCTCTCACCAGGCAGGTCTTGTGTAGGTTGTGTCAGCCACTGTGGGGGTCATGAGTATTTGTGTCTGGAAGGCAGCATTGTGAACAGTCCTCCCTTCCTTTACCCAGCCCTTTTTTACTTTTTGTTTGCTAAAATTGATCTTGAACGTGGATCTCCCTGCCTCTGCCTCCCAATTAGCTAGAATTATAGGCCTATACCACTAGGCCTGGCAAAAAGTAGTTGTATTTAATGGCTAAGACAAAAAGAGAGAGGGAGGTCAGTCCCATGATCCCAGTTGAGGATTCTTCCCAGATAACTCAGTGACCTCTTACTAGACTCTTCCTCTAAAAATCTGTACATTTCCCAGTAGTTCAGTGTAGTGGTTGCTGCTTGAGTTACATAGAATGGGGGGGGGGGGGGGTGTGTGAAGAGATGGCTTAGTGGTTAAGGTGCTTACCTTCAAAGCCTAAGAACTCATGTTCAAATCTCCAGATCCCATGTAAGCCACATGCACTGTGACACAAACATGCAGTGTCACACATGCGCACAAGGGGGCCTCTAGCCACTGCAAACGAACTCCAGGTGAATGCACCACTTTCTGCATATGACTTTATATACTGGGGAATTGAACTGGTCGTTAGGCATTGTAGGCAAGTGCCTTAACCACTGAGCCATCTCTCTAGCATGAAGGGATTTTTTGATGCTATGTTTTTTTTAGATTTTTCACTATTTTAGCTCAAATCAAAATGCAATATGATTTTAGAATTTCAGTTTTTATACTCTTAAGTGATTTTGATTAGTTTTTAAATATGACTACTCCAACCCCAAATATTAGGAAACCACATCTATTTAATACTTTTTAATAGTATTATAGCCCCTTTATGATTTTACACAAATTCAGAATGAAACTTTAGTAAAAAGCTGCAAATTGGGCTGGAGCCATGGCTTAGTGGTTAAGGTGCTTGACTGCAAAACCAAAGGACCCAGGTTTGGTTCCTCAGGACCCACGTAAGCTAGATGAACAAGGTGGTGCATGTGTCTAGAGTTTGTTTGCAGTGATTGGAGGCCCTGATGTGCCCATTCTCTCTCTCTCTCTCTCTTTCTCTCTCAAATAAATAAATAGACATTTTTCTTAATAAAAAGCTGCAAATTCATTCTTCTAAATGATAATTCTGCCCATATTATTAATGTATGGTGTAATTTGCTCATCACACACACAGAATACACTGAAGGTTCCCTGTCACCCCAAAGGAACTCAGAAATACTAAATTTTAATATCCTTTCCAAAAGGTTATACTGGTATAGATTGGAAATTTTGGGCTGGAGAGATGGCTTAGTGGTTAAGGTGCTTGCTTGCAAAGCCAAAGGACCCACGTAAGCCAGATGCACAAGGGGTCACATGCATCTGGAGTTTGTTTGCAGTGGCTGGAGGCCCTGGCATGCCCATTCTCTCTCAAATAAATAAAGAAAAAAATATATTTTAAAAAGATTTGAGGGCTGGGGAGATGGCTTAGCAGTTAAGCTCTTGCCTATGAAGCCTAAGGACCCTGGTTCGAGGCTCAATTCCGCAGGACCCACGTTAGCCAGATGCACAAGGGGGCGTATGTGTCTGGAGTATGTTTGCAGTGGCTGGAGGCCCTGGCGTGCCCATTCTCTGTCTCTCTCTTTCTCTGTTGCTTGCAGATAAATAAATAAAAATAAACAAAAAAATTAAAAATCAAAGATTTGAAATTTCTTAGTTTATATACAGTAAGTCCCATTTTTATTTTTTTCAGGAAAATTAAGCTATATTATTCCCCTTGCTGTCCCAGTACCAAAATTCAAGTTTTGTGTTTAAAGGTTGTTTTCTTTAGAAAGAAAACATTTTTAAACAAGAAGGTCTCTGTTTGGCAAAATCACGCTCCCCAGGGCTCTGCTAAACAGCAACGGTGTCAGCCAAGCGTTCCTTGTGGCGTCCCTGATGGCGCCCGCTGCACTGGAGCCGCCGAGGAGGTGCGGCGCTCACACGGAGTGCTCAGTGAGACTCCTGTCGGCCTCGCTCGGCTGACAGCTTGGGGCTTCCGCGACTGTCTTCTGCTCGCCTTCCTAGCTCAGGAAACCCGCCAGCTTCCTTTCTGGTCGGTGGCCTGTAGGAACAGATGTAGACTTGCTGTGAGAAGATAAAAACCAAGACAGGGTCCTTGACTATTCCCATTACCATCATCTTCCATCTTTAAAATAATGCTTTTCATTGCACCCTTGAGAACAGTCTTTCTGTTTTAAAACAATATTTGGTAAGCTCCGTTTTCTCAACCTTTGCCCATTATGCAGTTAATGTTATTAGATTATTATATTGAAGTGTTTTTAGAGGTGAGTTATTTCTTCTTCTTGAGTCCTTTCAATAACTTGAAGAAGGAATTATACCTTTAGTCTTTAGACAGACTTCCCTAGACAAAAAAGCTAATTATTAGCATAACACGTTTGCTATAACCCTACGTGAAGAGTCACTTAAAACCTTGCAGTCTCACTCTACAACAGTGCTTAGTTGTTTTTTTAAAATATTTTTATTTTATTTATTTGAGATCATCAGACAGAGAAAGAGGCAGAGAGAGAGAGAGAGAAAGAGAATGGGCGCACCAGGGCCTCCCCACACCAGGGCCTCCCCAGCCACTGCAAACAAACTCCAGATGCATGTGCCACCTTGTGCTTCTGGCTTATGTGGGTCCTGGAGAATTGAGCCTCAAACCAGGGATCTTAGGGCCTTGCTTCACATGCAGGCACTTAACCAGGAAGCCATCTCTCCAGTCCATGCACTTAGTTCTTATATCCAAATATAGAATTGATTAGAATCAGTATTTCATGAAATCTTTAATTGTTGGGGAAAAATGAGAAGCCTAGCATGGTGGTAAATACCTGTAATCACAGTGGAGTTGAAGCAAGCAGGTTGAGATAGTAAGCCTCCTCCAGTGCCCCCCCCCCCAAAAAAAAAAAAAAACAGAAAAGGAAGGGGGAAGGCAGGCAGGGGGAACAGGAGGAAGGAGGGGGAATGTTAATTCAGAGTTTTTTTTAATACATCCCATGAGATAAGGTGGCAGAAGTTGAGGTCAGTGTGTTCTGAGATAATTTATCAGGACTCTCTTCTGACATGGAATAAAGTGCTTCTTTCAGAGATCTGTTTACTGAGTACATTGAACAAGCGTGTGCATTTATTTTACTTGCCCTCTGGAAATAGCAGTTGAGCCAAACCCTAGGTCTGAATGTGAGAGTAGAAAATGAAAGCTTCATGCTGTCTTTGTTCTTTTACACTTCTTTGTTCTGAGACATTTATGCCTGCTTTTCCTTTTGACCCCTGCCTGAGGGACAGAAGGTTATGGCTAGGTTTGCTTGGCATAGTTTCTAAAGTCTTCAAATTTTCCGACTGAAAGTTGAGGTTATAGTAACTACAGCACTTAAAATTTATGGGGATACGCTTTTAATCCCAGCACTCGGGAGGCAGAGGTAGGAAGATCGCTGTGAGTTCGAGGCCACCCTGAGACTACATAGCCTGGGCTAGAGTGAGATCCTACCTCGAAAAACAAAACAAAATTTATGGGGATACAAGTATATTTTATATTAGTTTTTATTATATACATGAATCACCAGTGACTTTTTTCAAAGTTTGCCTATAGTTTTAAGTTATAAATCATTAATTTCTGTCATTTACAAAATTATCAAACTTCAACTTAAAAGCATTAGATTTTAGCAGTGCCAAAAAGCTTGGAAAGACCATTATAAGCAAGTTTATACTTCAAGTTTTATGTTTTCTAATCATTTAGATGTGTATTTTTTATACACTGAGATTTTATAAGTTGTATCTAGATTAAGTATTTAGATACTAAGATTTCATTAAAGTGAGAGAAAATTTCATAAAAGCATCTCAAGAAGTAGTAATAAAAATATTGTTTGCCTTTTGGAATACATGTCATTTGTACATGAAGTATACCTCAACCCTACAATCTAAATAATTAGACACAGGAAAAAAAATTGTTTGCAATCCTAGGCATGTCAGAAACAGCTGCAACCTTTATAAAAACTGGTTGGGTCTGAAAGGAATTAATTTTTCATGCTTGTCCTAATGTACTAACACTGTACCCTCTTAAAAATAATTAGATATTAAGTATTCTGGTTTTTAAATACTTGTGAAAATTTATTATTACTCTTGGTTGGTTTGTTTTGGCTCTTGTCTCCTACATTGGCAACCAGATTTTGTACTTTATATGTTAGACAGGGCTTATGCCAGCCTACCTGGTTGTTGGCATTTTTCAGCCTCACAGCTGCTGTGAACTAGGAAACACAGGAGGATCTTGTTTTCAGAGACCAACGGGGCATTGTGCGCATGTCAGACCTGTTTCTAACAGCTCTGTAAAGACAGGAACTCTTACACCGTGAAGAGCAGTAACAGCAGCCTCAAGTAGTCACACTAGCTTTAGAGGCTTATGTATAATACTAGCCTTAAGTAACCATATTAATTTTAGAGGTACATGTGTTTTTCTTCATTGGGACAAAAATGAATTGGTATATGTTCTGACTGGTTATTTGTGGCTTTATTTTTTAATCATTCATGTTAGTATTTGTGAAATTTGAGCTAGTTCATTTTACTTTACTATACCAGAAAGTTGAACATTCAACATTGTCTTTTTCCTGTTAGAGGTGGTCTTTGCGTATTCCCAATGTTTTCACCAACATTTTCTTAAGTATTTAGTATGTACTCAACACTGTTAAACGAAGCAAAGCGCTAAACTAGAATATAAACTATTAAAACACACAGAACATCCGATCAGAAAATAGCTTTCACTTGAGGTAATTAAAGCATTCTCTTAGTTCACTGTCTGTTGCGATAATAAAATACTTAAAACTAAATAATTTTTTTAATTTAAAAAAAAAAAGGCTTATTTGGGCAGGAGAGATGGCTGAAGCCGTTAAAGCACTTTGCTTGAGGACCCACGGTTGATTCCCCAGAAACCATCTAAGCAGATATATCTGGAGTTTGTTTGCTATGGCTAGAGGCCCTGGTGCGCCTGTTTTCTCTTCCCTCCCTCCCTCCCTCCCTCCCTCTGTCTCCACTAAATAAGAATAAAAATTTTTAAAAAAAAAAGAATTATGTCTTGTGTCCATCAGAGTGGCCTGAGCTCCACTTGGACCCCTTGGCCACAGCTGGGTGCTGGCACAGTGGTTGCAGACGGAGCAGCTCTGGGAAACAAGCGCTTTCTGCTCTCAGGAGCTTGGCCTGGTGCTTGCTGTGACGGCACAGGGAAGGGCGGCAGCAGAGTTCGTCTCTGAAAGGCGTGGGGGCCTTTGCCGTTGTTCTGTCACTGTGGCAAAATCCCAAGGTAAACAAAGATCTATCTCGGTGCAGTGCATGAAATTTTCAGTCCACTCTCACTTGACTTCTGTTGCTTCTGAACCTACTGGGGTGAGGCAGGGCATCATGCAGGGAAGATGTTGTGGGCCGAAGTGGGCAACCACATGCAGAGGAAGGGAAAGTAGTGAGCGAGGAAGGGTGAGAGGTGGGCAGCCACTGTCTCTCTTTTTGCTAGGACAAAGGACTGTACAAGAAACATCTGGTGGAAGGAAAGGGATTATTTGGGCGTACAGTTTTGAGGAGTTTCTATCTTGAAAGGAAAAGCATGGCAGGGCCTGGGAGCCTGCAAAATATCTTCACCCCAGTGACACGTCCTCCAGCAAGGATCTGCCTCCCAGAGGCTCTGCACACGTCCCCAACAGAGCCACCAACTTGGTACTAAGTAATCAAGCATCTGAGTCCGGCCGCCCTTCTACATTCAAACCCCCATAAGAGGCCTCTTGACAAAATCTGTTCTTCAAAGGCACATCTCCCAAGGACGACCTCCTCCCTCTAACTGGCTCCATCTACTGAGAGTCCTTTTCCCTGTGAGCTCATCAGTGGGTTCACCCCTTCCCTGAAGTTAGTGACCTCATGACACATTCACCTCTTGAAAGCACCACCAGCTAGGGAACCCAGCCTTTTGGGAGGGTTGGTTCTTTCCCACCCCTGAGACCCATTGTCCTGGATAACACCTGGCCTCCTCTCTCCAGGCTAATCCCCTGTCGTGATTGGTAGCTCAGGCACACCCTCGCCCTCTGCATTCTTGACATGACTAGGCTGCATGTTCTCTGAGGCTTCACTGCCTGCTTCCTGTTTGAAAATCCTTTGCTCTTGAATTTTTGCTTTAGCAGTTCAGCACAAATTTCTAATGCCATATAGGCTAGTCTGGCTCTCCCAAGTTCCTTCTTCCATGGAGTGCTAAGAACATGGGCACAAGGAAGTGTCAAGTAAAGATGGATTGGGGGGGGGGGTTGCAAAGAGACGACTCAGTAGTTAGGTATCTTTCCTGGGCAAGCATGAGGGTCTGAGACTACCTGAGTTCAAGACTCCAGAACTTACCCAGATAAACAGCTGGACGTGGCCACATGGACCTGTAACTCCAGTCCCACCAGGGAGCACCCTGAAACTCCTCAAAGCAAAAACTCTGCAGAAGACCAGTAGAGCACAGCACCTGACCTTCTGCTCCATTCTCATACGGGGCCCCACAGCACCCCACCCCGCACACGTGCACAGAGCACGTGCTGCGCAAAGCACATAAATAAACAAATAAGGCGGCTGGAGAGGTGGCTTAGCGGTTGGGATGCTTGCCTGCAAAGTCAAAGGACCTCGGTTTGATTCCCCAGTACCCACATAAGCCAGACGCACAAGGTGGTGCATGTGAATGGAGTTTGTCTGCAGTGGCTGGAAGCCCTGGTGTGCCCCCCCCCACAATAAATAAAATAAAATTAGGGATGGAAGGAGGGGAAGGAGGATAACATGCCAAAAGTAAGCCTGACTGGGGCTGGAGGGATGGCTTAGTGGTTAAGGCATTTGCCTGCAAAGCCAAAGGACCCAGGTTTGATTCCCCAGGACCCACATTAGCCAGATGCACAAGGAGCACATGTGTCTGGAGTTCATTAGTGCCTGGAGGCCCTGGCGCACCCATGTTCTCTCTGTGTGTCTCTCTTTCTCTCCCCCTCCCCCCTTTCTCTGCCAAAAAAAATAAATAAAAATATATTTTTTAAATAAGCCTGACTGGAAGCAAAGGAAAGAAAAGGTGGGCTCTACCCTGTTTGCTTTAACATTTTCTTACTTGGATCTGGGACTTCTTTTTTTTTTTAATATTTTTACTTATTAGAAAGAGAGAATAGGCACGCCAGGACCTCCAGCCACTGCAAACAAACTCCAGATGCATGTGCATCTGGCTTACATAGGATCTGGAGAATTGAACCTGTATTCTTAGGCTCTGCTGGCAAGCGCCTTAACCTCTAAGCCAGCTCTCCAGTCCCTGGGACCTCTTTAGAATGCTTTCCTGTTCATACTTTCATGAGCATTCAGGCCATGACCACTTAGGTAATCTTCTTCAAGAAGTTTTGGAGGCTGGAGAGATGACTTAGCGGTTAAGCTCAATTCCCCAGGACCCATGTTAGCCAAATGCACAAGGGGGTACACGCATCTGGAGTTCGTTTGCAGTGGCTGAAAGCCCTGTCGTGTCCGTTCCCTCCCTCCCTCCCCCCTCTCTCTTTGCCTCCTTTTTTCTCTCTGTCGTTCTCAAATAAATAAAAATGAACAAAAATAAATTTAAAGTAAAAAGAATTTTTGGGACTTCCTATAGTCTTCCTGTCTTTTAAGCCCTTACCAGGATCGCCCTGAACATTTCCATTTATGATGTTCTGTGCTTTTTCTAGCCTTGCTCCTCCAAACTTCCATCTGCTCCCCATTATCCAGTTTAATAGCAACAACCTCTACTTTTTGCTACTTTGGTGTTTGTTTGTTTTTTTAAACATTATTAATTTGCAGAGAGAGAATGAATGAATGAGCCCACCAGGGCCTCCTGCCACTGAAAGATGCATGTGCCACTTTCTGCATCTGGCTTTACATGTATACTGGGGAACAGAACCTAGTCCAGCAGGCTTTACAAGCCAGCACCATTAACTGCTGAGTCATTTCTCCATCCCTGGGTTTTTGTTTTTAACTCAACACCTGAGATCAGGTCATTTATGGGAATGCTTTATTTTGGCTTATGGCTGTGGAAGTCCAAGAGCATAGTGCCGTTAGAATCAGGACCTCATGACAGATAAGAAGGGCGCATGGACACCTGTGGGAAAGATCTTCTGGTCGGAGAGGGAACTAGGGAAAGCTGACCTCAGTGTGCACCAGCCCACTGCACTGGTGCAGAGACTGGCCTTGTCCTGTGAGAGAGCTCACTCCTGGAAGGCCGCCTTAGTCTACGCCTCCTGGACTTCAACTCCTAAATACTTCAGATTTAGCCGCAGCGGGAGTTTTTTTTTTAAATATATTTATTTATTTATTTAACAGAGAATGAGGGAGGGGGAGAAGGGAGAGAGAGAGAGAAAGAATTGGTGCGCCAGGGCCTCTAGCCACTGCAAACAAACTCCAGAGCTTGCGCCTCCTTGTGCATCTGGCTTACGTGGGCCCTGGGGAATCAAACCTGGGTCCTTTGGCTTTGCAGGCAAATGCCTTGACCATTAAGCCTTCCCTGTAACTTGCCTTAGTTTTTAAAAATGTTTTATTTTTTTTTAATTTTTAAAAAAATATTTTATTTTTATTTATTTGGAGCAACAGATAGAGAAAGAGGCAAAGAGAGAGGGAGAGAATGGGCGTGCCAAGGCTTCCAGCCACTGAAAACGAACTCCAGATGCTTGTGCCTCCTTGTGCATCTGGCTAACGTTGGTCCTGGGGAATTGAGCCTCGAACTGGGGTCCTTAGGCTTCACAGGCAAGCACTTAACCGCTAAGCCATTTCTCCAGCCCAATGTTTTATTTATTTATTTATTTGAGAGAGAGGGACAGAGAGGAAGAGGGAGAGAGAGAGAGAATGGGCACATCAGGGCCTCCAGCCACTGCAAACAAACTCCAGACTCATGCACTACCTTGCGCATCTGGCTTACATGGGTGCTGGGGAATTGAACCTGGATTCTTAGGTGTCACAGGCTAGTGCCCTAACTGCTAAGCCATCTCTCCAGCCCTTCAGCGGGAGTTTTGGTAAAGACAAAACACACTGAAACTAGAATGAGCACTGTCCTTAATGTCTGTAGTTACTATCAAAAATGACACTTGGCCTGTTGTTTTAATGAGTGTATGTATCCATACATAGGAAGGTTCAGAGCTAGGTGCACTGGAAACAGGGACTTGTAACTAACAAAATTGGCTGGGCATGGGGTACGTGTCTATAATCCCAACACAACAGAGTTTCAGGGCTGCATACCAAGGTTTCTTCTCTTGATTGACTGATTAATTGAAAATTGCTGCCTATTTGCTCTTTGTAGCTAGGTATTTTAGTTACCTTTATTGTTGCTGGGACAAAAGCACCTGACAGAAATAAGCTTAAGAGAGGAAGGGTTCCTTCTGCTTACAGCCTGGGGTTACAGTCCATTGTGTCTGGAAAGGCTGGCGGCTGGTGTGTGGCGCCGTGGTCATTTTTCACCTGCAGTCAGAGAGCAGGAAGCGATGGATGCTGGTGCTCAGCTGGCCCTCTCTTTTAATTATTTATTTGAGACAGACAGAGAGAAAATGGACAAGCCAGGGCCTTCAGCTGCTGCAAAAGAACTCCACACACGTGCACCCCCTTGGGCACATGTGAAACATTGTGCGCTTGTGTCACTGTGCATCTGGCTTACGTGGGACCTGGTGATTTGAACATGAGTCCTTAGGCTTCTCAGGCAAGAGCCTTCACCACTAAGCCATCTCTCCAGCCCTGGCTCTCGCCTCTTTCCACAGCCCAGGACCACAGCCTGTGTGAAGTGGTGCCACGTACAGTGAGGGTGGGTCTCCTGCCTCAGCTAACCTCATCAGGGTAGTCAGTCCCTCAGAGGCTTCTTTCCTAAGTGACAACTCTAGGTTCTGTCATCTTGACAACGGAAACCATCACAGTAGCTTTGTAGGAAATTTCCGTGCGGGGAAGTAGTAGAGGGTAATTCAGGTAGAAAATCAAGGTCAGTATACTGGGAAGTCATACCAAATTATTTGTGGCTCTGTTTCTACTGTTAGTTGTACCTTTGGAACTCTTTACAACTGCCACGTGTCTAGGGCTTGAAAAATATTTCTCTAACCCATGAGTCATCTAGTCATAAGGGAAGTGCCATAGTTTCCTTGTTGGTGCAAAGCACCCAGCCCAAAGCAGCTGATGAGAGAGAGGAGAGGGCTTATGCTGGCTTACATTCTCAAGAAGAGGCCCCATGACGGCAGGTAGAAGCAGGGCGCCACCTTCTTGCCAGAGCAGGCAGAAACAGCCGAAGGAGAGTGAGTCGATTCTGGTGAAGGAGAGCATTACCAGGCCCACCCCAACACCACACTTCCTCCACAGTGGGGGCAAGGCATCCAGAACACGAGATGATGGGAGACATCAGATTCAAACCACCACAGGAAGCTAGCAAAATAACTGGAACTGAACAGTAACAGAAACACTGTGTACACACGCCAGGTGTGGTGGCGCACATCTTTAATCCCAACACTTGGGAGGCAGAGGTAGGAGGATCGCCATGAGTTTGAGGCCACCCTGAAACTATATAGTGAATTCCAGGTCAGCCTGAGCTAGAGTCCCTACCTCTAAAAAAAAAAAAAAAAAAAAAAAAAAACACTTAGGAATGAGGAGGGGCTGTAGATGGAGCTCTGCTAATGATGGAGTGCTTACCTTGTATGCATGAAGCCCTGCTTTCCTGTTTTGTTTTTTCTTTCTCCCCCCCCCCCCACCTTGGTTTTTCAGAGTAGGATCTTACTCTAGCTCAGGCTGACATGGAATTCACTATGTAATCTCAGGGTGGCCTTGAACTCAAGGCAGTCCTCCTACATCTGCCTCCCAAGTGCTGGGGTTAAAGGCGTGCGCTCCCACCCCGGCCCTGAAGCCTGCTTTCTGTCCCTGATGCCACATAAAGCAGGCACAGTAGTGCACACCTGTTATCCGTGCTCAGGGTTTAGAGGCAGGAGGATCAGAAGTTCCAGGTCATTCTTGGTGACATAATGAGTTTGAAGTCACCCTTGGACCCCCGTGAGTTCCGAGTGCTTATCACAGAAATAAACTTAGGGGCATGGCTTTTCCCTCCCCTAGCAGCCATCCCCACCAGAAAGTTTCAAGAGGGGTGGGGGTCTGATGGATACCTCCCCCATCTAAGGAAAAAAAAAACTGTTTTGGGGGCTAGAGAGATGGCTTAGCCGTTAAGGCGTTTGCCTGACAATCCTACGACACAAGTTTGGCTCCCTAGAACCCGTGTAAGCCAGACGCACAGGTGACACACGGGCGCAATGTGGGAGTGAGGTCTGCAGTTCGAGTCAGCAGCTCAAGGCCCTGTGTGCCAGTCCTCATCCTCTCTCCCTCTCCCTCTCCCTCTCAAAAATAAAATAAATTTAAAAAAAACTATTCTTACCCAGTATCTTGAGTAGCTTGGCTTGACTAGTAAAAAACTGATTTTATGACCCCATGTATAAAGTTCATTCTCTAATCGGGAGAGTCTGAAAATTCCATATACGTAAGGTAAGGTCTTGCACATCTGTGTACATACGTGTGCGTGTACATATGCAAGTTAGAAAATTGAATTTGACAGTGTTTAGGAGCGCTGTGATCCATTGCGTTTAACAGTATTCTTGGGCGCTTAGTGAGGAGGCAGGCTTGCTGCACAGGCCTGAGGACCTGAGTTTGACCCCCAGCGTCCACACAAAAGTTGGGCATGGCTGTTCGAGCCTGTGCCTCCAGGGCTGGGGTGTGGAGACAGGTGTGTCACTGGGGCTGCTCTAAAAAATGGCACAAGTCCAGGTTCAGTGAGAGACTGTGTCCCAAGGAAATAGGCGAGCAAGCAGCGGAGGGTGACAAGCAGTGCCCTCTGCAGGCGTGTGTGCATGTTGGGCCTGCGCATCTGCACACACACCCACACACCCATCAAAAAAGATGTGTGCATGTGTTTTGTTCCCACTCAGGCCGAATACATCAAGCAATGGTAACATCTTTAAATGAAGACAATGAAAGTGTAACGGTCGAGTGGATAGAAAATGGAGATACAAAAGGCAAAGAGGTATGATTTCTGGGTTAAACCTAATTATGTGTCATTCCTCGTCCTGATATCAAGATTTTGGATGTGAAACAAAACAGAAAATTGTGGTTTTATATAGTGCATATATTCCATGTCATGCCATGAGAAACTTGTGGATGACTAGAGTTTTCGCGCAGAGAAGAGCCCCTTCTCCACCCCTCACAGGCTTGTGCGTCAGCCCTGCTTGTTATCCTAGGTCAGAGTGGGAAAATTGCTGTGTATGAAACTGTGTCAGTAGCAGTTCTTAACATCTAGAGGGACATTCATGTGGATTATTATTCCAAACATGTAGTTTGCAAAACACTGTCATCTTTTAACTGTATTTGAAAAGGTAAGATACCCTCTCAAAGGTGTGCACGTTTAAAACAGATTGACTTGGAGAGCATCTTCTCACTCAACCCTGACCTTGTACCTGATGAAGAAAGTGAACCCAGTCCAGAAATACCTCCACCATCAACCTCCTCAGCCAAAGGCAACAAAATTGTAAAGGTCAGTGAGGAAACGGAGAGTGGTGTGTGTGTGCGTGCATGCGTGTGCGCGCAGCATTGATTGACTGTGAGGAGTGTGCGCCAAGACTGATTAATTTGCTTCTTTTAAAGTTCCTTCTCTCAGGGCTGGAGAGATGGCTTAGCGGTTAAGCGCTTGCCTGTGAAGCCTAAGGACCCCGGTTCGAGGCTCGGTTCCCCAGGTCCCACGTTAGCCAGATGCACAAGGGGGCGCACGCGTCTGGAGTTCGTTTGCAGAGGCTGGAAGCCCTGGCGTGCCCATTCTCTCTCTCTCCCTCTATCTGTCTTTCTCGCTGTGTCTGTCGCTCTCAAATAAATAAATTTAAAAAAAAAATTTTAAAGTTCCTTCTCCCAGGTTAGAGACATGGCTTAGCAGTTAAGGCACATGCCTCTAAAGCCTAAGGACCCCAGTTTGATTCTCCAGGTCCCACGTTACCCAGATGCACGGGGGGGGGGGGGGTGCATGCATCTGGAGTTCATTTGCAGTGGCTAGAGGCCCTGGCTCGCCCATTCTCACTCACTGTCTCTCCTTCCCCCTCTCTAGTAAGTAAGTAAATAAATTAATTAATTAATTAAGATCTTTTAAAAAAATTCCTTCTCCCTCCTACATTCATGTGTATACACATATGCCTTCATTCACAGTTAAAGGCAGCCATCAGATAAGATCATAGGATGTCCTTGCCTCAATAGGATTTTTCCTGAAACTATAGCTTTTCAGGAGAAAAGAATCAAAACTGTTTCTCTTGGTGTTGAATGAATACTTATGGCTAACAAAATTGCTGTTTTTAAAGATGGTTCATCTTTTGAAATTGTAATTCTGCTATTTATGTTTATTTATAACATGAGGAATGGTCAGGTGTGGTGGTGCACACCTTTAATCCCAGCATCCAGAAGGCAGTAAGAGGTAGGATCACTGCTGTGAATTTGAGGACTAGAGTGAGACCCTACCTTAGAAAACCAAAAATAAAATAAAGAGAAGTGGTATGAGGAAAGTTGAACTGCTTGTGTGTTTATTATGTCATATTGTATAGTTTAAATACAAGCTGCCATATCATCCCTAGCAGCTTTATCTCTACAAAATGTAAAGCCCATGATTTTGATTGATTGTAAGATAATTCCTCTTCCATTGTCTTGAAACCTTTTATTTTTATTATTATTATTATTATTTTATTCTTGGTTTTTGGAGGTAGGGTCTCATTGTGACCCAGGCTGACCTGGAATTCACTCTGGAATCTCAGGGTGGCCTCGAACTCATAGCGATCCTCCTGCCTCTACCTCCTAAAGTGCTGGGATTAAAGGCGTGTGCCACCATGCCGGGCTTCTCCTGAAAACTTTGTATGAAAAGGCAGTTCTTAGAATCAGGTAGTTCTGCAGAGTCGTTGAACCCAAAGTTCTTGCCTTTTGATCGAATAGCACTTAGTGCTTTTGCCCATCATGCTGGACAGAATGCAGAGAGGAATGGGATATGGCATTCAGCCTATAGGAAGTTGGTATTTTACCAGCAGAACACACGTAACCATCAGATGATAGAAAGTGTGTGTGAACATGAGGCAGGATTTCGTGCCTGTAACTTGAGTGCCGTGCCTGGCTGCTTTGGCGGACCTTTGCCCTTCACCTGTACGCGCGGTTTACAGAGCGCTTCACAACCCCAGGGGAGCTGCGCTTTCCTTCCCGCCCTGCCCCATGCTGAGATCAAACCCTGCTCTCCTTCCTTCCTGGCTTTCTACTATGGAGCCAATTCCTAGCTATCTCCTGTGACATTTTTGCTTAAGAATCACCTGGAGAAAGTTCTTACTTTGTTTTTTGAGGTAGAGTCTCACTTTATCCCAGGCTGACCTGGAATTCACTATGTAGTTTCAGGGTGGCCTCGAACTCAAGGAAGTCCTCCTACTTTTGCCTCCCGAGTGCTGGGATTAAAGTCATGTGCCACCACTTGTTTTTCATTTTCAATTTAATTTTTTTTGATGCTTTCATGTACGTATGTAATACATTGTGACCCGACTCTCCCAGTTACCTTCTCATCTCCTTCTCCATTCCCACTAAAATCCTTTTTCTTCTCATTAAATTCTCACCCTACTTTCACACCTTTGCCCCACAAAGTTATGATTTCTTGCAGGGTCATGAATGGGAAGTAATTTACTAGCACATAGGTACCCAGCCCACCAGTAATAGCCATACCACTAAAGAAACCATAATTCCCAGCACCTGTGAGCTGCCGTTTCTTACTCTGGGAGGCATGGAGGTGCCACGGACCCTTCCTCCATCCGTGGAGAAATGCTGAGGGGCTCAGTCTTGTGCAGGAAGTGGCCAGAAGGCACTGTTTCACAGCCCTTTTCCCGTCTCCCTCTCCCTGCCCTGCCCTCTGCATGAGGCCGTCTGCTCCTTGGAGGGGAGGCTAGCTGTGCTGTTTAAGGCCGAGCACACCATGGCCACCTATACTCAGCAGTTTTGCCAGCTCCGCATTTCTGCGTTGACTGTTGAAGTAGGAATTTGATGTGAGGGCTGCAGAGATGGCTTAGTGGTGAAACTGCTCACCTGCAAAACCTAAGGACCCATATTCTATGCCTCCGTACCCATGTAAGCCAGATGTACAAGATGGTTTCATTTGCTGTGGCTAGAGACCCTGGCGTACGCATTCTCCATCTGCCCCCCCAATACAATTTATAAAAAAGAAATTAGAAAAAGAAAGAAATGGCTTTAAGCAGTTCTGATCTGTGGGGACAAATAGTAATACTTAGAAGGCAATTTGTGAATTCAGTATTGCATATTCACAGTAGTAGGTTTCCCCATAGGCTTTGGCCAAGCTTATATACAGCGTGAGGTATGAATTCCCTCTCCTGTGGAACAGGCCTCAAACCCAATCAGAAGGCTGTGTGTTAAAGTCTCTGAAACGCCAATGAATTTTTTTTCTCCGAGGTAGGGTCTCACTCTAGCTCAGGCTGACCTGGAATTCACTCTGCATTCTCAGGGTGGCCTTGAACTCACAGCAATCCTCCTACCTCTGCCTCCCGAGTGCTGGGATTTCCAATGAATTTTTTAGGGTAATTAGCAGTGAATATTTTGTAGTGTTTTGATACTTCATTTTATCAAAGGGCTGTGCTTTGTCTGGAGCTAATATTGTACTGAATAGTACTTCCTGGGCTGGAGAGATGGTGCAGTGGTTACTGCTTGCCTGCTAAGCCAGAGGACCCAGATTTGACTCCCCAGAGCCCACGTAAGGCAGATGCAAAAGGGGGCACATGAGTCTGGAATTTATTTGCAGTAGCTAGATGTCCTGGTGTGCCAATTCTTCTCTCTATCTGCCTGTCTCTCTTTCTCAAAATGGATAAACAAACAAACAAACAAAAAAAAACTTTCTGAAATCCAAAGATGAACCTAATTACCTAATCTTCAGGCTCTGTGTTAAGGAGATAAGCATAAATGAAGTTGTGTTTAAACCTGGGACCCATCCTCAAGATATATAGAGAGAGATTCGGAAGTTTGAAGAAATCGGAAATGCTTCAGGTCTCAGGCATTTCCCATGAGGGAAGTGTTGGAGTTCCCTTCCCTCTGCTGGGACAAAGCGCCTGACCAAAAGTAGCTGATGGGAGGAAAGGTTTTATGTACTTTGGTTTGCAGTGTCAGAGGGATGCTCCATGATGGCAGAGTACTGCATGGCCTGAGCTGAGGCTGGACCTCGCCGCTGCCACAGCAGGTGGGAAACTGCAGCAGGAGAGTGAGCTGAGCATGGCAAGGGGGTGCTGGCTGTCAAACAGCTAAGCCCTTCCCCAGGAACACACCTGCACAGCAGGGCTCAGCCTCCCAGATTGCTGTCAGTGGGGGGCCAAGCCTTCAGAACACACGAATCTATGGGGGACATCTGATTCATAACATATAAAACCCAAATAGTTTTGGTGAAATGCCTTTAAAGTGAAGTCACTACTTTACCTGCTTTCTGATCTAAATGCCAGTACCAGTCATGAAGACCTCGCACAGTCCTTTGGGCAGGCAGTGTCTTTCTCATTTTCCTGAGTCTCTGTGAGATAGGCCTTATACAGTCACTTGACTGATGAAAACGGTGTAATTCATTTGTTTATTTATAGTTTTTTTTCTTTTATTTGTTTGTTTAATTATTTGAGAGTGACAGACAGGGAGATAGAGGCAGATAGAGAGAGAGAGAATGGGCACCCCAGGACCTCCAGCCACTGCAAATGAACTCCAGACACATGCACCCCTTGTGCATCTGGCTAACGTGGGTCCTGGGGAATCGAACCTCAAACCTCGATCCTTAGGCTTCACAGGCAAGCACTTAACCACTAAGCCATCTCTAGAGTTTTGTTTCATTTACCTTTATATTGTCCTATACATGTCTACATTCATTTCATTAAAAGAAACTGGGGGCTGGGAAGATGGTTCAGTGCTTACAGGCGCTTGTTGGCAAAGCCTGCTGGCCTGAGCTTAACTCTCCAGTACACACATAAAGCCAGGTGCACAAAGTGGTGCATGCATCTGGGGTTTGCTTGCGGTGGCAGAAGGTTCTAGCGTGCACATTCTCATTCTCTGTCCTTTCCATTCTCAGAGACAAACATATAAAAGCATTTGAAAAGAAATTAAGGCATTGGTATATGTGAGGAATGAAGAGAAAAATATACTGAGCATGTTTTTGTTTTTTCCTGTAGAATCGACGGACCGTAGCATCTGTTAAGAATGATCCTCCACCAAGAGATAATAGAGGTAAAATAAAGCTTCAGCCTTTAATCTTGCCTGTTGACTTTTTTTGTATTTTTTATAAGACAGCACAAGTGAGTGAGTGAGCGAGAATTGGCGTGCCAGGGCCTCCAGCCCCTGCAGTTGAACTTAGGGCACATGTGCTACCTTGTGTGCTTGCTCTCCTTGTGCATCTGGCTTGCATGGGACCTGGAGAGAAGAGCATGGGTCCCTAGACTTTGCAGGCAAGCACCTCAACCACTAAGCCATCGCTATTGACTTTTTTTAAAAAATAGGGGCTATTTAATCCTTGTCTTTAGTATTTTTAATATATATATATTACTTATTTATTGGAGAGAGAAGTGGCAGAGAGAGAGAATGGGCGCACCAGGGCCTCTAGCCACTGCAAATGAACTCCAGATGCATGTGTCCCATTGTGCATCTGCCTTATGTGGGTCCTGGGAAATTGAACTGGGATCCTTTGGCTTTGCAGGCAAATGCCTTAACCGCTAAACATCTCTCCAGTCCCCACTATTGACTTTAGTAATAGCCTTGATAAAACATATCAAAATAAATATTACTCTTCATATTATTCATTTAAACTTTATGTGGCTGCCAGGAGTGGTGGCTTACGCCTTTAAATACAGCTCTTGGAGACTCGGGTATGTGGTTTACCATGAGTTCAAGGCTGGTCTGAGCTAGAGTGAGACCCTTCCTCAAAACAAAACATCCTTATATGGGTAAGTATTTTCCTAATCTCCTAATATAACAATGACTCTCTCTCTCTCTCTCTCTCTCTCTCTCTCTCTGTGTGTGTGTGTGTGTGTGTGTGTGTGTGTGTGTGTGTGTGTGTGTATGTGTAATTTTTCCACTAAAAATGTAAGGTAGAAGCCAGGCATGGTGGCACACACCTTTAATCCCAGCACTCAGGAGGCAGAGGTAGGAGGATAGCTATGAGTTCGAGGCCACCCTGAGACTGCATAGTGAATTCCAGGGTCAGCCTGGGCTAGAGCTAGACCCTACCTTGAAGTCACCCCCCTAAAAAAAAATGTAAGCTAGAGGTCTGGAGAGATGGCTTTAATGGTAAAAGCACTTGCTTGCACAGCCTAAGGCCCCAGGCTTGATTTCCCAGCACCCACGGAAAGCCAAATGCACAAGGGAGGGCATGAGTCTGAAGTCCTGAAGTCCTGTGCAATAGCTGGAGGCCCTGGTACACCCCTTCTCTCCCCCCCCCCCCCCACCTCTTTGTCTCTTTCTGTCAAATAAGTAAAAACTGTTTAAAGTGCATTTAGCTTTAGCGTTTACTTAAATACCGATTTTTATAGCTAAAGTTGCGCTGGGGCTGCCCTCTCACTGTTCTGCAGACTGGTGCCGCGCCGAGTCGCCGGGGGTGCGACCCCTGTACAGCCCACTCGTGCGTACAGTTAGAAAAGTGCCGGGTTGCTAAGTGCAGTTTTTTGTTTGGTTACTTTTTTGGCTTTATTTTTTAGCATGTGCAGTATGTGTACACATGTGGGTACACATGTGCTTGTGGGGACACTTTGACGTGTGTGCAGATACCAGAGGTTGGTGTCGAGTATCGTCATTGATCATTCGCCACCTCATTTATTGAAGCAGTTTCTCACTTGAACCCCAGATTTAGCTATTCTAGCTAGCCACGGGTCTTGTTCCCACCTCCTGATCTAGGATTACAGCTGGCCTCTGCCCCTGCCCCCCACCCCCCCAGCATTTATTTGAGTGCCTGTCCACACTCAGGCCCTTATGTTGTGGGCAAGCCAAGTGCTGTATCCACTGAGCCATTTCCCCAATGCCCTGGCTGGGTTTGGTTTTGTTCTTTTTTTTTTTTTTCCTTTTTCAAGGTAGAGTCTCACTCTAGTCCAGGCTGACCTGGAATTCACTATGTAGTCTCAGGGTGGCCTTGAACTCACGGCAATCCTCCTACCTCTGCCTCCTGAGTGCTGGGATTAAAGGCGTGCGCCACCATGCCTGGCCTGGTTGTTCTTTTTTAGTTATTTAATTTATTTTTTGAGGCAGAATTTTACTTAGACTGGCCTTAAATTTGTACCCTTAGCCTTCCAAGTGCTGGAATCACAGGCATGAGCCACCGTGGCCAGTTTAAATTCAATATTAATGTATCAGCTTTTAAATTTTATTTTTGAGATACGTGTTGTGTTTTGTTTTTTGGTGGTGGTGTGTGTGTGTGTTTTGAAGCAGTCTCGCATATCCGAGGCTGGCCTCAAGCTCAGCCTGTAAGTGAGGATGACCTGCTCCCGACTTCCTGCCACCACGCCAAGCCAAGCACTCCACTGTCTAGGCTGCTGCCTGTTGTTCACTGACGCTCCCACCTTTTAATCTCACCTTTTTATTTTATGTATATATATATATATGTATATATATATATATATATATGTATATATATATATATATTTAATTTGTTTGAGAGAGAGGGAGGCAGATAGAGAGAATGGCATGCCCAGACCTTCCAGCCACTGCAGATGAACTCCAGACACATGTGCCACTTTGTGCATCTGGCTTATGTTAATACTGGAGAATTGAGCCTGGGTCCTCAGGCTTCACAGGCAGGCACCTTACCACTAAGCTCTCTCGCCAGCCCTTTAAATGTTTTCATTTATCTGCAAATAGAAAAGGGGCACCACAGGGCTTCTTCATTCTGCAAACAAACTCCAGACAGATGTGCCACTTTGTGCATTTGGTTTTACATGGGCATTGGAGAATATAACCCAGGCCAGCAAGCTTGGCAAACCAGCGCCTTTCACCACTAAGCTCCCTCTTCAGCCCCTGACTGACCTGTTGTCTGAATTGAATTTTTTTCCCCACAGTGGTTGGTTCGGCACGCGCACGGCCCAGTCAGCTTCCCGAGCAGTCATCCTCTGCACAACAGAATGGTAGTGTTTCAGATATATCTCCAGTCCAGGCTGCAAAAAAGGAATTCGGACCCCCTTGTATGTAACTCGTGTGTCGAGGACTCAGTCATTTTAGGCACACATGTATTCTCTCTTGGTCATCCTTATACATTCCCAAATGGTAAAGTCTTAATTACAAATTTGACTGCAGATTTTATTTTACTGACAAATCTTATTTTACTGTTACTACTTTTACTTGGGGTTTGAAGTGTATGTTTTAGAGAACACTTTTTTATGTGAGACTATAACAGTGATTTGGTTGCTTTGATTTAAAAATACTGCCTAGCTGATTTTTTTTCTCAAGGCTCTTAGACTTGTAAACACTTCTTGATCTTCTCATTTCAAAGATCTGAGATGCAAAACCAAGAGATGACATGTGTCAGTGTTTGAGTCGTCATTCTTACTCATCTGTATCTTGTCCGGCTCCTGTTTTGTTAAAGCAGCTCATAAGTAAAACTCACATGGGGTGTGATAGGCATGCATTTTATCACTGTCTACATTTTTGTGTATGTGATGAAACTTTTCATAAAATTTCTGTGTACTAAGAATAATATTTAAAAACAAAAACTACTTCTATAGCTTACCATTTTTCTTTTAGCACGTAGAAAATCTAATTGTGTGAAAGAAGTGGAAAAATTACAAGAAAAACGAGAAAAAAGGAGATTACAACAGCAAGAACTTAGAGAAAAGAGAGCCCAGGTTTGTAACACACTCATTTTGTTTCTAATCAAAGGTTAGATTTTATCAGTGAAAATAATTTTTTTAAAAAATAAAGAACTCCTTAAATTTATATTGAAGAACAGTATCAAATCTTGTGAAGATAAATTATTATAAATGATTTTTTTGTTATTTTTATTAATTTGAAAGTGACAGAGAAGGAGGCAGATAGAGAGAATGGGTGCACTAGGGCCTCCAGCCACTGCAAACAAACTCCAGATGCATGTGCCCCCTTGTGCGTCTGGCTAATGTGGGTGCTGGGGAATCGAGCCCCGAACTGCAGCCATCTTTACTGCTAAGCCATCTCTTTTTTTGTTTGTTTGTTTTTGTTTTTGTTTATCAAGGTAGGCCATCTCTCCAGCCCATAAAAGATTTTTACAGCATTTACTTTTCATGTTTTAGAAGATATGTGTTAGCCTCAAATTTGTTCCCTATTGAATAAATGATTGTGTATAGAACTATAAAGTATATGACTCTGAAGAGTAATAGACTTAACTTTTTCTTTTTCAGATTTAGAGAGACTTTACTAGTTTAAGAGAAGGAAAGAGGAGAAAGCGCAGAGTCCTGACGTGGAGGGCAGGAGAGCTAGAGAGCCATGTGGGCATTGGGCTTACCAGGACCTGAGAGTTCCTGCAAGAAAGAGCAGCTTGTTTTTAAAACTTTTTTTAAAACTACTTTATTTATTTATGAGAAACAGACAGATAGAGAGAATGGGCACGCCAGGGCCTCTAGCCACTGTATATGAACTCCAGATACACCCTTGTGGGTCCTAGGGAATCAAACCAGGGTCCTTAGGCTTCACAGGCAAATGCCTTAACCGCTAAGCCATTTTCCAAGTCCCCCTTTTACACTTTTTATGAGAGAGAATTGACATACCACAGTCTCCAGCCACTGCACTCCACCTCCAGATGCTGCGCCACCTAGTGCACACGTGCGGCCTTACACATGTGCCCCCTGTGTGTCTGGTTTACATGGGACCTGGAGAGTCGACATGGATCCTTAGGTTTCACAGGCAAGTACCTTAACTGCTAAGCCATCTCTCCAGCCTAAAAGAGCAGCTTTCAATTTTTAAAAGATCTAAAAATAAAAGATTTGTGGGCTGGGGAGATGGCTCAGTGGTTAAAGGCACTTGGCTGCAGAGCCTGCCGCCCCTGGTCCAGTTCCTCAGAACCCACGTGAGACCCGATACAGAATGGCACAAGCATCTGGAGTGTGTTTCCAGTGGCAGGTGTCCCTGCGCACCCGTGCTCACACTATGTCTGTCTGCCTCTCTCCTGCTTGCGAATAAATAAAACATTTTTAGAAAAGATTTGTAAAAATACCCCAATACCTAGGTGTAATTGCGTACGTGTAAAGTTCATTACTTTGTTAGGTTCAACGAGGCATTCTAAATGACAGAAACTTTTTGTGTTCTGATTTATACTAAGTATTGTTAGTGGGTCTCTACTGTATCCTTGTTCCTTTTAGGTGGTGGCAAATATATTTAATAACAAGGAAAAAAATGCATAGGCTACTGGCCTTTCTTCCCTTTACAGGTCTTTGCATATTAGAAATTGTTATTGAACCTGTAGCTCTTGTGTTCTGCTTGTATCTGTTTACTCTTAGAATTGGTTTCCTAAATATGATAAAACAAGTGATCTGAGAATTACCTAGTTGAGTTTTGAAATACATAATACAAAGCTGAGCATGGTGACCCATGCCTGTAATCACAGCACTTTGGAAAGCAGGAGGGTCAGAAGTTCAAGGGCCCTTCTCAGCTACATAGCCAGTTTGAGGCCAACCCGGGCTACATGCAGACAGGTCTCCAAAGAAAAGAGAAAATGCCAACAGACCTTTCTGGTACTTAGCGTTGATGCCCCTGGTGGTGTCTGTTGGTACTTCCGAACACATCAATCTGCTCTGATGCTTCCTGTTCTGCTTCCCAGGGGACAGAGTTAGCACTGTCTTCTGATAATAGTTTCAATAATAGTTTTGAAATTTACCTTCAAAGAAAATATGAATATGATGAATGAAAAAAATCTGATTATTTGAGTGTTCAGTAATTTTTTATTCATAACTAGAGAGGCTATTGTCTTGCTGTTTATAACTTAAACTTTGTCAGTATTGCAACAAAAAATAAGTTGCAGTCATCATTCAATAATTTAAATTTTTTCCAGGCGTGGTAGCATACGCCTTTAATCCCAGCACTCAAGAGGCTGAGGTAGGAGGGTTGCTGTGAGTTTGAAGCCACCCTGAGACTAATTCCAGGTTAGCCTGGGCTAGAGCAAGACCCT
This sequence comes from Jaculus jaculus, assembly GCF_020740685.1. Classification (NCBI taxonomy): domain Eukaryota; kingdom Metazoa; phylum Chordata; class Mammalia; order Rodentia; family Dipodidae; genus Jaculus; species Jaculus jaculus. The sequence continues at coordinate 15,866,657 of NC_059121.1, read as the reverse complement.
ACCTTGAAACATCCCCCCCCCCAAAAAAAAAGGCTTATTTAGGGCCAGGCATGATGGTTCACGTCTTTAATCTCAGCACTTGGGAGACAGGTAGGATAATTGCTGTGAGTTCATGGCCACCCTGAGGAGTGACTACAGAGTGAATTCCAGGTCAATCTGGGCTAGAGCGAGACCCTGAAACTTATCCTGGTTTTGAGCTGATGTAAAGGCATCCCTTTGCAGTCTCCATACTTGGGAGGTAAAGGCAGGTGGGTTGGAAGCTCTAGCCTAGCTTCCACTACATAACAAGTTTGAAACCAGTCTGGAATACATGAGACCCTGTCTGCTGAAAAACAAAAATTGGGGCCAGGTGTGGCATGCAGTGCCTTTAATCTCAGCACTTGGGAGTTCAGAGGTAGGAGGATTGCTGTGAATTTTAGGTCAGCCTATGCTAGAGTGAGACCCTACATTGAAAAAAATAATAAACAAAAAGAACTAAAAAACAACTGGTCTAGAGAGATGGCCCAGCAATTCAGTTCAATAACCATGAAAACATAAGGGCCTGAGAATGAGACCCTACCTTAAATTTAAAACCAAACTTCTGGTTAAGATGGTGGCGTAGGTACCACGCCAAAGCAGCCTGGGGGGGGGGGGGGCGGAAGACCAAAAAAACTCAGCAAGATACACACTTTTACTAAAAAGTGAGGTGTATAGGAAATTGAAGCAGCAGCGGAGATACATTCTTTTCAGTAGCACATGGAACATTTTCTAAAATAGACCATATATTAGGACACAAAGCAAATCTTAAATTCAGGAAAATTGAAATAATTCCTTGCATTCTATCTGACCACAATGGAATTAAAATACAAATCAGTAGCAAGAAAGGCTATAGAGCATACACAAAATCATGGAAACTAAACAATACACTACTAAATGATGAATGGGTCAATGAAGGAATCAAGAAGGAAATCAAAAACTTTTTAGAGTCAAACGATAATGAGAACACAACATATCAAAATCTCTGGGACACAATGAAGGCAGTTCTAAGAGGTAAGTTGACAGCCTTAAGTGCCTATATTAAGAAATTAGAAAGGTCGCAAGTAAACAACCTAATGCTTCACCTTAAAGCCTTGGAAAAAGAAGAACAAGGCAAACCAAAAATCAGTAGACGGGAAGAAATAATAAAGATTAGGGCAGAAATTAATGAAATAGAAACAAACAAACAAACAAAAAATAATCCAAAGAATTAAAAACAAAGACTTGATTCTTTGAAAGGATAAACAAGATTGATAAACCCTTAGAAATCTGACCAAAAGAAAGAAGAGACACAAATTAATAAAATCAGAGATGAACAAGGTAACATCACAACAGATTCCAGAGAAACTCAAAAAATCATAGGGACATACTATAAAAGCATATACTCCACAGAGTATGAAAATCTGAAAGAAATGGATGATTTCCTTGACTTATATGACCTACCTAAATTAAATCAAAATAAGATTAATCACTTAAGTAGACCTATAACAAACATGGAGATCCGAACAGTTATCAATAATCTCCCAACTAAAAGCCCAGGCCCAGATGGATTCACTGCTGAATTTTACCAGACCTTTAAGGAAGAGCTAACACCACTGCTTCTTAAGCTTTTCCAGGAAATAGAAAAAGAAGGAATTCTACCAAACTCCTTCTAGGAGGCCAGCATCACCCTGATACCAAAACCAGGCAAAGATAGAACAAAAAAAGAAAATTACAGACCAATCTCCCTCATGAACATAGATGCAAAAATTCTCAACAAAATATTGGCAAACAGAATACAAGAGTATATTAGAAAGATCATTCAACCTGACCAAGTAGGCTTTATCTGAGAGATGCAGGGATGGTTAAATATACACAAATCGATAAATGTAATACATTATATAAACAGGTTGAAGGACAAAAATCACATGATCATCTCAATGGACGCAGAGAAAGCATTTGACAAAATCCAACATCCCTTCATGATAAAAGTCCTACAGAGACTGGGAAAAGAGGGAACGTATCTCAATATAATAAAAGCTATTTATGACAAGCCTACAGCCAACATACTACTAAATGGGGAAAAACTGGAAGCTTTTCCACTAAAATCAAGAACAAGACAAGGGTGTCCACTGTCCCCACTTTTATTTAATATAGTTTTGGAAGTCTTAGCCATAGCAATAAGGCAAGAGACACACATAAAAGGGATACAAATTGGAAAGGAAGAAATCAAGTTATCATTATTTGCAGATGACATGATTATATACATAAAGGACCCTAAAGACTCTACTAGCAAACTGTTAGAGCTGATTAAAACCTACAGCCATATAGCAGGATAAAAAATACACACACAGAAATCAGTAGCCTTCATATATGCTAACAACAAACACACAGAAGATGAAATCAGAGAATCACTCCCATTCACAATTGCATCAAAAAAAATAAAGTACCTTGGAATAAACCTAAACAAGGAAGTAAAGAATCTCTACAATGAGAACTTTAAAACACTCATGCGAGAAATTTCAGAAGACTCTAGAAAGTGGAGAAACATCCCTTGTTCCTGGATTGGAAGAATCAATATTGTGAAAATGGTAATCTTACCTAAAGCAATCTACACATTTAATGTAATCCCTATCTAAATTCCAAAGGCATTCTTCATGGAAATAGAAGAAACAATCCAAAAATTCATTTGGAATCACAAAAATCCTCGAATATCTAAAATAATACTGAGCAACAAAAAAGAGGCTGGTGGTATCACCATACCTGATTTTAACCTATACTACAGAGCCGTAATAACAAAAACAGCGTGGTACTGGCACAAAAACTGACGTGTAGATCAGTGGAACAGAATAGAGGACCCAGATGTAAGCCCAAGTAATTATAGCTACCTGATATTCGATAAAAATGCCAAAAATACTCATTGGAGAAGAGACAGCCTCTTCAGCAAATGGTGTTTTGAAAACTGGATAAATATCTGCAGAAGGATGAAAACATATTCTTCTCTCTCGCCATGCACAAGAATTAAGTCCAAATGGATTACAGACCTTAACATCAGACCTGAAACTCTGAAACTGCTAGAGGACAAAGTAGGGGAAACCCTTCAACATATTGGTCTTGGCAAAGACTTTCTGAATACAACCCTAATTGCTCAGGCAATAAAACCACAGACTAATCACTGGGACCTCATGAAATTACACAGATTTTGCACTGCAAAGGACGCAGTGAAAAAAGCAAAGAGGCAACCTATAGAATGGGAAACAATCTTTGCCAGCTATATATCTGATAGAGGATTAATATCTAGGATATACAAAGAACTCAAAAAGTTAAATAATAGGGAATCAAACAAGCCAGTCAAAAAATGGGCTATGGAGCTAAGTTGAGCATTCTCAAAGGAAGAAATATGAATGGCATATAAGCATCTAAAAAAAAATGTTCTACGTCACTAGCCATCAGGGAAATGCAGATTAAAACTACATTGAGATTCCATCTCACTCCTGTCAGATTGGCCACCATCATGAAAACAAATGATCATAAATGTTGGCGGGGATGTGGAAAAAGAGGAACCCTTCTACACTGCTGGTGAGAATGCAATCTGTTCCAGCCATTGTGGAAAACAGTGTGGAGGTTCCTAAAACGGCTAAAGATTGATCTACCATATGACCCAGCTATAGCACTCCTAGGCATATATCCAAAGGACTCATCTCATTTCCTTAGAAGTACATGCTCAACCATGTTTATTGCTACTCAGTTTATAATAGCTGGGAAATGGAACCAGCCTAGATGTCCCTCAACTGATGAGTGGATAATGAAGATGTGGCACATTTATACAATGGAGTTCTACTCAGCAGTAAAGAAAAATGAAGTTATGAAGTTTGCAGAAAAATGGATGGACCTGGAAAGGATTATACTAAGTGAGGTAACCCAGGCCTAGAAAGCCAAGCGCCACATGTTCTCTCTCATATGTGGATCCTAGCTACAGATGATTGGGCTTCTGCGTGAAAAGGAAAATACTTAGTAGCTGAGGCTAGTAATTAAAAAGCAGACATAAAGGAAAGAGAAAGGAAGGGAGGAGGGTACTTAATAGGTTGATATTGTATATATGTAACTACAATGATTGAGATGGGGAGGTAATATGATGGTGAATGGAATACCAAAGGGGAAAGTGTGGGGGTGGGGAGGGAGGGAATTACCATGGGATTTTTTTTATAATCATGGAAAATGTTAATAAAAATTTTTAAAATTAAAAAAAAAACATAAGTGCCTGATGGAGCCAAGACTACTAGGCACATATTCCTCCAGCACCTACATAAACAGGTGGTTGTAGCCACACACCTGTAACTCCAATCCTGTGGGAAGCAGAGTCTGGAGAAATGTAGGGGCTTGCAAAAAATGGTAAGCTGTGGAATCAGCAAGAGGAAACCCAGGCATGTGAGTGATTGGGGTGGGGGCACCCAGTATTCTCTGCCTCTGTGGTATACACACGGGGCACTGCGTAGCATGTACATTTATGTAAGCCACACGTACCAGGCACTTACAAAAAAAAACATAAGCCAAAATTATCTTGGTTAATATCATATATACATATATCTATATCTTCATATGTAATTTCTTTAAATTCTGTTTTGTATTGCCTTTTGGTTTTTTTGTTTGTTTTTGGTTTTGTTTTTCGAGGTAGGGTCTCACTCTAGCCCAGGCTGACCTGGAATTCTTTACAAAGTCTCAGAGTGGCCTTGAACTCAATGGTAATCCTACCTCTGCCTCCGAAGTGCTGGGATTAAAGGCACATGCCACACCTTCCTGCAGCTTTTTGGTTATTTTGTTATGCTTTATGGTTTTTTGTTTCAATTTGGGGTTTTTTTTGTTGTTTTTTTTTTTTTGAAACAGGGTCTCAATCTAGCCCCATGTTGACCTGAAATTCACTATGTAGCCCAAGGCTGGCCTAGAACTCAAGGCGATCCTCCTATCTCCGCCTCTGAGTGCTGGGATTAAAAGTTTGCGTCACCACATTGAGGTAGGGTTTTCTTAGTCGAAAATAATAATGGAAATAAACTAAGTGAAATCCTAGATGAAACTGTTTAAAGAACTTGAAAATGGAATGCAAAGGAGTTTCATCTTTTCTAGAACTCTTGAGTTTCCTGATGAGTGTTATTCCTTTACTACATTTCCGGGGATAAAGAAAATGGAATAGATGATTTTTACAATAGACAAAGGGTAGTTTTCATGAGTTACCTCTAACAGGATGCGTGCAGACTGAGGATTGTGTTTTTAATAGGGAAGTTGACTGTGAACATATTAAACCTGCACTCTACAGCCGTCTCTCGCTTGAGCTTGGGTTTGGTTGTGACAAATGGCACTGACTCAATGGCAGCTTTCACCACAAGCAACATAAATGCAATGCAAACAGCAGAATTTGTAAGAGCCATAACTGACAAATCCTTCCTTTTTTCCAATAGGATGTTGATGCTACAAATCCAAATTATGAAATTATGTGTATGATCAGAGACTTCAGAGGAAGTTTGGATTATAGGCCATTGACCACAGCAGACCCCGTAAGCGCCTGTCGACTGTTGCTCTAGAACTGCCGACACTGGCAGTGGACGTGTTCAGCCCCGCGAGCTTCCTGTTGTAGTCAGCTGTGTGGGCTTGCCTCGCCTGACTGAGATTCGTTCCCTACATTTTAAGAAGAAAATAAAGGAATTATTTGTGTTTCTGTTCATCTCCCATAATGTTAAATAAATGAGGTGCTGCCTGCAATGACACCCTTTCCAGCATGAGGCAGCCTTGTCTTTCGGAGGGCGGCGAGCAGTGAAGTGACGTGAGGACCGCCTTTCCTTGTTGATCTTCACTTGGGCTTTTGTCCCACTTCATTAGTTAGTGGGTTTGTTGGGGTTCTTTTGGTTTTTTTAATGAGAGACCAAGAGAGAGAAAATTGGCATGCCAGTGCCTCTAGCTACTACAGTGGAATTCCAGATGCTTTGTGCACATGCATCACCTTGTGCGTCTGGCTTATGTGGGATCTGGGAAGTGGAACATGGGTCCTTAGGCTTCGCAGGCAAGCACTTTAACCGCTGAGCCATCTCTCCAGCCCACAGTTAGCTGTTTTTTAATGTTATTCTGGCTCTAGAAAAAGTGATGGTTCTTGTGGGCTGCAGTGGACCAGACATCAAGTGCTAAAAAGTGCTCTGTAATCTTACCACCTGTTGAATAATGAGAACTTGTTGCACAGAAAATTCTTTGTTAAAGAACCTAGGAAGAATATTCCATGTGCAGCTTCACATTGCTGGAGGAAAGGATTTATTTGAAACTTACAGATCCAAGGGAAGTTCTATAATGGTGAAAGAGGCTGGCCCTCTTTCACAAATCCAAGCAGAGAGAAAAACGACCAGCAGCCAGCACACACTTCTATGTTTAGCTGTCATATTTATGCTGTGTATAGATTTCTAAAATCCCTGGAAAAGGCCTAGGAAGACAGAAAGCTCAGTGGATACAGCACTTGCCACACAAGTGTGATACCGGGTTTAGATCCCTAGAACCCATGTGAACACTGAGTGGATGTGGAGGCTGCCGGGATTCCTGGGCAAGCAGCTTAGCTAGTTCTGGGCTTAGGTGAGAGACTTTGCCAGAGAGAGTGATGGAGAGAGAACTGCCATCAACCTTGTCTACACGCACACGTTACGCACCCATATTTATAACACACACAAACACATCCAAAGGAAAAAAAAAAAAGGAAGAAGTACTGTATAGTTTACTTTCCATTGTTTGGAAAGGTAGTGAACGTCACTGAAATAAAACTTTATTTTTCTCTTAGATTGACGAACATAGGATATGCGTTTGTGTTCGAAAACGGCCACTAAATAAAAAAGGTATGGCTCTTAATGAGTGCTACAAAAGTTGACTTTAGAAGTCAGATTTGAGGACATGTGTCTTCAATCCCGGCACTCAGGAAGTTTAGGCAGGATGGCGGGGCCCAAGGCAGCCGGGACTACAGTGTGAGAGCCAGTCTCAAAAAACAAAAACAACAACAGAAAAAAAGGTTGAATTTATCCTACTTGTAATGTCTTTTTTTTTTTTGGAGGGGGGGGCTTCAAGGTAGGTTCTCACTGTAGCCCAGCCTGCCCTGGAATTCACTCTGTAGTCTCAGGGTAGCGTTGAACTCAGTGATCCTCCTACCTCTGCCTCCCAAGTGCTGGGATTAATGGCATGAGCCACCGAACCTAGCTTGTAATGTCTTTTGAGAGCAGTTTAGGTGAAATCAATTTGGAAAAGTTAGATGTGAATCATTTCCTTTCTTCTGTGTGTCATCTGTGAAGCAGGCCCCTGGGGTACCCTCACCGTTGAGTTGTTTGCTGCTGTGCCAAGCCTTGCCATTCCGGCTGCTTGTTTGATGGCAATCTTGATTATTTCTCGCTGACACAGTACATTACTGAGTGACGCGTTGGTGGCATACTTCCCTTACCTTTACAGATCTTACTACTTTGACCTAGATTCTAACAACTTAAATTTTGTGCATTAATTGAAATGTAAAAATTACTGGGCTCTGATTTTCATTTATTCTTTTAGAAACTCAAATGAAAGATCTTGATGTAATCACAATCCCTAGTAAAGACGTTGTCATGGTACATGAACCCAAACAGAAGGTAGATTTAACAAGGTACTTAGAAAACCAAACATTTCGTTTTGACTATGCCTTTGACGACTCGGCTCCTAACGAGATGGTTTACAGGTAGGTGTGTTTGTTTTAAATTGGAATTTTGTTCTTGAACTCTTGTTCATCAGTGGCTGGACACAGGTTTTGGTCCTACTCTGTAGAGGTAAAATATGCTTTTCATTCTGAATTTAAATGAAGAAAATAAAGTCTATAATGAGTTTTTAACACATGCTTGAAAAAATTAGTTTTGCTGTTAATTGCTCACTAGCTTACTTACTACAGACACCACATACACATATGGTTAAGATGTTTCTGAGAAATGTTAACTGACCTGCAGAATGAGAAGAGACTAGCAATGAAATTTCAAATACTTTAATCATTAGTTTGCCCAAATCTTTATTTAGCATATGTCACACCAATTAAGGTTGAAACATTTTTCAAGTTGGGCTGGAGAGATGGTTTACCAATTAAAGCGCTTGTCTACAAAGCCAGGTTCGACTCCCCAGGATTCACATAAACCAGACGTACAAGGTGGTGCATGCATCTGGAATTAATTTGCAGGGCTAAAGGCACTGGCATGCCCATTCTCTGTGTACTTCTTTCTCTCAAGTAAATATTTTTGTAAAAGTTAAGTCTATGCATTTCTTTCTTTTTCTTTTTCTGTGTGGTTTTTTTTTTTTTTTTTTTTTTTTTTGGTTTTTCAAGGTAGGGTCTCACTCTAGCCCAGCCTGCCCTGGAATTCACCCTGTAGTCTCAGGGTAGCCTTGAACTCAGTGATCCTTCTACCTCTGCCTCCCAAGTGCTGGGATTAAAGGCGTGCGCCACCACGCCCAGCTTTGCATTTCATTTTTTAAAATACCTTTTTTTAATTTGAGAGAGAGAAATACAAAATAGGCAGGTAGAAAGAGGCAGGCCTCTTAGTGGTAGTTTCACACGTACGATGCGCACTGAATTTATACTCAGCTCAAATTTACGTGCATTAACATGCTTCTGTTTTGTTTTGTTTTTCAAGGTAAGCTTTCATTCTAGTCCAGGCTGACAGGGTGGCCTCGAACTCATGGTGATCCTCCTACCTCAGCCTCCTGAATGCTAGGATTAAACGCATGTGCCACCACCACACCCGGCTCTGTTGTTTTTTTTTTTGTTGTTGATTTTTTTTATTGTTTATTTTAATTTATTTGAGAGCAACAGAAAGAGAAAGAGGCAGATAGAGAGAGAATGGGCACACCAGGGCCTCCAGCCACTGCAAATGAACTCCAGACGCGTGCACCCCTTGTGCATCTGGCTAACGTGGGTCCTGGGGAGTTGAGCCTTGAACCAGGGTCCTTAGGCTTCACAAGCTAGCGCTTAACCACTAAGCCATCTCTCCAGCCCTTTTTTTGTTAAATTTTTTTGGTTTATTTTTATTTATTTATTTGAGAGCAACAGACAGAGAACGAGGCAGAGAGAGAGAGAGAATGGGCGCACCAGGGCCTCCAGCCACTGCAGACGAATTCCAGATGCGTGCGCCCCCTTGTGCATCTGGCTAATGTGGGTCCTGGGGAATCGAGCCTCGAACCGGGGTACTTAGGCTTCACAGGCAAGCGTTTAACCACTAAGCCATCTCTCCAGCCCCCCCCTTTTTTTTAATAGTTCATTTATTTTATTTGAGAAAGAGACAGAGGGAGAAAGAATGGGCAAGCCAGGGCCTCCAGCCACTGCAAATGAACTCTAGATGCATGCACTACTTTGTGCATCTGGCTTTACATGGGTCCTGGGGACTTTTGAACCCAGCTTGTTAGGCTTTGCAGTCGGGCACCTTAACCATTGAATCATCTCTTTAGCCCTGTTGTCTCCATGTATGATTTGAGGAATTGCACGTTGTTTGACCTCATCAAGACTTGCTCATAGCTCTCTTTGACCAGAACAGATGTAACTACCTTTTTCTGTCTGTACCTTCTTCTGTTCTGCATATAAACAAAAGTGGAGCAGAGATATGTAAAGTACTTTATTTGTAGGTTTCTACCATTTTTTTTGTTTTGCTAGAATGAAAGATATTTCTTGGGATGGAGAGATGGCTTAGTGCTTAAGGCGCTTGCCTGTGAAGCCTAAGGACTCATGTTTGATTCTTCAGGTTCCATGTAAGCCATACACAGTGATGTAAGCACACAGTGTCCATATATGCACAAGGGGTGCACGTGCCTGAAGGCCCTATGCCGCCATTTCTCTCATCCCCTCTCCCGCAAAAAAAAAAGACGGGGGGGGGGGAGGGCCAGGTCAGGTGTGATGGCACTGGCACATGCCTTTAATCCTAGCACTTGGGAGACAGAGATAGGAGAATCATCATGAGTTCGAGGCCACCCTTAGACTCCATAGTGAATTCCAGGTCAGCCTGGGCTAGAGTGAGACCCTACCTTGAAAAACAAAATTAAATTAATAATAGTAATATATAATAATATTATAAATAAATAAAAATTAAAGATTAAATAAAGAAGAATTTCTTACCCCACATTGAAATTTACCAGTGGATTGCATCAGTACATTTCAAAAAATAATCCAAGCCAGCCAGGCATGATTGTGCACACCTTTAATCCCAGCACTCAGGAGGCAGAGATAGGATGATTGCTGTGAGTTCGAGGCCACCCAGAGACTCCATAGTGAATTCCAGGTCACCCTAAACTAGAGTGAGACCCTACCTCAAAAACCAAAAAATAATAATAATGATGATAATGATAATGATAATCCAAGCCGTGATATTTTGGCATTCATTTCCTTAATTGAGACTTAAGTCAAAACTCAGTGTCCTGTAGTTAATTTATATACTGTTCCCCAAATACTACAAATTACTTGTTCAAATTTAAGTTATTTATTATTTGTGTGTTTATCTACAAGGTCTAAGGATAATGTTTTTCTTACTATTTTCCTTTTCTCAAGATTCCCACTCTTTGGATTCTGTTTCTGTAATCATCATAATTGATGCTTTTTTGTATTTGTTTTGTCTGTATTGCTCATCTAATTATTCATTGTTATTTGAAATTATTCCTTAAGCAGTTTTAAGGTGGCTGCTTACATTTTTAAACTAGCTGGGCACGATGGTACATACATTTAGTCTCAGCACTCAGGAGGCATAGATAGGAGGATCGCTGTGAATTTGAGGTGAGCCTGGACTAGAGTGAGATCCCACCTTGAAGAAAAAAAAATTTCAAACAAAGATTTGTGTAAAATCTTACGGTGCTTTAATTAGTGAAATACTTTATTACTAGGTGTTACTGTAATGTAATAAGTATTGTGACACATTGTGACAGGCATTTTTCTTTTCAAGGTTTACAGCTAGACCACTAGTGGAAACTATATTTGAAAGGGGGATGGCTACATGCTTTGCTTATGGACAGACCGGAAGTGGAAAAACTCACGTGAGTAATGCATTAGTCTGTTTACCTTACAGCTTAATTGTAAGACCTGAAGTTTTAAGGTTTACTTCTGAATAATGTCTGTTATTCTTTATTTTCTTTTCAAAATATAGACTATGGGTGGTGACTTTTCAGGAAAGAACCAAGATTGTTCCAAGGGAATTTATGCATTAGCAGGTGAGCAACCTTTGTGCATGTCATTCTTTTTTCTGAGGTAGGACCTCGCTCTATCCCAGGCTGCCCAGGAATTCACTATGTAGTCTTAGGGTGGCCTTGAACTCACGGCAATTCGCCTACCTCTGCCTCCCGAGTGCTGGGATTAAAGGCTTGTGCCACCACACCCAGCTGGTACATGTAATTCTTTTTTATTTTTTTAAATTTTTAAATGTTTATTAACATTTTCCATGATTATAAAAAAATATCCCATGGTAATTCCCTCCCTCCCCACCCCCACACTTTCCCCTTTGAAATTCCATTCTCCATCATATTACCTCCCCATTACAATCATTGTACTTACATATATACAATATCAACCTATTAAGTATCCTCCTCCCTTCCTTTCTCTTCCCTTTATGTCTCCTTTTTACCTTACTGGCCTCTGCTACTAAGTATTTTCCTTTTCACGCAGAAGCCCACTCATCTGTAGCTAGGATCCACATATGAGAGAGAACATGTGGCGCTTGGCTTTCTAGGCCTGGGTTACCTCACTTAGTATAATACTTTCCAAGTCCATCCATTTTTCTGCAAATTTCATAACGTCATTTTTCTCTTACCGCTGAGTAGAACTCCATTGTATAAATGTGCCACATCTTCATTATCCACTCATCAGTTGAGGGACATCTAGGCTGGTTCCATTTCCCAGCTATTATAAATTGAGTAGCAATAAACATGGTTGAGCACGTACTTCTAAGGAAATGAGATGAGTCCTTTGGATATATGCCTAGGAGTGCTATAGCTGGGTCATATGGTAGATCAATCTCTAGCCGTTTTAGGAACCTCCACACTGTTTTCCACAATGGCTGGAACAGATTGCATTCTCACCAGCAGTGTAGAAGGGTTCCTCTTTTTCCACATCCCCGCCAACATTTATGATCATTTGTTTTCATGATGGTGGCCAATCTGACAGGAGTGAGATGGAATCTCAATGTAGTTTTAATCTGCATTTCCCTGATGGCTAGTGACGTAGAACATTTTTTTTTAGATGCTTATATGCCATTCATATTTCTTCCTTTGAGAATGCTCAACATAGCTCCATAGCCCATTTTTTGACTGGCTTGTTTGATTCCCTATTATTTAACTTTTTGAGTTCTTTGTATATCCTAGATATTAATCCTCTATCAGATATATAGCTGGCAAAGATTGTTTCCCATTCTGTAGGTTGCCTCTTTGCTTTTTTCACTGCGTCCTTTGCAGTGCAAAATCTGTGTAATTTCATGAGGTCCTAGTGATTAATCTGTGGTTTTATTGCCTGAGCAATTGGGGTTGTATTCAGAAAGTCTTTGCCAGGACCAATATGTTGTAGGGTTTCCCCTACTTTGTCCCCTAGCACTTTCAGAGTTTCAGGTCTGATGTTAAGGTCTGTAATCCATTTGGACTTAATTCTTGTGCATGGCGAGAGAGAAGAATATGTTTTCATCCTTCTGCAGATATATATCCAGTTTTCAAAACACCATTTGCTGAAGAGGCTGTCTCTTCTCCAATGAGTATTTTGGGCATTTTTATCGAATATCAGGTGGCTATTGCTACTTGGGCTTACATCTGAGTCCTCTATTCTGTTCCACTGATCTGCATGTCTGTTTTTGTGCCAGTATCATGCTGTTTTTTCTTTTTTGGTTTTTCGAGGTAGGGTCTCACTCTGGTCCAGGCTGACCTGGAATTAACTCTGTAGTCTCAGGGTGGCCTTTAACTCATGGTGATCCTCCTACCTCTGCCTCCCGAGTGCTGGGATTAAAGGCGTGCGCCACCACGCCCGGCTCCATGCTGTTTTTGTTACTATGACTCTGTAGTATAGGTTAAAATCAGGTATGGTGATACCACCAGCCTTATTTTTGTTGCTCAGTATTATTTTAGATATTTGAGGATTTTTGTGATTCCAAATGAATTTTTGGATTGTTTTTTCTATTTCCATGGAGAATGCCTTTGGAATTTTGATAGATATTGCATTAAATGTGTAGATTGCTTTAGGTAAGATTGTCATTTTCGCAATATTGATTCTTCCGATCCAGGAACAAGGGATGTTTCTCCACTTTCTAGTGTCTTCTGAAATTTCTTGCATGAGTGTTTTAAAGTTCTCATTGTAGAGATTCTTTACTTCCTTGTTTAGGTTTATTCCAAGGTACTTTATTTTTTTTGATGCAATTGTGAATGGGAGTGATTCTCTGATTTCATCCTCTGTGTGTTTGTTGTTAGCATATATGAAGGCTATTGATATCTGTGTATTTATTTGGTATCCTGCTACATTGCTGTAGGTTCTGATCACCTCTAACAGTTTGCTAGTAGAGTCTTTAGGGTCCTTTATGTATAGAATCATGTCATCTGCAAGTAATGATAACTTGATTTCTTCCTTTCCAATTTGTATCCCTTTTATGTGTGTCTCTTGCCTTATTGCTATGGCTAAGACTTCCAAAACTATATTAAATAAAAGTGGGGACAGTGGACACCCTTGTCTTGTTCCTGATTTTAGTGGAAAAGCTTCCAGTTTTTCCCCATTTAGTAATATGTTGGCTGTAGGCTTGTCATAAATAAAAAATATGGAACGCTTCACGAATTTGCGTGTCATCCTTGCGCAGGTGCCATGCTAATAATCTTCTCTGTATCGTTCAAGTTTTAGTGTATGTGCTGCCGAAGCGAGCACTGGTACATGTAATTCTTAATATTCTTTTTTAAAAATACTGTTCAAGTAGGTTTAAGATAAGACTTTTGGGCTAAAGAGATGGCTTAGCAGTGAAGGTGCTTGCCTGTGAAGCCTAGATATCCAGGTTCGATTCCCCATTATCTACATAAACCAGATACACAAGGTAGCATATGCATCTGGAGATTGCAATGTCTAGAGGCCCTGGTGCACCCATTTTCTATATATACTTGCCCCCTCTCTCCCTCCCACTCTTTCTTCCTCTCTCATAGATAAATAAAGTATTTTTTGTTGTGCAGGTATCACAGTATAGATTAGGTCAATTGTAGATTATCAGAATTCTTGGAAAGAACTGAAGGTGATGCTGGGTATCGTACACGTCTATAATCCTAGCATTTGGGAGGTAGAAGGACTTTGGCTACACAAGACTCTGCCACCCAAAAGAAGGTGGAAAAGAAGAGGAGGGAGGGAGGCTCAGTGGGTAGGCACCTGCCTACACAGACTCATGACCATGGCTCCGCCCTCCTCTACGTACGTGCAGATGTGCAGAGTGGGACACGCTCTTGGAATTCCTTTGAAGTGCCTGGAGGCCCTGCCACACCTGCTCTCATTCTCTCTCCTTGCATATAATTAAAAAAAAAAAATCTCAAGTCTTTAAAATAAAACAGAAGAAAAAGAAATAGTTAAAATGGCTGTGGTGGCGCACATATCTAATCCCAACACTTGTGTGGCAGAGGTAGGAGGATCTATGTGAGTCTAAGACCAACCTGAGACTACATAGTGGATTCCAGGTCAGCCTGGGCTAGAGCGAGACCCTACCTTGAAAAACAAAATTAAATTAATAATAGTAATATATAATAATATTATAAATAAATAAAAATTAAAGATTAAATAAAGAAGAATTTCTTTGAGAAAAACCTTGAAAAAAAACCAAAAAACAAAAAATTAAACTTATGGTGACAAAAATCTTAATTATGTTTGTCAATGTAATGTTACACAGTAGTATAAATTATCAAATAGCTAAGTTGTAAAAAGCTTTTTTGTTTGACATGGTTTTGAGAATGACCTTGTCCTCACAATCCTATTTTTTTATATTTATTATATTTTTTATGAGAAAGAGAAAATTGGCACCCCAGTTCTCCAGCCACTGCAGTTGAACTACAGATGCATGTGCCACCTTGTGTGTCTGGCTTACATGCATTCTGGAGAGTCTTTGGGGGCAAGTACCTTAACTGCTAAGCCATCTCCAGCCCCGCTTTATTTTTTGTGGGGGTAGAAGTGGGTGTAGGAGTTGAGACAGTTCTCATGCATTCCAGGCTGGCCTCAAGCTTGCTGTGTACCCAAGACTGACCTTAAACTTTTTATCCTTCTGCCCTCACCTCCTGAGGACAAGGGGTACAAGTGATGCCATCACACCCAGTTTCTCGGAGATGGAGTTAAATTAAACCCAGGACTTCATGCTAGGCAAGCATTCCACCAGCTGAGCAAAATGCCAAGCTCCTTGACCCCTTAAATAGTAGCACCCTTTTTTGGATATAAAGGAAAAAGTTTAATTTACATCTTTTATTTTTAAATTAGTATTTGCTCTAGGTTGCACTTATTTATGCTATCATCCTAATACAAACTGATTGCTCTGAAAATATAGACAAAAATATATTCTAAAAAAATATTTGTTGTATCTTAACTTTCTGTATATGAAATTTTTGACAGCTCGGGATGTCTTTCTAATGCTAAAGAAGCCAAACTATAAGAAACTAGAACTTCAAGTATATGCAACCTTTTTTGAAATTTATAGTGGAAAGGTATGTGAGAACTTGATTTTAAAATTATTTATGAAGTCTTAACTATTATAAAGAATAAAGCTGGAGGCCACTCATGATGGCGCATGCCTTTAATCCCAGCACTAGGGAGCCAGAGGTAGGAGGATCACCGTGAGTTTGAGGCTATCCTGAGACTACAAAGCGAATTTCAAGTCAACCTGGACTAGAGTGAGACCCTATCTCGGGGGGAACACACACACACATACACACACAGAGATCTGTATATATAAATAGAATTTAGTGGTATTAAGTATATTGTAATTTTATTACTGCCTCTACCTAAAGTGTCATAGATGTTTTAGGAATATGATGTTAGGGTTTTTTTTTTGTTGTTGTTTTCTGGGTTTTTTTTTTTTTCAAGGGAGGATCTCACTCTAGCTCAGGCTGACCTGGAATTCGCTATGTAGTCTCAGCGTGGCCTTGAACTCATAGTGATTCTCCTACCTCTGCCTCCCGAGTGCTAGGATTAAAGGCGTGCGCCACTACGCCTGGCTAGAATTTATTATTTTGATTTCTGATTTTTTTTCTTCAGATTTATGTTTGGTAGAGGTAGGTTTTTTTTTTTTTGAAGGTATATACTCTAATTTGAGTATTTCTTTTGCAGGTCTTTGACTTGCTAAATAGGAAAACGAAATTGCGAGTGCTGGAAGACGGCAAGCAGCAGGTGCAGGTGGTGGGGCTCCAGGAGCGGGAGGTCAGGTGTGTTGAGGACGTGCTGAAACTCATCGACATAGGCAACAGCTGCAGGTGAGTCTTCGCTTTAGGTACTGTGGCGCCACCTGAAGACAAAGCAGAGTCAGCCCCCCCCCCCCCCCCCCCCCCCCGCCGTGCGTCCTGGAAGTAAATGTCTTGCATGGCAGTTTGAGTGGCCTCTATTATACTGGTACTACAGTGTAAATGTATTACAAAGCAGCATATTAAGTTCCTTGGACTTGATGAAATAGGTAACTGGTATTAACTTCTGAGTGTTGTTGCTGTATTTAAATGGTGTAAAGTAACTACACAGATTTCCTTTTTGCTTGTTTGTTTTTACTTTGGCTCCTTTTTAAATGGAGACATTGTGGTTAGCATGTTAAGTTCTATGTATCAAGATGTCCTTAATCACATTGCAGAACATCTGGTCAAACATCTGCAAATGCACATTCATCTCGGAGCCATGCCGTGTTTCAGATTATTCTTCGAAGGAAAGGAAAACTGCATGGCAAATTTTCTCTCATTGACCTGGCTGGGAATGAAAGAGGGGCAGACACGTCCAGTGCAGACAGGCAGACGAGGCTCGAAGGTGCCGAGATCAATAAGAGCCTTTTGGCACTCAAGGTAAACACACACGTATTTAGGTTTGAAAGTCCTTTGACGTTTAACACTTACTTAATTACTCATTCGCATATGTTTTGCCTTGTTTAAAGGGGCGGGGTGCAGATTGGAGAGATGGCTCAGCAGTTGAGGCTCTTGCCAGCAGTGCCTCACCACCCAGGTTCATTCCCCAGCACCACGTAAAGCCAGGTGCACGGTGGTGCATGTACCAGAATTGTTCTTTTCTTTTTTTTTTCTAAATAGGATGCGTGTGTGTGTGTGTGTGTGTGTGTGTGTACACATACATACATACAGATATAATTTATTAGAGATAAAGGCAGACAGAAAGAATGGGTATGCCAGGCCCTCTAGTCACTGCAAAAACAAAACAACTCAGATGCATGTGCCACCTTGTGCATGTAGCTTACATGCATACTGGGAAATTGAACCTGGGTCCTTTGGCTTCAGAGGCAGGCACCTTAAACACTGAGCCGTCTCTCCAGCCCTTTTTACTTTTTTAAAGAATAGAGTAGCTTTATTCTGTTCTTCATTTTCTTGAATTAGCACTTTTAAATGCTATAAAACTTAGAGTTTTCAAAGCCAGGCGTGGTGGCGCACGCCTTTAATCCTAGCACTCAGGAGGCAGAGGTAGATGGATCGCCTTGAGTTCAAGGCCACCCTGAGACTCCGTAGTGAATTCCAGGTCAGCTTTGACTAGAGTGAGACCCTACCTTTAAAAAAAAAAAAAAAAAACAACTAGAGTTTTCAGAGTTTATTGAACTTTAGATGTGAGAATTATATTAAGAACCCTCTAGCTGGGCGTGGTGGCGCATGCCTTTAATCCCAGCACTTGGGAGGCAGAGGTAGGAGAATCACAGTGAATTCTAGGCCACCCTGAGACTACATAGTGAATTCCAGGTCTGCCTGGGCTAGAGTGAGACCCTACCTCACTGGGTGGAGGGGGGAACTTCTTAAAGTTATTCCTTTGGGGGGGTCATAAAAAAGTCTAAATTGTGAGAAATGTTTTCTTCACTTTCAGGAGTGCATCAGAGCCTTAGGTAGAAATAAACCTCATACTCCTTTCCGAGCAAGTAAACTTACTCAGGTGTTAAGAGACTCGTTCATAGGTGAAAACTCTCGAACTTGCATGGTAAGTTTATTTTTGTTCTTTACTTTAATCCTTCAGGATTAATTATATCATATCTTTGGGCGTTGAAATGACTTCACAATCATTTGAAGCCCTCTATTGTGAGAGATAAAGTCGTATTTAAGGTGTAGCAAGGCTGGTCTGTTGGAAGTATTACCTTGCTGCTGTGATACATTCTGACTCTGACATACAGCTAGGGACTGTGTGTAGAGAGAGATTTTATATATATATATATGTGTGTGTGTGTGTGTGTGTGTGTGTGTGTGTGTGTGTGTGTGAGATTCTTTGTAGACACTCTCTCCTGTTACATTCTTCTGAAATTCCTGTTGTTGCTGGTTTCACAGAACTTAGTCAGGCTTAGTTTGCCAGCGCCGGCATCTCCTTGTGGGCTTAGCTGTACTGCCTGTAGTGGAGATTGGAGCAGTCACATACAAGTTTGGGTGTTCTCCTTCAGTGTTTCTCGCCTTTTAACTTTTTCTGCCACTACAGGCTGCGCTCTGCAACTATGTATTCTATTTTCTTTTCTCCAAGGTAGGGGCTCGCTCTAGCCCAGGCTGAACCGGAATTCACTATGGAGTCCCAGGGTGGCCTCGAACACACAGTGGTCCTCCAACCTCTGCCTCCTGAGTGCTGGAATTGGAGGCATGCACCACCACGCCTGGCTTGTATTTTGTTTTCTTAAGCAGTAATACTGCAAGTTTCTGATGAGGTTTTTCTGGTCCTGTTTGACATGAGCCGGGCTTGCTCTCTGGCAAAATGCTATTTTAAAAAAATATGTGGAAGGAAGGGGCAGCCAGTGTTTCCTCCCTTCACTTTCTTTACCTTTGTTTCTCTGATGGTTTCAGAGAGTTGTTTGTATTTGTTTTTTTTTGTTTGTATTTTTAATTAGACTTTCTAATTATTATTTGATTACAGTTATCAGATTTTCTATTATCTGAACAGTTCAGAGCCGGGCATGGTGGCGCACACCTTTCATACCAGCACTTGGGAAGCAGAGGCAGGAGGATCACAAAGAGTTCAAGGCCACGCTGAGACAGCATAGTGAATTCCAGGTCAACCTGGGCCAGAATGAGACCTTACCTCAAAAAACAAGAAAAGTTCAGATACAATTAATAAATATTTTCAAATAACACAAGATGAAACCTCAATGAGCTATTTGGCAGGGTTATTGTCTTGGTTATTTATGATTTTTTATCTTCACGTTTTCCCCCTTACAGATTGCCACAATCTCTCCTGGAATGGCATCCTGTGAAAACACTCTGAATACATTAAGATACGCAAATAGGTATGAGTGCTGTTTCTCCATTTGAAATTTGAACTCTTAACACTATGTTAGGACAGTGTCTCATGTAGTTTAGTATATGATAGGTCAGCCAGGAATGAAGGCACATGCTCTGTAATCCCAGTTCTCACAGAGCTAAGTCAAGAGGATCTGCGGTTCCAGGCCAGCCTGAGCCACATAGTGTGACCTTGTATCAAAACAAAAAAAGATTAAAAGGGCAGATTTCATTATTACATTGTTCTTTGAATTTTCAAAAGAAAAAATTCTGCATGTTATTTAAGATGACTGTATTTAGGTGTGTTTGTCCACATTCAGAGTGGTATGGCCTTAGACTACAATAACCTATATTTAGAAAATCATTTTGTAAAATTGGGAAAGTGAGTAGAAATATATAATTAGGTAAGACATATCCTCAGTAAAGTTGACCTTTCTGGAGCTAGGGCGGTGGTAAAGGGCTTGCTGCACAAGCATGAGCCCCTGAGGCTCAAGTCCCCAGCTCCCAGGTAAAAATCTAGGCATGGCCAGGCATGACGGCACACACCTCCAATCCCGCACCCAGGAGGCAGAGGGAGGAGGGTCAGAGTGTGGTCAGCCTGAGCTAGAGTGAGACCCTACCTTGGGGAAAAAAAATGCTGGGCATAATGGTGCCTCTAATGCCAGCTCTAAGGAGACAGGCAGGAGAATCCCTGGGGCTTGCTGGCTAGATAGTCTAAGTGAATTGGTGAGCTCCGGATTTACTGAGAAGACCCCTACCCCCATCTCAAAAAACAAGATGGAGTAGCCAGGTGTGGTGGCGCATGCCTTTAATCCCAGCACCCAGGAGGCAGAGGTAGGAGGATCACTGAGTTTGAGGCTACCCTGAGACCATATAGTGGATTCCAGGTCAGCCTGGACCAGAGTGAGACCCTACCTCGAAACCCCCCCCCCCACACACACACACACACAGGACAAAGATGAAGACAAGAAGGACACTGGTCCTTGGCTGGCCTCTGCACACATGCATGGACACACACTCCACAGAGCCACCTGGCCTTCCCTGGAACATTGCATCTTCCCATTTCAGAGAGTTGCGTTTCATAACCTGGACTGCATTTCAATCATGTAAATCCTTACTATGTTCAGACTGAAGTAAATGGAAACCAGAGGGCTAGTTTATTTCCTAAATTGTTGTGCTCTATGCTGGAAGTCATTGCTGATAGTATTAAGTAGCTTGTCTATATATTGATATATGCACGCACACACATAATGGGTACGTGAAACCCTGATTATGTCTGACCTGTACGTGCATGCATGCACACACATACACGCACATGATTATGAAGTCTAAGGAGGGACAGCACGCTTCCTCCAGTGTTGTGTGCGTTATATTTCACTTATGTTCACGTGTGATACGCAGCAGGTCTCCCCCAGTCATACTTGGCTTTCCTTTGCTGAGGTGTAGTCTCTTCCTGGAGCTCAGGGCTTGCGGGTGCACTTAGTCTTGCCAGCTGGCTCCGTGTGCTCACTGTCCGCCCCCTGTGGCCACCACACCCACCTGGCATTTATGTAGGTGCTGGGGATCCACACTGCGGTTCTCAAGTGCTTTACTGCTAGAGCCATCTCTCCAGGCCCTCAGTCTTTTCTTAAAATGTGAATTACGCACCCATACAAACCTGCCTGAAATCAAATGAGTAGTGTAGGACTTGTAAAGTGAGCGTCCCTGTCACCACCGTAGTAAGTGGAACGCCACCAGCAGCCTTGCTCCCACGGCCAGCCACCTCTGCCTCCCTCCTGTTCATAAACTCTGAGCTGCCCCAGACCGTGCCCTTGAACAGTACAGGTAGCTGCATTTGGATCAGGTATTTGGTTCTTTTGTATCAACTGAAAAGAGTTAAGTGGCAGTAGACGTTGTTCGAAAGTATCGACCTACTGGGATGCAGCTAGGGACACAGCTCGGTGGCAAAGCTTTTGCCAACATACCTGAGGTCCTAGGTTCTAGCCCCATCCCATAAAAACAGAACAAACATCCAGAGCAGTCAAACCTACTGACCTTTTATTTAAAAAAAAATTAAAATATAGTACCATCTCTAAAAAATAAAATAGGATTTTAAGTGCTTTCTAAATTGTTGTCCTTTAGAGTTTGAGTTGTGAGTGCCTTACTATAAACCCAGTTGGCGCCTAACTCTTCTTAATAGTTTTTTTAGTATGTGTGAATTTTATCATGTTAAAATGCATTTTATTTCAGAATTGCCCAGGGAGAACTGTCCTAAATCCTTGCCATGGTACAGAATTAAAACAAAACCCTTCCTTGTCCTAAAACTTTACGCTGCCGAGGACTCCTCCTGATAGAAAACACCATCCAGACCAGCATTTGCTTGAGACCACAAGTGTTTTCAGATTTGAGTTTTCTTTCTTTCTTTCTTTCTTTCTTTCTTTCTTTCTTTCTTTCTTTCTTTCTTTCTTTCTTTCTTTCTTTCTTTCTTTCTTTCTTTCTTTCTTTCATATGGGAACAGGACCCAAGGCTAAACCTAAATTCACTAATCTTTCATACACACTTCATACACAGAGACAAAAGGAATTGTTAGTGCTGCTGCTTTGTGAGACATGTGTCACAGAGGTTTCACCTGTGTGGTCATGGTGGCACTCAGAATCACTGGGGGAGTGAGCTTTGGTGGCCCATGTGTCTAATCCCACACATGAGAAGCTCAGACAGGATGGATCTCAAGTTCAAGGGTAGCCTGGGCAGCACAGCAAAAGTCCTTAATGTACGTTTTTAGGTTGTGGAACATTTTGAATTCCACATTTTTAAATTAAGACTGTTCATCCTTGCCGGGTCTTGTGGTACACACCTTTACTCCCAGCACTTGGAGCAAAAAAAAAAAAAAAAACAGAAAAGATTAGTCATTCTGTATGTGGTGGTGGTTCTTATTTTGGATCCAAGTAAAATGTTGGATTACTTTGTAATATAGGTCACTGGCAGCATAAGACAATAATTATTCTCTTTTATTTAAATCTCTGGATATAAAGATTTCACCCTTGATAATTTATTTAAGAGTCATTTAAAGAGTCAGCAACC
This sequence comes from Jaculus jaculus, assembly GCF_020740685.1. NCBI lineage: Eukaryota > Metazoa > Chordata > Mammalia > Rodentia > Dipodidae > Jaculus > Jaculus jaculus. The sequence continues at coordinate 15,844,178 of NC_059121.1, read as the reverse complement.
CCATGTTTCAAAACTTTGTTTTACATATATATAATTCATATTTATTGAAGAGAGTAAGAAGCAGAGAGAGAGAGAGAGGGAAAATTGGCACATTAGGGCCTCCAGCCACTGCAGTGGAGTTCCAGGTGTGCGCACGACTTATGCACACGTGCGACCTTGCACACTTGTGTCACCCTGTGCATCTGGCTTACAGAGGACCTGTAAAGTTGAACAGGGTCCTTAGGCTTCTCAGGCAAGTGCCTTAACCGCTAAGCCATCTCTCCAGCCCCAAAATCCCATTTTTTAAAGGAAGAGTTCATTAACACATTATCTACACAGATATTTGAGAAACAGAATCTGATGTAGCCCAGCTGGCCCCACCTTGCTATGTAGCTAACGACGGCCTTGAACTCCTGGTCCACTTGCCTCGGCTTGCCAAATGCTGGTTGTCACACCAGCCACTTGTCTGTTTTTTGGTAGTGCTGGAGACAAACCTAGATTCTGGAGCATCTAGATAGTTGCTCTACCACTGGACCTGACCTCGATATAGTTGGTTTTTAAGTGTTGACACAGTTTGTTCAGACACAGTGTTAGTTTTAACTCAAAATTAATATAGGCCTTACCACTTGAAGCAGCGGCAAACCCTTAAGGTGTGCCTCGTTTTCTTCATCTTGAGAGTGAAGTAAGTAGTGATCTTCAGTGTCACAAAGGATTGCTCTGAGAACTAAGAAGTTATCCTATAAAATGTTCAGCACAGCATCTGGAAAACATCTCGCTGTCCTTGTTTTAGTTGGAAACATAATGATTTTAGGGGAGTTGAGGGAGGTTGTATAACACCACATTGGTGCTAAATGATGAAAATAACAAATCCACTTTATTCACTTAATAAAGTTGAGATGTAGTGTTAGCATGTTAGACACATGCCCAGAATCCCAGTACTTAAGAGGTGAAGGCATGGGGATCTGTAGCTCAAGGTCACCTTTGTTACATGGCAAGTTTGAGGCTACCCTGAGCTAAATGAGATCTTATCTCAAAACAACAGAAAGTTAAGATATCTAGGGGAGAGGAGAATGAGAGGAGTGGTTGTCCCACAAAGAAAAGAATGCTTGAGAAGCAGATAGTTGCATCCTACTGAAGCAGAGTAGTTTGGCATGGGCAAGAGGATGGAAGATAAAGGAAAGGTTTGTAGATGGTGCTAATGGTGTGTCAGAGGAGTCTGAAGCAGATGAGAAACGGGCTTAAGGGTAAAACAATTAACGTTTGTATTAAAAAGTTGAATCTATTTGTATTTGTGAAAAATACATTTCCCAAAGTGATCATTTTCATGGTTAAGAGGCCAAGGCTGGACATAGTGGCACATGCTTGTAATCCCAGGAGGCTGTCAAGGTCAAGTTAAGCCTGGGTTAAATAGCAAGACCTTTATTTAAAAGAACAGATAGGGCTGGAGAGATGGCTTAGCGGTTAAGCACTTTCCTGTGAAGCCTAAGGTTCTAGGCTCGACTCCCCAGGACCCACGTTAGCCAGATGCACAAGGGGGCACACACGTCTGGAATTTGTTTGCAGTGGCTGGAGGCCCTGGCACGTCCATTCTCTCTCACCCTCTCTCTGTCTGCCTCTTTCTCTGTCTGTCACTCTCAAATAAATAAATAAAATAAATAAAAGAACAGATAAACAGCAGAGAATCTAGAACTGTACCTTTGACAGTACATAGATTATAAGTAGAAAATATATATACACATTAACTGTGAAGTTACTGATATTTATTTGACTGTGTTTTGAAAAATTTAGTCCAACCCAAGGAAAGCTATAAGAAAAATAGAATTCAGTTGGTATATTACAGTGTTCAAATAGCATAGGGTTTAGACTCAGGACAAAGTTATTTGAATTTTAATCATGTAACATTCTCACTGAAGAACGTTGGATAAGAAACTTCATTTCTCTGAGTTGGTTTTCTCATCTAGAAGATGGAGATAACATGAGATTTTATCAAGACTAAGTAATACACCTAAAAATTATTTATTTGAATATTTGACACAGTAAGTATTTAATAAATATTTCCTACTGATAAGAAATGCCCCATAAGGCAGAGTGATAAAAGTCACAATTTGGTTAAATATAACTATTGTAGACCCTATCAAAAGTGGTTTAAATTCCATTGCTGAAGGCTATTCTGTGAGAGTTCTTCATAAAACCATCAACCACAAAAATATGGGTGACTATTTTCTCAGCCAAATGAAAGATGATGTATGGCTAATGAAGTTCTAGATGCCTATCCTGCCTTAGGACTTCAATCTCTTGTGTCTGGCTGGAGAAAAACTGTAAGAGTATTGAGGACTCATCAGTTGTAATAAACAAATATTCATTCTACTGAACGTACAGGTAACTAGACTGAGTGGTCATGTCTTTAAAAAAACTGGACCTTAGGGGCTGGAGAGATGGCTTATTGGTTAAGGCACTTGCCTTCAAAGCCTAAGGGCCCAGGTTCAGATCTCCAGGTCCCACGTAAGCCAGATGCACATGGTGGCGCACACATCTGGAGTTCATTTGCAATGGCTAGAGGGCCTGGTGCGCCCATTCATTCACTCTGTATGTCTTTCTCTCTCTCCCTCCCTCTATCTAATAAATACAAACTTCAAAAATTTACAGAAGAAGAAGAATGGGCCTTCGATTTAGATGGAGGCCCAGTTAAATTTCAAGGAAGGGTTATGAAGGAAGGGAAGACGGAAACATGCCAGATAGGAGGGCTTAGGTTTTGTGAATCAGGGATCATTAAGACTGAGTTTGGAAAGCTGCCTAAATTTCATTGGGAAGATGATCTAAGTACATCGTGTGACAGTGTTGATGTTATTTCTAAACAAAGCTTGAACTGTGCATTGCCGTCTTTGCCAGGAGCATTTTCTCTTAACTTGTTGCTGTTTTGGTACCGCAGAGTAAAGGAGTTTGGAATTAGTCCATCAGACATTCCCTTCTCCCAGGGTAGTGGCAGTCGCCCTGATCTCTCTCCTTCTTACGATTATGACGACTTTTCTCCTTCAATTACAAGGTTTCCTCACTTCGTTCTGTATATAAGATGCTTATTTTTCTAGTTTGTTTTGAGCTGTGCTATGTTTAAACGTTTTATTTACTTTTGTTGTGAGCCATTTTCTTGTTTCTTTTTCATTTCATTTAGCAGGTGGTGGTTGTACTGCATGATCTGCATTTTCATGTCCTTTATTATTTGCTTTAAAATGTTGACTTAGTTGCAGGCTTCCTATTGTCCCCCATTTTTTAAGATGATGTCACTTGCATATTGGCTATTGTCTTGCTTAAAATGAAGAACTTAACTTTATTCAGTATGATACTGTAAATTTCCATCTGAAAGGAAGTAATAATTCTCTTGACTCAAGGTTCCTAAATATGTAAATTTAACTATAATGGGTAAATATTTTAAATATGACAGAAGTTAAATTTCAGCTTACTGTGCACAATAATTATACTTGATGTAATTGTAAATTGTTTAAGTAAGCTAGCATTAAACAAGCATCTGCGCCTTCATGCTACCACAGATTTTAGATAAATTCAGTCTATAAAGGTGACATCATCAGTCTTACTATGTTCATTTAATTGCTTTTGTATTGACTAGTTGGTATTTTCTTGTTTCTCCGCACAAGTCTTAATTTTAGATGCCTTTTATGTATTTATAGGGTGAAAGAATTGACTATAGACCCATCTGCTGCTGGTGATGTCCGTCCAATTATGCACCATCCACCAAGCCAGATTGATGACTTAGAGACACAGTGGGGTGTGGGGAGTTCCCCTCAGAGAGATGATCTAAAACTTCTTTGTGAACAAAATGTGAGTGACATAATGTAGTCATGAATGACCTAACCTTAGTTTGTTTGATCAGTAGCAGAACTGAATTGAGAGCTGCCATGTGAAGCGATTTCAGCAAAGTCCACCCTCTGGGCCAGCCCTGTGTTGTCGGCCTGGCTGCCTTCCCAGCACACAGCAGTGACGGAACATGTGGCTCAGGAATCCCAGCACATCTAGGTCTTACCAACCTTCTGGGTCACATAATTTCTCCTTTGCTTGTTTCGGATTGTATACTAACATAGAGTGGTAACTAATACAGGAAAGAATTCAAAATTACACATACATCCCATAATAAAGCTGCAAGAAACTGTGCATATGCATGTGAATTAGGCCAGACACACACCTTTAATCCCAGCACTTGGGAGGCAGAGGTAGGAAGGTCACTGTGAGTTTGAGGCCAACCTGAGACTACATAGTGAATTTTAGATCAGCCTGGGCTAGAGTGAGACCCAACCTCAAAAAACTGAGAGAAGGAGCTGGCATAGGTACTAGATATAGAACTGTATTAAAAATCAAACAGTAGTCTGCAATGCCACTCAAAAAAATGTTTTAAAGCAAAATGCCATCATCTATTAAATTTGACTGCTTTTCTGTGTTTAAAATTAGTTTAAAATTACAATCATTTACTTAAAAATGTATAATCTATAAGGATGAACTATAAAGAAATAAAGTATTTGAGCCAAGTGTGGTGGCACATATCTATGATCCCAGGACTCAGGAGGCTAAGGTAGGAGGATCACTATGAGTTTGAGACTGTCCTTGACTAGAGTAAGACTCTGCCTCAAAATAGAAGAAAAAATAAAAGAAATAAGAAAGTTCAAATAATATACACCTTCATCTAGTTGTCTATAATAATATTCAGAAGATTTTTATACAGGTATTTAATTTTATTTTTTAAACGTATATTTGGTTGGCTTTGCATCATCTGCTGGCTAAAGCCATATTGTGGCATTCTCTAATCATTTAAAAGGTAGCATTTAGTAGCTCGTTACTATATGACCTATTTGGTAAGCATTTTGCTTAGTTAAGACTTCATTTTAATCTCCCAACTCAGTGTAGTAGTGTGAAATTGCCCTTCCTTTATAATTGACAGTGTAAGAGGTTGAGCCGCTTGACCAGGATTATACAAATATAAGTGCTGAACCCTAGAGCTTTATGTCAGAGGCAGGTTTCATGTCAGTTAAACAATTTAAATTTTTTAGTACTTTTAGTGATTTGAGAGAGAGAGAAGAGAATGGGCATGCCAGGGCCTTCAGCCACTGCCAATGAACTCCAGGTGCGTGTCGTGGCTATTTTGTGCATCTGGCTTATTTGAGTCCTAGGAAATTAAACCTGAGTCCTTTGGCTTTGCGCCTTAACCATTAAGCCATCTCTCTAGCACTTAATAATTTTTAAGGCAACCTAAGAAAGGTTATGTTGTCATGCTTTCTAGCAGATGGTAAATCTAAAATATTTCAGAGTACCAGGTAAAAACACTATTTTTGTTGTTGTTTGTTGCCATGTCCCATATCACTCTAAGGAAAGCAGGCTGAACACATCTGTTTTTAACCAGTGGTGGTTTGGGCCTACTCAGGGCAAAAGGTGTGCTGACATTTGTGGTCGCCACACCTGGAATCATGCTGTATCATCTGGAGCACAGGGCAGCATCCCATCCCCTCTCTGTCCCCCCAGACATCAGGAGTTCTAATGGGAGTCCTGGGTAAAGTAAGAGGTAGACACTTTCAAACAGGGAAGACGAAAAGCTAAAAATGAGGTCCTGACTTCAGTCTGTCTTTCTCCCAAAGTTTTGAAAGCCACAGTAGCTGTTCCTAGAATCCTCGGAGCAGTCTCGTCCACCCCTATGTACATGTGGCCCCTCTCAAAGATGGACAGGAGGCGGCCCTCCCTGCAGTGTGTCTTCATATTTTATTCTTGTGCCTTATGAGGCCTGTGGTGAGCCGGGGGTTAAATGTGACATGAGCTTTTACAGCCTTCTCACGTGTTTCAGAGTATTTCTTTGAACTTTGCCACCACAGGGAACTTACCTTGATGCTTGTCACGTGTGCATTCTTTGCTCACAGTATTTATTGTTAACAAGGTCTATTTAAATGGAATAGAGGGCTGGAGGGATGCCTTACTGGTTAAGGCATTTGCCTGCAGTCAAAGAACCCAGGTTTGATTCCCCAGGACCCATGTTAGCCAGATGTACAAGGTGGCACATGCATCTGGACTTCGTTTGCAGTGGCTGGAGGCCCTGGTGTGCCCATTCTCTCTCTGTCTCTCTCCTTCCTCCCCTCCCTCCCTCCCTTCCAACCTCCCCTCCCTCCCTCCCTTCCTACCTCCCCTTCTTTCTCTGTCAAATAAATAAAAGTAAAATATAAAAAATGGAATTGAATCTAAGATAAACCCTAGAGTTAAAAGTAATACAGATCGGGCTGGAGGATGGCTTAGCAGTTAAGGCGCTTGCCTGCAAAGCCAAAGAACCCAAGTTCGATTCCCCCAAGACCCATATAAGCCAGATGCACAAGCAGCCATATGTATCTGGAGTTTGTCTGTAGTGGCTGAAGGCCCTAGAGCACCCATTTTCTCTCTCTCCACCTGCTTATTTCTGTCTCTCTCTTTCAAATAAATAAAAATAATTCTTACAAAAAGTAATACAGATCAGTGGATAATTTGGTGTATTAGAGTTCCACCAGTACAAGAAATCTTTATAAACAGAGGTGTGTGACATTTACCCCTGTGCATCCTCACACACAAACATGTACATCTATGCACACATACACAGTTTTCAAGTGTTTAGAGTAGACTACACAGAGTACAGGAATTTGCAGTGCCTGGAAGCAAATGAAAGATATCCTGGGCTTAAGGGAGATAGAGCCAGAAAAAAGGGAAAAGTAAAGATATGTTGGATATTGTATTCATTAGAGAAAATACAAGAAAATTCTAGTGTGTCCTGCTAAAAACCAGATGCCTATTTTCCCATAGAAAGGTAAAAGGTTCATCACTGATTGAGCGATGTTAACTTAAAGGGTGATCAGTGGTCCACTTATGGTGTGCATCTTCAGAATCTGGTATTTCATTTTAAAATGCTCGTCCTGGACACATCTCAGAAAGTAGTGTTGACTTGGGTGGCTACATGTTTGTGCTTGTCACTGAAGCCACACGCTGGGTTAGAAAGTAAGCCACCTGAAGAAAGCCATGGCTGGGCTCCGCGGCACACCTTTATTTTTATTTTATTTTTATTTATTTGGGAGCAACAGACAGAGAGAGAATGGGCACACCAGGGCCTCCAGCCACTGCAGACAACTCCAGATGCGTGTGCCACCTTGTGCATCTGGCTTACGTGGGTCCTGGTGGTGTGGTGGGGGCTCATTTGGCTTCACAGGCAAGCACTTAACCACTAAGCCAGCTCTCCAGCCCAGTGGCACACACCTTTAGTCCCAGCACTCCAGAGCCTGAGGTAGGAGGTTTGCCATAAGTTGGAGGCCACCCTGGGCTATGGAGTCAGGTCCAGTTCAGCCTCGACTAGAATGAGACCTTGGTTCAAAAGAACAAAAACAAAACAATATTAAAAAGAAAAAAAAGTGGACTGGACAGATGGCTTAGCAGTTAAGGCACTTGGCTATGAAGCCTAAGGACCCATGTTCGGCTCTCCAGGTCCCATGTAAGCTGGATGTACAGTGTGGTGAACACACACATCTGGAGTTCAATTGCAGTGGCTGGAGGTTCTGGCATGCCTGTTCATATATTCTCTCTCTCTCTCTGAAAACAAAAGAAAAGCTTTGGCTTGACATACAATCAGAATTTGCACGGACTGTTGTATGTGTATGTCTTTGCTGGCAAAGTAAACTTGCAATTCCTTAGTTTAGATTTCTACAAATATTACCAGGCTGGCCGGGCACTGTGGCACACACCTGTGATGCCAGCACTGGGCAAGGTGAGGCTGGGAGAGGCCAGGCCAGCCAGCCAGCCAGCGAGATGAAGGGAGGTTTGGGTTTAAAACAGAACAAAACAAAACTTCTATGCAGAGCTGTGGTTCAGCTGTTTGGAAGGTTGAGGCAGAAGAATTGGTTAAGTCCAGGAGTTTAAGGCCATTCTAAGTAACATAGGCACTGCCACTTTGTTTTTCATTCATAGGTTTTTTAAAGCTTAATTAACTACCATTAAGGCCAAAATTATGTCTTGACTTATTTATTTAACTTTAGATAGAAACTTGTGTTGCCCAGGCTGGCCTCGAGCTCATTTACCAAAGGGTGACCTAGAACTTGAGACCCGTAAGGACTGCATAGATGCACTGACCCCCCCCCCCAACACACAATTTTATGTCTCTGGGGATCAAGCCCAGGGGTTTTGTGCATGCTAAGTAAGTACTCTTCCAAATGAGCCACATTCCCAGCCAAAACCTGTCTGTTAAAACAATCTTTTGGGGCTGGGAGATGGCTTAGCTGTTAAGGTTTGCCTGCAAAGCCTCAGAACCCAGGTTCAATTCCCCAGTGCCCACTTAAGACAGATAAACAAGGTGGCACATGTGTCTGGAGTTTGTTTCCAGTGGCTGGAGGCCCTGGCACACCCATTCTCTCTCTATCTGCCTCTTTCTCTCTCTCAAGTAAATAAATAAATAAAAATTTTAAATCTTTTTCTGTAAATAAATATATAAATGGTACCATGTAAATGAAAATTAAGGTTTGCCCAGTCCTTTAGAACACTAATTTTTTTTTTTCAAGGTAGGATCTAGCTCAAGCTGACCTTGAACTCACGTCAATCCTCCTACCTCTGCCTCCCAAGTGCTAGGATTAAAGGCATGTACCACCGCATCTGGCCTAGAACACTAATTTTTGACAGACACTGGCTTGAAAGACATTGATTATATCATTCATTCAAAGATGGTGTCTTCATGTCCTTTTTGTTTTTGTTTAAGAAAAGAAACTTAGACTAGGAATGGTGCCACCTACGTGTAATCTCAGCACTTGGGAGGTGGTTTCAGGCAAATCACAAGTTCTAAGGCCAGCCTGGGTGACATAGCAAGACTGCCTGTCCCCTCACTCCTCCCACAAAAGTGTACCATTGACATACAGTTTCTGAACGTATATTGACTTCATGCCATTGTAAAATCATGAGGCCACAAGTTGAGCCACCTTTAAGCCAAAGACTTTGTTTATGATATAAATCATAAGAAACCACTATTGGGGAAATAGTTTGCTACATTTATGACCTGAAATAAATTTATAGTGGAGAAGTTGGAAGCCCTTAGTAGTGGCCCTTGCTTGTAATCTTAGCACTGGAGGCCAAGGCCAGAGATTACTCTAAGTATATAGTGATTACCAGGCCAGCCATGGTTGCGCAGTAAGACTGTCCCCAAAAAAAAACCCAGAAATAAATAAAACAAAAATCAAAGTATGCTTCTGAGTGGATATTGTTTTCATATCATTATAAAGTTATCAACAACCATTACTAAATTTAGAAAGTTTGCATATATGAAAGTGGTAATGAAACCAGAACTAAATACCATTATGTTTATAACCTGAAATAAATTTATATTTGAAAAGTTGGACTATTCCCAAAGACATTACCGTTTAGGGTAATTCTTCCATCAGGCCTGGACTAAGTGGAAGTTACTCCTCACTCATGACAAGGTTTTGTCTATCTGCCTTAGTTCTGTTATTTTGACCCATAGAAAGGCATGGTGGCTTTAAGATTTATCTCTGAAGCATCTTCAAGGCCTAACCTTTTTAAAAGTGACTTTGCCAAACTACTTTTTTTTTTTTTTAAGGAAGAAGAGGTTTCTCCACAGTTGTTCACTTTCCACGAAGCTGTCTCGCAAATGGTGGAGATGGAGGAGCAGGTTGTGGAGGACCACAGGGCGGTGTTCCAGGTAACGCGCAAAGAGCTGCCCATCAGCTTTCTGCATCATCAAAAGCTTCCATTAGTCTCTGAATGTAACGCCGTTCTTAAATTTCTCTTCAAAACTAGTTAATTGTGTGTTTTTATAGGGCACATACTAGCTGTTTTCTCCCCATTTTATTTATATGCATAATTTAATAGATTGAACGTAGCTGAGGTGGCTCAGTGGTTAAAGGTGCTTGTTTAGAAATCCTGCCAGCCCAGTGTCTAACCCACAGCTTCCCACATAAAGCCAGACCCAAAAAGTGGTGCAGCTTCTGGCTATCATTTGTAGTGGCAGTTGGCCCAGCACACACATGTGCAAATAAAAAATTAAAAATTTCCACAACAGCAATGAACAGGGCTGGGAATGTGGCTTAGACCAGAATGCTCTCCTAGCCTGCACAGAGCCCTGGATTTGCTCAGTGGCTCAGCCTTTGTAGGAAAAAAACCCCGCAGGGGGCCCCCACACTCTGCCCGGATAAGGCGACACCCCAAATCACTCATGAGAAGCGGTCTTGATGCAAACTGCAAGAGGATTTTATTCCAAGCGCGCTGGGGCCCACAGTCGTACACCGCACAGGGGTAGAGGACTGCAGAGCCCCGAATGCAGGAACGGGACAGGTTTTATAGGGTTTCTAACAAAGCCTGTGCATTAGACCAATCATTTTCTAATATTAGGTTGCCCCGCAGGGTGTTAGCCAGTCAGTTTGTGCCACCCCATAGTTTCTAAGCCAATTAGTTTATGACCTTGGTGGTCAGCATTTGCGTAGGTCCTTGGGTGGGAGTAGCAAAGTATGGTATCAGCCTCCTGTGACCTTGGTGGTCTGAGGCAGGCTGTTATAGCTTATGGTGCGAGCTACTAAGGCTAACAGTGTGGGCTATTAAGGCTTATAGTGTAAGGCTTATAGTGCAGGCTATTTACAGAAACCAAATAAGTGGTTCACTTCATTACTCATTTCCCATCCTCGAGGGCTATCTCATGCCCTTTTACCTAGTTTTATATTAGGAGCGGGCTCTGATATAATGAGAAGAGGGATTCTTTACTTGCTTCCAACAGAGAGTAAAGCCTGGAGTTTGAGGTATGCAGGGAGCCCGCTTAAGCTCCCCTTGGAGCGTGATAGTATTTCTGAGCTTCTGAATTCTTGGGCCTTTCACCTTTTCTCTACACCATGCTGTAAAGATTTTATCAGGAGTGGGGAAATGGCTTAGTGGTTATGGCCGGCTTGATTCCCCAGGATCCACGTAAGCCAGATGCACAAAGGGGCACATGTGTCTGGAGTTCATATGTAGTGGCTAGAGGCTCTGGCGTGCCCATTCTTTCTTTCCCTCTCTCTTACTCTCTAATAAATAAATGAATAAAATATTTTTTTAAAAGAAGATTTTATCACCTGTCTTGCTGTTTCTGTTAGGTGCCTGTTTTTAGGAAGAGTTTGAGTCCCCCAGTACAGGACAGTTTGGCAACAGGGCTGCAGCTGCCGGAGAAGCGTCGGTCTTTGCAGAAAAGCAAGGGCTCGTCAGGACGCACAGGGGCTGATGCGGCTGTTGTGTCCCTGCCAGTAGCAGTCAGTGACTGCTTAGGGATTCATCTCACTGTACATGCAGCCTGTTGAAAGAACCTCTGCACAACCCTCCCCTCAGTGCTTTCTTGATGGAGAACACAGTCACACTGCCTTTCCCAGGTCGGCTTTGAACTCCTAGGCTCATGAACCAGGGAGTGGGGCTGTAAGTAAGCACATGCCGCTGCCTGGCTCCATTTCTGACACGCATTGCCCTGGGCACATTCATGAAGGCTGCCCTGCGGGTTTTCCTTCTCTGTGCTTGAAAAAAGTCTCAATCTGTAAACAGAATTAAAGGATCCCACTTCCGGGTCATTCCAGCAGCTGGGTAAAGGGCTCAAAATCAAAGGAGACCACTTTGTTCATCTTGAGGCCTGGGGAATAAGACTGTTAGGGCTTAGTCAGGGCCTTCTGAGAGTCTGTGGAGGTCCAAGTACAGATTAATGCAAATAGACATTTGCGGTTTTAACAAGTTGTGCCTTGGGCTGGAGAGATGGCTTAACAGTTAAGGGCTTGCCTGTGAAGCCTAAGGACCCCGGTTCAAGGCTCGTTTCTCCAGGACCCACATTTGCCAGATGCACAAGGGGGCACACAAGTCTGGAGTTTGCAGTGGCTGGTGGCCCTGGCGTGCCCGTTCTCTCTATGTCTCTCCATCTGCCTCTTTCTCTGTCTGTTGCTGTCAAATAAATAAATAAAAATTAAAAAAAAAATGCCTTGCTGGGCGTGGTGGAGCACACCTTTAATGCTAGCACTTGGGAGGCAGAGGTAGGAGGATTGCATGAGTTCCAGGCCACCCTGAGATGACATAGTGAATTCCAGGTCAGCCTGGGCTAGAGTGAGACCCTACCTCAAAAAAACATTAAAAAAAAAGTTATGCCCTTTTTGGAAGTATGTCATGTAATCACTATTTCTCACTACGAGCCTTCCTCTTTCTTGCCCTTCCCTTAGTTTGTTTTTGTGTCTTGCTGTGGCACAGGCTGACCTGGAATTCACTCAGTAGTCTCAGGGTGGCCTCGAACTCACTGTGATCCTCCTACCTCGACCTCCCAAATGCTGGGATTAAAAGCTTGCACCACCATGCCTGGCTCCTTTTCTTTTTTTAAAGTTTTGTCCTCCCTCCCTCCCTCCCTTCTTTCTTTTCTTCCTTTTGAGATAAAGTTTTATTTATTTTTTTTTTGGGGGGGGGAGTTTGAGGTAGAGTCTCACTCTGGTCCAGGCTGACCTGGATTTCACTATGTAGTCTCAGGGTGGCCTCGAACTCATGGCAATCCTCCTACCTCTGTCTCCCAAGTGCTGGGATTAAAGGTGTGCGCCACTACGCCTGGCTCCGTTCCTTTTTTAAAAAAAATTTATTTATTTACTTGAGAGAGAGAGAGAGAATGGGCACAGCAGGGCCTTCAGCCACTGCAAACAAACTCCAGACATGTGCACCCTTTGAGCATCTCGCTTATGTGGGTCTTGGGGACTCAAACCTGGGTCCTTTGGCTTTGTAGCCAAATACCTTTACTGCTAAGCCATATCTCTCCAGCCCTCAATATATTTTTAATAGATAAGTAGATTAGCCAGTTGTCTTTAATTAGAATTAAAGTTAATGTTTGAAGATGTGTGTGTGCCCCGGACAACTCTGGGTGTCATTCCTTAGGAACACCACCTACCTTCTTTGGAAAAGGGTCTCTTGTGCTGGAGAGATGACTTAGAGGTGAAGGCATTTGCCTGCAAAGCCAAAGGATCCAGGTTTGATTCTCTAGGACCCACATAAGCCAGATGTACAAGGAGGTGCAGGCATCTGGAGTTCGTTTACAGTGGCTGAAAGCCCTGGAGTGCCCATTCTCTCTCTCTCCCTCTCCCTCCCTCCCTCTCTCTCCCACACACTTTTTCTCTGTATCAAATAAATAAAAAAAAAAAAAAATTTAAAAAAAGGGTCTCTTGTTGGCCAGGAATTGGTCAGCAAGCCCCAAGACCATCAGTTACAAGGCAAGCACTTTACTGGCTGAGAAATCTCCCCAGCCCCAAAATAATTATTTTTGTGCACAAAAAGGGAGGGGGCGTGGTGGCACATGCCTGTAATCTCAGCACTTGGGAGGCAGAGGGAGGAGGATTGCTATGAGTTCGAGGCCACCCTGAGACTACATAGTGAAATCCAGGTCAGCCTGGGCCAGGGTGAGACCCTACCTCAGGGGGAAAAAAAGACACTTTAATTCAAAACCATCCAGCCTTGTTAATAATACATGTTTTATGGCATTGCTAGAATCTGAAACATGTTGGATCCACATATATAAAATTAGTCAAGAAGGAAAGATTCGGGCTGGGGAAATGGCTTAGTGGTTAAGGCGTTTGCCTGCGAAGCTTAAGAACCTCAGTTCAATTGCCCAGGACCCACTTAAGCCAGATGCACAAGGGGGCACGTGCATCTGGAGTTCGTTTGCAGTGGCTAGAGGCCCTGGTGTGCCCACTGTCTCTTTCTGTCTGCCTCTTCATCTCTCTCCCAAATAAATAAAATTTTTTTTAAAGGAAAGACTCCTTGAAGAATAGGAAAATTAGGATGCTTCTTCAGTGGCCCATCCTGCATTGGGCCACTGGTTCTGCATAATCAATAATCTCAAAGAATAAGTGTTTAGTATTTAGGATTACATATGGGCCCAAGGATTGGGGCCTGCATTATTCTCTAATCCCTGTATTTGTTAGTCTATTTTCCCTCACTAATACCATCACAGACTGCTGTAAGGAAAGGAGATTGGTGGCCTGCGGTTCTGGTCGAGAGTTGAAGGGCCACATCTGGTGATGGCATTCCTGCTGGCAGAGTCCTGAAGCACCTAGTGCACATGGCATGGTGAAAGACAGGAGGATGCCCGCTTGTGTGTCCTGGTCTCCCTTTCCTTTCTTTGGTTGGGGGTTGCGAGCGGAAAGGGTCTTGGGTAGCCCTGGCTAGTGTGGTGCTCACTGTAGCCCAGGCTTTCAGGCAGTCTTCCTGCCTCGGCTCCCAAATACTGGAGTCACAGGCATGTACCACCAAGCCCTGCTTCTCTCCCTCTTCATCAAAACTGTGTCTGTCTGAGAGAGGAAGAGTATGGGCACACCAAGGCCTCTTGCTGCTACAAAGGAATTGCAGACACATCCCTTTTTGTGCATCTGGCTTTACGTGCGTACTGGGGAACTGAACCGGGGCTGGCAGGCACTGCAAGTCTTGAGCCACTGAGCCATTGCTCCAGCCCTCTTCCTCTTGTGAGAAAGCCACCAGTATGCAACCACAGGTCTTCTCCGCAATAGTTCATTGCCTCCCAAAGCCCTCACCTTAATATTAATAATACCCTTAATAATCTTAATGTCCACCCTTTTGCTGCCTCACAGTGGTGAAGACTTGGCAGGAATTTCAGAGGGAATCACTGTGTACAAATCGTAGCAGGCCCTCACTGGGAGCCACAGGACTTAAAAGTTCTTGGCTGTGACAGCTTCCATAAAGTTGAGCTCTACTGTGTGGACTGTACCCTCCCTTTAGGACACCCATTTAGGTTTTGAGTTTTCCCTCCCCAGACTTCTCAGGCAAGGAAGACTAGAAGCCTACCTATTATATATGTGTATGTTTGAGTTTAACAGAATTTTTACTGTTAAAAGATGTCTTGGGTGGGGTGTGCTCTTGCACACCTTTAATCCCAGCACTCCGGGAGGCAGAGGTAGGAGGATCACCGTGAGTTCAAGGCCACCTGAGACTACATGGAGAATTCCAGGTCAGCCTGGGATAGAGCGAGACCCTACCTCAAAATACAAAAAAAAAAAAGTGTGTTGGCATTTTATTTTTTTTTAATTTTTTTTTATTTATTTGAGAGTGACAGAGAGAGAAAGAGGCAGAGAGAGAGAATGTGTGCTCAAGGGCCTCCAGCCACTGCAAAAGAACTCCAGATGCGTGCCCCCCCTTGTGCATCTGGATAACGTGGGTCCTGGGGAAGCAAGCCTCGAACTGGGGTCCTTAGGCTTCACCGGCAAGCACTTAACTGCTAAGCCATCTCTCCAGCCCATGTGTTGGCATTTTAAAGAACAGAGTGCCACGCGTGTCAGATTGTACTTGGCGTTGTTGCTAAGTGGAAGTGAGTAGACTTACTGGATGTTGCTTGTGTGTTTAGGAGTCCATCCGCTGGCTAGAGGACGAGAAGGCCCTGCTCGAGATGACCGAGGAGGTGGACTACGATGTGGACTCCTATGCTACACAACTTGAAGCTATTCTGGAGCAAAAAATAGACATTTTAACTGAGCTACGAGGTAACTCTCTTCTCATCTCAGTGCTTGCTGTGAAGCTGCACAGCACTGCGGTGTGGGTGCTGCTGTGAAGATTGCGCAGACAAGAGGACATGTGGAGGAACAGTGAAAGCGCTTCTCTCCAGCACCTTCTCTCTAGACACCTAAGAACTAGCCAACCGATGTTGGACCCTTGAAGGAACAGCATTCCTTCCATTCCTCTGTAGTCACCTGTTTTCTTAGTATCTTGAGAACAAAGGGATCTTACTGATAAAGCAGAAAAAGGCATTTTAGTCAGTTGAGTAACTTCATTCAGTAAGCCACTGCTTGTCAGAATTTTGCCCAGGTCAGAGCCATTGAGGGCCCTCTTTCTGTGCCATATAGGTCACTTGTCTGAAAATGCTTTGTTTCGTACGTTTTGGGAAGGGCCCTTCCTGTGTTACTCATTCGGAAGAAGTGTGTGGCTCTGGCCTCACGGGCTCTCTGTAGAGCACTGATCTGACGTGCTTAGCTGTGTGTGTGTGTGTGTGTGTGTGTGTGTGTGTGTGTGTGTATGCACACGCAAGTCAGCGTGAAGCCGGATTGAAATGCCTGCTTTTTAGCAGCAGCAGACTGCTTGCATTTTGAAAGCCACCATGCCAGCTTGCTGTTAGCTCTTCTCACTTTAGGAGACTGGCCCTCATGTACTCTTAATGCGCTTTCTGCACAGCACTCAATTTCCTCTGTCTGATGTCATATATGTCTAGTATATTTTTGGGAGAAATTATTGTGTAACTAGTGTAGTATTTAGTCATCATAGTTTATTGTAGTAACAGGCACAAGATCTTTTTAGAGTTAGGACTAGAGTAACCTTATTTTTATTTTTTTTATTTATTTATTTGAGAGCGACAGACACAGGGAGAAAGACAGATAGAGGGAGAGAGAGAATGGGCGCGCCAGGGCTTCCAGCCTCTGCAAACGAACTCCAGACGCGTGTGCCCCCTTGTGCATCTGGCTAACGTGGAACCTGGGGAACCGAGCCTCGAACCGGGGTCCTTAGGCTTCACAGGCAAGCGCTTAACCGCTAAGCCATCTCTCCAGCCCTATTTTTATTTTTTTAATTCAGGTTCTTACACATTATAGTTGCCATGCATAAAAATATGTTTATTCTTTCTCCTCCAATATTACTTCATGTCTCCAAAATGGAGGATACATAATAAACTTGACAACTGTTCTCCACTACAATAAAAAGTGAAGCAAAATGGTTGTGGTCACACACACCTTTAATCCCAGCACCCTGAGGCAGAGGTAGCAGGATTGCTGTGAGTTTAAGGCCAACCTGGACCTAGAGTGAGAGTGTACCTCCAAAAAAAAAAGGAAAGAAAGAAAATACCGTAAAGTAGGAATGAGTAGAAATTTGCTAGTATTAGGACAGTCGATTTTACATTGTCCTTTAGATGTGACTATGTATTTTGTAAAGCCTGTCTATACTCCCCCAAGGATTCAAGCAGGCTAAAATGGGACGCTATAAAATGTGAGAGAAACACGGTTTTAAGTGAGCAATGTACAAGTACTTGTTAACATTTTAGTTCCGAGGTCCTAGGTGACACAATAGGTTTTGCTAGAAAAGCGAACTTGGTGTGTATAGCACATACTGCATGAGTGAAAATACCCCTTTGTTGTTCTCTTTTTTTCCAAGATAAAGTGAAGTCTTTCCGCGCAGCGCTGCAAGAAGAGGAGCAGGCCAGCAAGCAAATCAACCCGAAGAGACCCCGCGCGCTTTGAAGTGGGCGCCGCCCCGCCCCGCCCGGCCGGCCTGCCGCGACTCCCGCCCCGCCCCGCCCCGAGCCCTGTCCCGGGCGGCGGCTGTCGGCGCTCTGAGGCCCCTCCTGCAGCCGCTCCCCGCCGGGGGCACGGCCAGCACTTGCGGTGAGGGCAGTCTGTCGTTTCATTTCCCCAGATAGTGATGACCTTTTGCAGACCCTTGTCCATTTTATTTCCCTCGCGAAGTAAGACTGCGGACTGAGCCCGGGCGGGGAGCTGGAGGGCCCGCTACCCGAGCCCGGCTCCCTGGCTCCCTTTCCGCAGGGGCCGCGCCAGCCCTCTGCGCATGCGCCCCCGTGCCCCGCCGCCCCGCCCCCTCCCCGCAGCCCCCCGCCCGCCTCCGCCGAGGCCTCGACCCTCGGTTTCCGCGGCACAGCCACGATCAATTACATTCCTTTGTAACTGTAAATTACCATGTGTGTACATTTTTACTGTATTTGAGGGGGGGTTGGGGTTTTTTTGTGTGTGTGTGTGCGTGACTAGTTAATTTCGCAGGATGTGCCCTATCATTGAACGGAACTAAGCCTGTGACAGTGGACATAGCTGCTGGACCATTCCATCTCCTGTGGAAAGAATCCCGGATTATGATTTTAAAACCATATAACATGCAATTATATTTCCTTAGCATTTTATTTGCAAAAAAAAACCCTAAAATATAAAACTAGTTGGTGTATAATAAAAATAAAATTCTGAGAAGAGTTTTGTCTTAGGATAATACATATATATATACAGTGTGTGTGCCAGTGTGGTGTTAACAAGACTTATAGTGCAATTTGACCCTTACCAATACCATTACTTAAGTTGAAGTGTTCATTGGTTAGCAGCCAAGGTCCAATGTAGTTAAAGGAAATGCATGAGCGTTTGTACGTACATTGGAAATAGTCCATAATACAAGTGAAAGCCAGCCAGCAGACAACACGGACCCCTCCCCGCCCCGCGAGAGCCGATACCTTTACAAAAGGCAGGTCCAGTCTCACCCAAGCTCTGTCCAGTGCCCAGGACGCGAGGATTAGCCATTCATTGTGAGGATCTGCCGGCCTCAGCCATAGGCTGCTGGTGAGGTAGGCTGCTCTCTAAACGGCAGCATTTATTTTTACAGCCTGCTACTCTAAAGGAAGAAAACTGGCAATTTTCGTGTAAATACTGTGTTTAAAGATTTATATACCTCTAGGAGTCTTCCCTTGGTTTCCAGTATGAAGTCCAGGTATAGATGACTAACAAGAACCTCCCAAGGGCATCTTTGAGCTATACAGCTCATTTACAAACTAAGGGGAAGCTATGAACCGAGTTAACATGAGCCAGATCCTGTACTTTGCCATTCATAAAACTCAGAAGGGTAGCTGTGAGAAATCCTAATACTGTGCTGGACATCTTTGTAAACATGAACTCTAAAACAAATGTAGATTTTTTCAGTGTGCTTATTAATAAATGAAATCTATGAAAAGGATTTTAGAGATAATGTATTTCAATGGAATCACCTTTGTTTTGGAAGGAACTTAGTTTTGTTTTGTTTTTGCAGTTATATTTGTGTTTATTTCAAAGATGAGAGAACAAGTAACTATTTCAACTGACTTGCCAAGGGGGTATTTAAGAGGTGATTTCTGAGACAAACCCATCTTTAGAGCACATTAAAAATCTACAAATTTACACTGGGCATGATGGCACACATCTTTAATCCCAGCACTTAGGAGACAGAGGTAGGAGGATTGCAGAGAGTTCAAAGCCAACCTGAGACTACATAGTGAGTTACAAATCAGCCTGAGCTAAGAGTGAAACTTCCTTGAAGACCCACAAAGGGAAAAAAAATAATACAAACTTGCTCATTTTAAGTACAGCATATTAGCTTTACTATCATTTGCACTGGATGGTGCTGTCTTTGAAAGTCTGGGCACATGTACTGCCTAAATGATGACCTGTGACGGCCTCACACTGCTGACTGAGGTGTTGGAAAACTCGCACCAGAAAAGCCTCTGGGAGGAGGAGGCACAACAGATACAACCGTTACCGAAGGTCAGAAAGGGACAACGCAGCAGTTTATAGTAGAGGGGAAAACGAAAACTGGATTTTTTTTTTTTTTTTTTCCTGAGATAGGGTCTCACTGTAGTCCAGGCTGACCTGGACTTCACTCTATGTTCTCAGGGTGGCCTGGAACTCACGGCTCTGCCTCCTTGAGTGCTGGGATTAAAGGCGTGCTCCACCACACTTCGTTTATTTTCTGTAAAGAGAAATGTACAAGTATAAACTCTACAAAATCATTTTGTAATGACCAGTAACCACCCCTTAAGTATATTTAATGTTCATGTGACAAAGGTGGCTGCTGCAACTTAAGTGTTTATTTAAATATTTCTTATTTAATATTTGCTCAGACTCGAAAGTGGCCATACATCTTTTGACCATTTGGTAGCATATGGTACTATATGAATTTTAATTAAAACCCATTTTCTTTAAAACAAAATCTGTATAGGCAAGTAACTTCTCTCCTAAGTATATTCAAGTGCACCTTAGCTAAATAGTTAATACACACCTGTTAGAGGTACAAAGAAAGCCAAATATCAATGAAGATGTTTTATTTAGCTTTCTTTTATAAGTGAAAGTTATTAAGTCTTTATTAAAATACATTAACAGTATGTCTTCAATCTAACACCTTTTTAAAAATTTTATTTGAGACAGACAGACAAGAAAGAATATGGACACACCAGAGCCCTGCCACTGTAAACAAACTCCAGACATGAATGTCATTTTCTGCATCTGGCTTTACATATGTACTGGGGAATTGAACCCAGGCCATCAGGCTTTGCAAACAGGTGCCTTTGGCTGCTAAGCCATCTGTCTGGCCCAAATCTGAGTTTTAAAAAGAGTTTAACTGTAAGCATCAGCAACTAGAATTTTAAGTATCTGGAAGTTGTGGGAAAGCTCTAAAGCAATTTAAAACCTATTTGAAGCCGGGTATGGTAAGGCATGTCTGTAAACCTAGTACCTGGGTCAAGGCAGGATGAGGAGTTTAAGGCCAGCCTGGGCTACGACAGAACAACGGGTCAATCGGCACATGACCCTGTCTCCAAACAAATGTCAACCTGATTGATTTATAAACACTCCTGACATTGTTCTGGGTCCCTAACTTAACTGTGTCACCTCTAAGGAAAGACATTTAATTTTACGGTTCATTTCTTTGGGCTCAAGCATCCTGCTTTTACAGGTCAGGAGACATACCCAGACCAGAATCCTCATGGTGTCTGCTGTGATGGGATAGCTGATGATGTAGACAAGAGCAAAGAACTACAGGACAAGTGGGAATAAAGACCAAAAATAATAACTTAAGTGCTGGCTGTGGTGGCGCACGCCTTTAACCCCAGCACTCGGGAGGCAGAGGGAGGACACCAGGAGTGTGAGGCCACCTTAAAACTATATAGTGAATTCCAGGTCAGCCTGAGCTAGAGTGAACCCCTACATCAAAAATAATAAGTGTGATGGAGAATGGAATTTCAAAGGGGAAAGGGGGGAGAGGGAATTGCCATGGGATATTTTTTTTATAATCATGGAAAATGTTAATAAAAATTTAAAAAAATAATAAGTGACCTTTACTATACACGTACATATGAACAAGAATAGTATGGGGATATGTGACCAGCTGAGCATGTTAAGGAACAAAGACTAAGGCCTGAAGCCGGTCTCAACAGTTGACAATGCAGCAAACAGAAACCTTTCTACAATCAACAGGAACAGTTGTGTAAAGTGTATAAAGTTGTGCGTACTTGCGGCTCTTGAACTTGAAGAATAATATGTGTAAAATGTACTTGCCCTGTGAATTATATTCAAAACACACCTAAACTAAAAAATCTTAGGGCCTGGCGTGGTGGCGCATACCTTTATCCCAGCACTCGGGAGGCAGAGGAAGAAGGATCACCGTGAGTTCAAGGCCACCCTGAGACTCCACAGTGAATTTCAGGTCAGCCAAAGCAAGAGTGAGACCCTACATCGGGAGAAAGAAAAAAAAAATTTACATACTTAGAAATGACCACCTTAAAAATACAGGATAATAAATGGTACAACAGTAGTATTAAATAAAAGTAACAAAGCAAGTTATGTCCCGATGGAACAAAAGCATAGCTCTTCTCAAATACTAGAAACAAACTTATTTTTTTCTTGGTCTTGAAAAATTGTTTTCCAAATAGCTAGGAAAAATGGATGCCTTCTGCATTGAATCCATGTAGTAATCTAGGGAAGGAAAAAAACAAAACAGGATGGTATTAAAAAAGCTAATTTTGGGCACAAAATGTATACATCTCTCACCAATTCTAATCCATGAACACATCTCATACACCCACCCACTTCTAACAGCCTACCTCAAAAACAAAACAAAAAAAAAAGTCCTATCTTTCAATGTCCATTCTTCTCTGTTACCAAGGCTCAGATGAGATATCACCGCTGTTTCCCTTTGTGGACATCTATGTATTCATCGGACTTCAGTTAGCAAACGCGCCCTGAGGAGATTAGTAAGAACGAAGGGAAGTATTTGGGCCTCACACTTATTTTCCAACTGGCCTGGTGAGTCAAAGTCAAGTGTAGGTACAGCTGCTCGGATGAACATCAACACTGCTAGCAGGCCAGTAAAACTATCTGCATCTGTTTCAGAATTGTGTTTCCTGGGCTGAAGAGATGGCTTAGTGATTAAGGCACTTGCAAGCAAAGCCAAGGAACCCAGGTTCAATTCCCCAGGACCCACATAAGCCATATATGCACAAGGTAGCCCACATGTCTGGAGTTGATCTACAGTGACTGGATACCCATTTTCTCTCTTTCTACCTGCTCTTTCCCTCTCTCTAATAAACAAAAATATTTAAAAAAAACAAAAAAACTTCCCAGCGGAGCATGGTGGTGCACGCCTTTAATCCCAGCACTCGAGAGGCAGAGATAAGAGTATCACAATGAGTTCAAGGCCATACTGAGCCTACACAGTGAATTCCAGGTCAGCCTGGACTAGAGGGAGACACTACCTTGAAAAACAAAAAACCAAAAGCCAAAGATAGCAGGGTGAAGAAATGTAATTACCTGATAAAGTCATCGATATCCATGGAACGGGCCCGCTTGTCACTAAAACCTGTGCTGGTTAGGATCTGCTGTATTTTTTCTGCTATGCTGAAATCTTCAGGTACTGTCTATTGAGATTCAGAATAAATCAACAATGTATCTTTATCGAAGTTATATTGGCTTTTTTTTTTAAGTTTGCTAGTCACATAATAATGTATGTGATAATAAGCTGGGAAAACTTGGTAGTTTGAATAAACAGATTTCTTTGTTTGTTTGTTTGTTTTTCAAGGTAGGGTCTTACTCTAGCCAAAGCTGATCTGGAATTCACTATGTAGTCTCAGGGCAGCCTCGAAGTCATGGTGATCCTCCTACCTCTGCCTCCTGAGTGCTGGGATTAAAGGTGTGTGCCACCACACCTGGCTAATTAAGTAGATTTCTAATTAGTGAAACTATAAACTTATATCACCTCTTTTTCATGTTTAGAATTGGAAAACAGTAAAATTAAAAACTGTAAAATAGTACAAGTTTCAGGCTTTGCAAAACTGTAAGCCAGCTGGGCGTGGTGGCAGAGGTGGCAGGATCACCAGGAGTTCGAGGCCACCCCGAAATAACATGGTGAATTCCAAGTCAGCCTGGACTAGAGTGAAATTGTACCTCAAAAAAACAACAAAAAAAGAGGGTGCTGGAGAGATGGCTTAGCTGTTAAGTCACTTGCCTGCAAAGCCAAGTACCCCACATACCCATGTAAGCCAGATGCAAAAGGTGGCGCATGCATCTGGAGTTCATTTGCAGTGGCTGGGAGCCCTGGTGTGCCCATTCTCTTTCTCTCTCTGCCTCTTTCCTTCTCTCAATTAAATAAATAAAAGAAAATAAAGAATGAGGAGCCAGGTGCAGTGGTGCACGCCTTTAATCCCAGCACTCTGGAGGCAGAGGTAGGAGCATCACTGTGCGTTCAAGGCCACCCTGAAACTATGTAGTGAATCCTAGGTCAGCCTGGGCTAGAGTGAGATCCTACCTCAAAAAACAAACAAAAATTAGATGGAGAGTGGATTTGAGAGGAGGAGAGAATTATCATGGTTTATTGTCTATAATTATGGAAGATTCCAATACAAACCTTAAAAATTGCCAGGTGTGGTGGCGCACACCCTTAATCCCAGCACTCAGGAGGCAGAGAGAGGTAAGAGCATTGCCATGAGTTTGAGGCCACCCTGAGACTAAAGTGAATTCCAGGTCAGTCTGAGCCAGAGTGAGGCTCTACCTCAAAAAACCAACATAATGAAACAAAACCAAAAATAAAAAATAAAAAAAGCCCTATTTACATGCTGCCTCTTAAGGATCCTACTGGAATGCACAAAAAATTTTAAATTTCATACTATGTAAACATAACTAAAGGACATTTACAAGTATAATAAAACAATTGAAAATGATAATTCTTACTTACAGTATTGTTCATTGAACAGTGAATTCTGTAATTTTTTTCCAACAGCTGTTGTACTGCACTTGATCTGAAAGAAATTATGGTACAACTCCAAAGTCAGGGATCACGTGAGATTTCATCTACATCTGGATGAGACTAAGTGGATGTCCCTCTTGGTAGAATGAGTAATGAAAGGTGTTGGAGGGCTGGAGAGAAGTCAGGTATTGTGTGAAATTTCATCTACATCTAGATGAGATTAAGTGGATGTCCACTTGGTAGGATGAGGAATGAAAGGTGTTGGAGGGCAGGAGAGAAGGCTCAGCAGTTACGTGTGCTTCCTGTGCAAGCCTAGGCGGACATGAGAGCGCCAGATTTTGAATCTCTGGATCTACATAGACATCTGGGTACGGACATGCATGCCAGTCATGTCAGCTGCACAGGGAGCAGAAACTCAAGCCCCACAAACTCAGAATCCAAATGGAGACTCTGGTTCAAAATAAAACAGGAGGGCAATCCCAGCACTCGGAGGCAGAGGTAGGAGGATCGCTGTAAGTTCAAGGCCGCCCTGAGACTCCATAGTGAATTCCAGGTCAGCCTGGGCTACAGTGAGACCCTACCTCGAAAAACCAAAAAAAAAAAAAAAAAAAAAAAGAACAGGAGGGCAAGTGATGGAGTGAGACACCCAACGTCCCAGCCACCACGGGCTGTGCCTTGTCACCTTATCAATTAGGGATAGTAAAATAGACAAGGAAAAAAAAAGACACATTACTCCAGCAGAGTGAGGAGAGGCAAAAACCATGCATGATGGGTAAGCAAGGTAGGCAAAAGAGAATAATACAAACAAATCTGGTAGCTTCCATCAGATGTGGTAACTACAAAGTACTTGTTACCTTTTAAAAATACAATTCAGGGCTGGGCATGGTGGTGCACGCCTTTAATCCCAACACTTGGGAGGCAGAGGTAGGAGGATCACCATGAGCTCAAGGCCACCCTGAGACTACCGAGTGAATTCCTGGTCAGCCTGGGTTAGAACAAGACCCTACCTCATAAAACCAAAAACAAATTCAGGGGCTGGAGGGATGGCTTAGCAGTTAAGGCATTTGCTTGCAAAGCCGAAGGACCCAGGTTCGATTCCCCAGGACCCACGTTAGCCAGCTGCACAAGGGGTTACATGCATCTGGAGTTTTTTTTCAATGGCCACAAGCCCTGGCACACCTGTTTTTTTCTCTCCCTCCCACTTTCTCTGTCAAATGAATAAACATATTTTTTAAAATGCAATTCAGGACTGGAGAGACAGTTCAGTGGTTAAGGCTCTTACCCACAAAGCCAAAGGAGCCAGGTTGGATTCCCCAGTACCCACATAAGCCAGATGTAGTGCCACAAGCATCTGGAGTTCATTTGCAGTGGTTGAAGGCCCTGGTGTGCCCATTTTCTAATCTGCCTCTATCTCTCTCAAATAAAAAAAAGTAGGTGGCGGGGACGGGGTGGGGGGGCGAGGGGGGACGGCGAGCGATTCAACCCGGGGGAGCTCAGGATGGCTCAACAGTAGGCCTTGAGGTTCCGAGACCCAGCTCCCCCACCAAATGCAGTGATGCGAGGTCCACCACCTCTCATGAGACCTCCTCCACCTTTCGGTATGATGAGAGGCCCTCCTCCACCACCTCGGCCCCCCTTTGGACATCCTCCGTTTGATCCAAACATGCCACCAATGCCTCCTCCAGGAGGAATACCCCCACCTATGGGCCCTCCACATCTCCAGAGACCACCTTTCATGCCTCCACCCATGGGAACCATGCCTCCTCCGCCTGGTATGATGTTTCCACCAGGAATGCCTCCTGTTACTGCACCTGGCACTCCAGCACTGCCTCCTACTGAGGAGATATGGGTTGAAAATAAGACTCCAGATGGGAAGGTTTATTATTATAATGCTCGGACACGCAAATCTGCATGGACCAAGCCAGATGGAGTTAAGGTTATTCAGCAATCAGAACTGACACCTATGCTTGCAGCTCAAGCTCAGGCCCAGGCCCAGGCTCAGGCCCAGGCGCAAGCTCAGGCTCAGGCACAAGCTCAGGCCCAGGCCCAGGCGCAAGCTCAGGCCCAGGCCCAGGCCCAGGCGCAGGCTCAGGCCCAGGCGCAGGCGCAGGCGCAGGCACAGGCTCAGGCTCAGGCCCAGGCCCAGGCCCAGGCCCAGGCCCAGGCACAAGCTCAGGCTCAGGCCCAGGCCCAGGCACAGGCTCAGGCCCAGGCGCAGGCGCAGGCACAAGCTCAGGCTCAGGCCCAGGCTCAGGCCCAGGCGCAAGCTCAGGCCCAGGCCCAGGCTCAGGCCCAGGCGCAAGCTCAGGCTCAGGCTCAGGCACAAGCTCAGGCCCAGGCGCAGGCGCAGGCTCAGGCCCAGGCCCAGGCACAAGCTCAGGCTCAGGCCCAGGCTCAGGCCCAGGCGCAAGCTCAGGATCAGGCTCAGGCACAAGCTCAGGCCCAGGCGCAGGCGCAGGCGCAGGCTCAGGCCCAGGCGCAAGCACAAGCAGTAGGAGCTCCCACTCCTACAATTTGTTCACTGATGTGCTCTGATCATCCCCTTTGAATTATAGGCCAGGTCTTGTTGTTTAGCCTAAGAAAAGATTTATTTAGAAATTTCTTCTCAGGTATGGAGCCACATTCATAACTAACATGTTGGCCAGAATAGAACTGCTGGCTAAACATATTTTATTTTCCATTAAATGATCTTTATCAATATTCTGGATTAGACAACAAATTACTTTTCTGGGTGATCCCTATAAATTCTACTCCTGTTTGAATGTTGGAATTTTGGTTCTAAAGTTTAATTTTAAAATGTTTGAATGTCAGTTTATGTATTTCAACTACAATAAACCAATCTTTTTTATATTAAAAAAAAAAAGTAAATTTAGGGCTGGACAGATAGCTTAGGGGTTAATAACTTGCCTGCGAAGCCAAAGGACCCCGGTCCGAGGCTTGATTCCCCAGGACCCACGTTAGCCAGATGCACAAGGGGGCGCACGCGTCTGGAGTTCGTTTGCAGTGGCTGGAGGCCCTGGCGCGCCCATCAAAAAACCAAGAGGAAATTCATTCCTGAGGATTATCCTTTGGGCTCTACACTCAGGAGCTCGGATGTGCACCCTCACATGTGCACACAGCTGCTCAAGACATACAGAAGCTAAGCAGATTTGTGCTTAGCTTATTCCTTTGATTTTGTTTTAGTTTTGTCAAGAAAACCCTGATTTGATCTCACCTCCAGGGATTGTAATTGCATTCTCCTTTCCAAGTACAAAATTAGTTTACAAGGTGAAGTTTGGGGGCTAGGGAGATGGTTTAGTGGGTAGGAGAGCTTGCTGTGCTCGCATGAGGACATGAATTAGGGTCCCCAGCATCCACCTAAAAAACCAAGGGCTTGCCAGATGTGGTGACGCACACCTTTAATCCTGGCACTTGGGAAGCAGAGGTAGGAGGATTGCTGTGAGTTCAAGGCCACCCTGAGACTACATAGTGAATTCCTGGTCAGCCTGGGCTAGAGTGTGATCCTACCTGGGGCGGGGGGAAACAAGGGTTGGGGAGATGGCTCATTAGTTAAAGTCACTTGCTTGCAAAGCCTAAAGGCCAGGGTTTGATTCTCCAGTACCCACAGAAAAGCCAGGTGCATAAAGTGGCACATGTATCTGGAGTACATCTGCAGTACAAGAAGCCCTGGTGTGCCCAGTCATTCTTTCTCTCTCTCTGTCTCACTGCAAATAAATGAATAAAAATTAAAAATCAAAACCGAACATAATCAAGCATGACTACAGCCCCAGTGCTCAGGAAGAAGGCAGCAGGATCACTGGGGCTCACTCATCAGCCAGCTATGTGAAAAAGGCTGAACTCCAGGCCCACTGAGACCCTGTCTCAAGATAAAAGGAAGGGAAAACAACAGATGTGTCCTCCTCTGGCCTGTGTGTGCATACAGGATATGCACCTGGGGTAAGCACATTTAAAAATACACGTGAATGCACCACACACACATACATCACGCACATAACAAATGCTACACACAAGCTGCAAAAGATAAATAAGTCAGGGCCAGGCATAGTAGCACACACTTTTAATCCCAGCACTTGATTGATAGAGGTAGGAGGATCACTGTGAGTTTGAGGCCAGCCTGAGACTACATAGTGAATTCCAGGCCAGACGCTACCTCAAAAACACCAAAAAAAGAGAAAAAAGTGAAGTCTGTCTACTCATAAATAATCTGCATTTTCAGGTGGCTATTTGGGGAAAGGATGAAACACTAAGATGGTATCTATAACACTGGGCCTTCAAATATCAGAAATTAAGCAGAACACTTACTTGAACACAGCAGAAAGTGTCTTGTTCTTCCGAACAAAAGTGATTCTTACTAAACCATCCCATTCCTGAAATGTAAGACAGATGTGTTCGTGAAAACAGCAGACTCCTTACCTGTGCATGCTAGGTGTTAATTTTTAATAACTAAACTGCAGAGAAACTTTTAAATGAATAACATAGTATTTTATTTGGATCTGGCCAGCACAGATGAAAAATTAGGATGCATACTTGATTTTTGTACTTTTGTGCATCCTCTGAATGTATTAATTAATTGCAAATTTAAAAACCAAGTAAAACTGTCCCCCATGTGAACAAAGAACCAAATTCATTCAAGTCTGAGTATTACGTTCAAATTCAGATTCAAGGGGCTAGAGAAATTGCCCAGTGGTTAGATGCACTTGCTAACAAAGCCTGATGGCCCAGGTTCCATTCTTCAGTACCCATGTAAAGCCTGATGCATAAAGTGGCCCATGTGTCTGGAGTTTTGAGGCAGCTGGCTATCGCATAGCTATTCTCTCTAAAATAAACGTATTTTTTTTAAATACAATTTATTGGGTGTGGTGGTGCACACCTTTAATCCCAGCAGTGGGGAGGCAGAGGCAGGAGGATCTCCGTGAGTTCAAGGCCACCCTGAGACTACACAGTGAATTCCAGGTCAGCCTGGCCCACAGTGAAACCCTACCATAAAACTTTAAAAAAATAAATAAAAATAAAAATAAAGCACAACTAATTTAATTGTATCTTGTTTTCAGTGTCTATTCAAATAGACAAGTTCTACACCTCTAATTTTAACTGATTGTGTTCCACTCCTTAAGCAACTGTATTCTAATTATTTAGCCTTTCACAGAAATCTTTCAGATTTTTTATTTTTATTTTTTTGAAAGAGAGAGAGAATGGACATGCCAGGGCCTTCAGCCACTGCAAACAAACTCCAGATGCATACACCCCCTTGTGCATCTGGCTTAAGTGGGTCCTGGAGAATCAAACCATGGTCTTTTGGCTTTGCAGGCAAATGCCTTAACCACTAAGCAATCTCTTCATCACTCTTCCAGATTTTTGTATGGTTTTGTAATTATCTAGCATTCAATCATTCCATCTATTCTAACACAAAGATGTGTCATAATTCATATTTTTCTATGCTTGGATAATCTTTTCATAAAGTATTCTTACTTGAGGGTGCAGAGAAAAAGAGTGGGTGCACCAGAGCCTCTACCCACTGCAAACCAACTCCAAATGCATGCACCATTTTGTGCATCCGGCTTTACATGGGTACTACAATAGGGGAATCGAACCTGGGCTGGCAGGCTTTGCAAGCAAGCGCCTTTAACCACTGAGCCATCTACCCAGCCCGTGTTTTCCCATGCTCGGACATTTGGGTTGACTGCCTCTTTTTCTGCTGTTATAGATATTTTCCAACCTAGATTTTCCTTCAATGACCTAGTATTTTACCCTCACCTGAAAATTGATAGGAGGCGGTGGGTTCTTTGGTTCTATCCTTACAACACTGGACTCCACCTTGGGTGGTGGTCTGAAATTATTCTTCCCAACCTATTAATCAGAAGAAAATAATTAAGTTTTCTTCATTTATGTGAGCCGGGTGTGGTGGTGCACGCCTTTAATCCCAGTACTCAGGGGGCAGAGGCAGGAGGATCACCGTGAGTTCAAGGCCACCCTGAGACTACATAGTGAATTCCAGGTCAGCCTGAGCTAGAGTGAGACCCTACCTCAAAAAACAAACCAAACAAAAAAAAGTTTTATTCATTTATTTGGCGGGGGGGGGGGGGGGGGAAGAGGCAAATAGAAGAAAATGGCATTCCAGGGCCTCCAGCCTCTAAAAACTCCAGAAGCATGCTCCATCTTGTGCATCTGGCTTATGTGGGTCCTGAGAAATTGAACCTGGGTCCTTAGGCTTTGCAGGCAAACACTCTAACCGCTGAGCAATCCCTCTAGTCCACAAATACAACTTTTAATTAGTAAACAAAAATATTCTCTAGCCAGGTGTGGTAGCGCATGCCTGTAATCCTGGCACATGGGAGGCAAAGGCAGGAGGATCACTGTGAGTTCAAGGCCAGCCTGAGACTACACAGTGAATTCCAGGCCAGCTTTGGCTACAGCAAGACCCCACCTCAAAAAACAAAACAGGGCTGGAGAGATGCTTGCCTGCAAAGGCTAAGAATGCTTGTTTGACTCTCCAGGTCCCATGTAGTCAGATGCAGTGATGCAAGTGTGCAATGTCACACATATGCACAAGGGGGCACACCTGTCTGGAGTTTCACAGTGGCTGAAAGACCCTGGTGTGCCCATTCTCCCTCCCTCCCTCCCTCCCTCTCTCTCTCTCTCTAATATTTTATGTATTTAATTATGTGAGAGAGAGAGAGAGAGGATGGGCACGCCAGCCACTGTAAATGAACTCAAGATGCATGTGCCACTTTGTGCATCTGGCATATGTGGGTACTGGGGAATCAAACCTGGGTCCTTTGGCTTTGCAGGCAAGCACTTTAACTGCTAACCCATTTCTCTAGCCCCCCCCCCCTTTTTTTTCCTGTTTTTGGATTTTTCAAGGTAGGGTCTCTCTCTGGCCCAGACTGACCTGGACTGGAATTCACCATGTAGTCCCAGGCTGGCCTCAAACTCATAGCAATCTTCCTACCTCTGCCCCCCGAGTGCTGAGATTAAATGCATGTGCCACCACACCTGCCCCTCTTTCTCTTTCTCTCTCTCTCTCAAAAATAAATAAATAAATAAAACCAGGAGTCAGGTGTGGTGGCGCACACTTTAATCTCAGCATTCACTCAAGAGGCAGAAGGAGGAGGATCACTGTGAGTTCAAGGCCACTCTGAGACTACATGGTGAATTCCAGGTCAGCCTGGGCTAGAGCAAGACCCTATCTCAGAAAACCAAAAACAAATAAAAACAAACAAACAAACAAAAATCTGGAGGGGCTGGAGAGATGGCATAATAGTTAAGGTACTTGCCTGTAAAGCCAAAGGACAGAGGTTCGATTCCCCAGGACCCACATAAGCCAGATGCACAAGGGGGTGCATGTGTCTGGAGTTCATTTGCAGTGGCTGGAGGCCCTGGCGCAGCCACTCTTTCTTTCTTTCTCTCTCTCTTTCTCAAATACATAAAATATATTTAAAAAATAATAAAAATAGGAAAAAAAAAAACCTGGGCTAGAGATGTCTCACCAGTTAAGGCTCTTCCATGCAAAGCCTAAGGAGCCAGGTTCGATTCCTCAGTACTTATGTAAGAACTTATACAAGATGGCACACACGTCTGTAGTGTATCTGCAGTAGCTAGAGGCCCTGGAGTGCCTATTCTCTCTCAAATAAATAAATGAATAAATAAATTTTAAACAATGGTCTCTTGGGCTGGCATGGTGGTAATGTAATCATGCTTGTAATCTCAGCCCTTGGGAACCTAAACACATTGTCTCAAAACAAAACAAAAGGAACTCCTCCTACAGAGCAAAGCCAGCTGTACAAAGATGAACAAAAGGAAGTGAAATTACTTCAGTAATGAAAACCGCTCACCTTCATTAGATGGTCCACTCGTGCCAGCAGCTGTGTATTAATCGAGAGTCTGCAGTATAATTTATCTCCAGGTTTTGCAACTAGGCGGAGAGCAAATTCTCTTTGAAACATAAGTACAGCACATCTGAAAAGAAAACACAAAGAACTGAAAAAAAGACATGATCTGTTTAAACTCTACATGTATTTAACTACGGTGAGTTATCCTAGAAGGGAAATCACAAACACCTATCTGTGGTTCGTGACACCTGGATCAGAAGGCAGAAGGACACAACTTTGACTAACTGTTCAAAATGGGAGGGGCATCTACTCCAGATCGACATTAGTCTATCATGCCTTCTGCAAAAAAAAAAAGAAAAAGAAAGAAAAAGAAAAAGAAAACGTCAATACTCCGGTTTCTCTTCAAATCATATAAATCTTTCGCTTTTTACTAAAAAAAAGAAAACAGAGTTGTTCTATAGCAGAATTTATGTGTGTGATGTTTTTAAGGGTTTTTTTTGGTGGGGGCGTGTTTGTTTTGTTTCTTCTTTTTTGGTTCTTTTCGAGGTAGGATGTTTACTCTAGCCCAGGCTGACCTGGAATTCACTATGTAGTCTCAGGGTGGCCTTGAACTCACAGTGACCCCCCTACCTCTGCCTCCCGAGTGCTGGGGTTAAAGGCGTGTGCCACCATGCCCAGGAGAGTTATGATTGTGTTAGAGCTGCAGCTGTGTCTGAGGTGAGGCTGGAAAGACAGGCTGTGGGGCAGTGGGGCCCCTTGGCCTAACAGCTTCAAGTAGGTCATGTTTTCCTTCTGCAAGGAATGGGGGCATATTTTCAGAGGTGAATGGACAGGACAAGGGCATTTTCACAGCTGTACTTTCACTTTGTGTGTGTGGTTCTAGGAATTAGGGCATCATGGGTGTTAGGCAAATGCTCCACAGTAACCTACACCCCACGCTAAATTGCCCAGGCAAGCCTTAAATTTGTAGTCCTCCTGCCTCAGCCTTCCAAGTGTATCTCTGATGCTATTTTATACCTCAAACAAAAACTCTCATAAAACTGTAGGCACCTGGACAATGTGCAATGAACTCTGATATAAATCATTCCATGTCACAGAAAAACAAAAGAAGCTGCCAAGAGTGGTGATGCAGGCCTTGAACCCCAGCACCGTGGAAGCAGATGCAGGAGGATCACTGTGCATTCGAGACCACCTTGAGACTCTGTAGTGAATTCCAGTCAGCCTGGGCTGGAGTGAGACCCTAGTTTGAGTGAAAAAAAAAAAAGTATGGGGGTTGGAGAGATGGCTTAGTGGTTAAGGTGTTTACCTGCAAAGCCAAAGGACCTGATTCAATTTTCCAGGACCCTCGCAAGCCAGATGCACAAGGGGGCACATACATCTGGAGTTGGTTTGCAATGGCTGGAGGCCCTGGTACACCATTCTCTCCCTCCCTCCCTCTCCCCCCGCACGTGCCTCTTTCTCTCTCAAATAAATAAATACATTTTAAAAAAGGAAAGTATAGGAAAAGGCATGTGCACACATCTCCCACCATAAGTATTTTCTGTCAATTAAGAAAAAGATCTGGGCTGGAGAGATGGTTTAGTGGTTAAGTGCTTGCCTGTGAAGCCTAAGGACCCCGGTTCGCCAGATGCACAAGGGGGCACACGCATCTGGAGTTCGTTTGCAGAGGCTGGAAGCCCTGGCGTGCCCATTCTCTCTCTCTCTCTCTGTCTTTCTCTCTGTGTCTGTCACTCTCAAATAAATAAATAAATAATTTAAAAAAAAAAAAGAAAAAAAGAAAAAGATCTGTAAGCTGAAGAGAAGGCTTAGAGGTTAAGGCCCTTGCCTGTGAAGCCAAAGCCTAAGGACCCAGGTTCCATTCCCCAGAACCCATGTAAGCCAAATGCACAAGGGGGTGCATGCATCTGGAGTTCATTTACATGCCCATTTCTCTCACATATGTAGAGAGAAAGCCAAACAGACACACACACCCCTATAAAGAAATCAGTATTTTCTATAAACATTCTCTAGTGGTTTTTCAATTCTTTTTATTTATTTATTTATTTATTATTATTATTATTTAATTTTGTCCATGGCCTAAACTGTCAATCTTCCCAAAATTTGGCAGTAATTTTTTTACAAACCTGAAAAAAGGTCGGTGCAGCAACAGCTTGAAGACAAAAGGTGAAGAGATCTGAAAGAGAATCACTAGTTACTTTCTGGAAAGACACACTGAGAAAGTTAGTACGACATCTTTGACCATTTGAGGACACACCTGATAAGGCAAATTTGCCACACAAGCATCAAAGAACGGCAAGTCTGATTTCAGCACATCTCCCACCATTACTTGAAGTTTGCTTGCCAGAGGACTGATGATAAGAAAAGAAACTTTAAAAGAATGTTGCAGCATGAGGCTAAGACAATACTTTAATTCTATGACATGTACTCACGTGCCCTGAACTCTTTTGTGAAGCTCAGCCACCAGCCTTGGATCGAGTTCACAGGCAACTACCTAAATTAACAGTAACAAGGAAGGTTAAGAATGGAGTATCAAACAAATAGTAGCACACACATGATTTGTATGATTTAAACTTTTTCTTACAATCTTATCAATGTTTCTTCAGTTGTATCTGTGGAAGTTTGGATATATGTCCCCCATAGACTCAGTTTTTTTTTTAATTTATTTTATTTATTTGAGGGGGGGAGGGAGAAAGAGGCAGATAGAGAGAGAATGGGCATAACAGAGCCTTCACCAACTGGAAACGAACTCCAGGTGCATGTGTCACCTTGTGCATCTGGCTTACGTGGATCCTGGGAAATCGAACCTGGGTCCTTTGGCTTTGTAGGCAAGCACCTCTCTCCAGCCCCTAGGTGGTTATTCTGTTTTTGTTTTTAAATTTATTTATTGTATACACACACACACAGAGAAAGAGAGAGAATGGGCATGCCAGGTTCTCTAGTGGCTGCAAATGAACATGTGCCACAATGTGCATCTGGCTTACATGGGTACTAAGGAATTGAACCTGGGACCTTAGGCACCACAGACCAGTGCCTTAACTGCTAAGTCATCTCTCCAGCCCCTTCAGGCATTTATGAAAGCTTGTACATTTGTGTCCCCAGCCACCTGGCTCAAAGAGGTGTTACTGGGGGCAGATCCTGGGGCCCAGCCCTTAGGTATGTTTGGGGACAGATCTGATTTCTAGGGAAAAAAAACAAAAACAAAAAACCTATGCACAGAGGTCTGAGCTCTGGCAGAGTCCCTAATGCTTGTTGCCAGATTTGTGCTTGCTGCTTCTGGAGGCAGGGCCTCACTACCTTTAAAAAATAAATAAATAAAAATAAATATAATTTACGATTAAGGAGATGGAGAAATGACACATCAGTTAAAGGCATTTACTTGTAAAGTGTGCCAGCCAAGGTTCGATTCCCCAGTAACCACGTAAAGCTAGACACACAAAGTGGCACATACATCTGGAGTTGGTTCGCAGCAGCAAGAAGTCGTGGTGTACCCATATACTCATTCAGCCTCTCAAGTAAATTAGTAAACATTAAAAAAAATTAGGGCTGGAGAGATGGCTTAGCAGTTAAGGCACTTGCCTGCAAAACCAAAGGACCCGGGTTCAATTCCCTAGGACCCACATAAGCACAAGGTGGTGCATGCGTCTAGCATTCTTTTGCAGTGGCTGGAGGCCCTAGAGCACCCATTCTCTCTATCTGCTTCTCTCTCTCTCTCTCAAATAAATAAAATAAAATAAATAAAAAATAATAAAGTATGTATATACTATGTTCATCAAACTGCCCAGCAAGCACTTCTCTTAATGTTCACACCCTTATATTAATGCTACTCTTTTTGGTAGAAGAGCTTCTCTTTTCATATGGCAGTGACCTTGGGATGACTCAGAAGGCATCATGGTGCTGAGAAGATGTGACAGAGGAGTGCTCAGCACTGCAATATCTCTATCACACCTTCCAAGGCTCAGGGTCCATTGAAGAAGAGGTGGCAGAAAGAATGTAAGAGCCAAAGGAAGGGTAGGACTCCTCACAATGTGCTCCTCTAGACACAAAATGGCCTGGATATCCATGAACTCACAGTGCCTGACACTACCTACACAAGACCATCATAATAGGAGGAAAAGATCATGACATCAAAATAAAAGAGAGACTGATTGAGAGGGGGAGGGGATATGATGGAGAATGTAGTTTCAAAGGGAAAAGTGGGGGGAGGTAAGGTATTACCATGGGATATTGTTTACAATCATGGAAGTTGTTAATAATAAAATAATAATAATAATAAGGTAGGGCTGGAGAGATACTTCGGAGTTAACATGCTTGCCTGCAAAGCCTAAGGCCCCAGGTTTGATTCCCCAGGTCCCATGTAAGCCATAAGGACAAGGTGGCCCATACGTATGGAGTTCATTTGCAGTGGTTGGAGGCTCTGGCACACCCATTCTCACTCTCCCAAATAAATGAATAAATAAAGTATTTTTAAAAAATAGAGGCTGCATCATGGAAGTTGTTAATAAAAAGAAATAAAAATAAAAAATAAAGGCTGGAGCTGGGCGTGGTGACACATGCCTTTAATCCCAGCACTCGGGAGGCAGAGGTAGGTCACCACAAGTTCAAGGCCACCCTGAAACTACATAGTGAATTCCAGGTCAGCCTGAGCTAGAGTGAGATCCTAACTTGAAAAAAAAAAAAAAAATATATATATATATATATATATATAAAATAATATATAATACATATTAATATGTATATTATATTAACATATAATATACATTATATATATATATACACGTGTGTGTGTGTGTGTGTGTGTGTGTGTGTGTGTGTGTGTGTGTGGAATTAATAAAAAAAGATTTGGGCTGGAGGGATGGCTTCTTAGCAGTTAAGGGAGTTTGCCTGCAAATCCAAAGGACCCTGGTTCAATTCCCCAGGACCCACATCAGCCAGATGCACAAGGGGGCGCAAGCATCTAGAGTTTGTTTGCAGTGACTGGAGGCCCTGGCGTGCCCATTCTCTCCCTTTCTCTCTCCAACTTTCTCTGTCAAATAAATAAATATATTTAATAAAACAGATTTGGATTGCTCAAACAGTTGAGTTTACTCAGTCATTGCTGATATTAAATATGAAACCCCCTTTTACCTTTTTTGCTTTTTCCAATAATTTTACAGTCATGTTGCCAGTTCCAGGCCCAACTTCCAGCACCACATCAGTTGGTCTTAAAGCAGCCTACAAAGAAGTACAATCACTTTATCGGGAAAATTCCAACAGGGGTCATGTCAGACCATCTTAGTACATCAGAGCTCAATTTAGAGATCTTACACTGACTTCATTTTTAGATAGCTTCATATGGTAACAAGAGTATCTTCTTTTTGTTGTTTTGTTTTTGTTTTTCAAGATAGGGTTTCATTCTAGCCCAGGCTGTCCTGGAATTCACTATGTAGTCTCAGGGTAGCCTTGAACTCACCATGATCCTCCTACCTCTGCTTCCCGAGTGCTGGGATTAAAGTGTGCCACCACGCCCAGCAACAAAAGTTTTGTTTTTTTTTTTAGGCCAGGCTGACCTGGAATTCACGCTACAGTCTCAGGGTGGCCTTGAACTCACAGTGATCCTCCTACCTCTGCCTCCCCAGTGCTGGGATTAAAGGCGTGTGCCACCACACCCCGCGTATTTTTTTAACTTTAGGTGAAAATGAAAATCTAAGATATTTCCTACCCCAGAGAAATACTACTCAATGAATGAAATCAGAAAAGGAGCAGTTCCATTATTAGCCCCCAGCTTTCTACCTTGGAAAGAGACTCCGTAACCTCTTGTTACCCAGTCTAGTTCTATGAACAAATTCAAATGTGAAAGGTCATGTAATGAACTTGTCTAAGAACGGGCATGCTAGACTAAGAGTTCTCAGTTCTTGGGGCTGGAGAGATGACTCAGCAGTTAAAGATACCTGCTTGAGAGCAGGGTGTGGTGGCGCACGTCTTTAATCCCAGCACTCCCGGAGAGAGGTAGGATTGCTGAGAGTTGCTGAGATTACATAGTGAATTCCAGGTCAGCCTGAGCCAGAGTGAGACCCTACCTTGAAAAAAAAAAAAGTTACCTGCTTGAAAAGCTTAAATGCTTGGGTTGGATTCCCCAGTAACCATGTAAAGCCAGATGCACAAAGTGGTGCATGCATCTGGAATCCATTCTCAGTGGCTGGAGGCCCTGGCACACTCTGTGTGTCCCTCTTCTCTCTCTCTTTCTGCCTGCAAATAAATACGTAAGACTATTTTTTATTTTTTATTATTTATTTATTTGAGAGAGAGAAAAAGAGGCAGAGAGAGAGAGAGAATGGGCGCGCCAGGGCTTCCAGCCTCTGCAAACAAACTCCAGACGCGTGCACCCCCTTGTGCATCTGGCTCACGTGGGTCCTGGGGAATCGAGCCTTGAACTGAGGTCCTTAAGCTTCGCAGGCAAGCGATTAAGCACTAAACCATCTCTCCAGCCCCACAAGATTATTTTTTAAAAATAAGGTGGAGGGCTGGAGAGATGGCTTAACAGTTAAGGCACTTGCCTGTGAAGCCTAAGGACCCAGGTTTGATTTCCCAGAACCCACATAAGCTAGGTGCACAGGGGGCGCAAGCATCTGCAGTTCATTTGCAGGGGTTGAAGGCCCTGGTGTGCCCATTTTCTCTTTCTCTCTCTCTCTCTGCCTATTTCTGTCTCTCGCTTTGTCTCAAATAAATAAATAAATTGCCGGGCATGGTGGCGCACGCCTTTAATCCCAGCACTGGGGAGGCAGAGGTAGGACTGCTGTGAGTTCGAGGCCACTATGAGACTACATAGTGAATCCCAGGTCAGCTTGAGCTAGAGTGAGACCCTACCTCGAAAAACAAAAACAAAACAACAACTCTCTCTTTCCTCGTGGTCACCCACCTTATCGATAATACTGTTGACAATTAGAGGATTTTTCAAAATGTGCTGCCCAATCCCTGTGTTGAACATGAGTCCTGGGGAAAAACAAGACAACACAGAACAGCCTTAATTTCTTTAGAACGGATGCCAGGCCGTCGCACTGAAGGCACCGGGCTGCGCCGGAGACTTCTGCGCGGAGGAGGCCCGCACGGGGCGCTCGGGCGGGGGCTGACACAGCTGTACGTCCTCCCCGGCCGCTGCCCCGCTCGCCCCGGCGGCCCGGCCCCGCACCTCCCGCACGCTGCTCCCGCCGCTCCCGGCGCCGGCCGCTCGCCCCGGACTTGACCTTGGGCATCTCCGAAGAGTGGACAGTGAGCACCGCCGAGTGACAGAGCCCGGGACGCGGCCTCCCACCACGTGCCAGCGGGCCAGCGCCGCCGCCGCCCGTCACAGCCTGCGACGCGGGGGCGGGGCCGAGCGCGCTCACCACGCCCTCGAGGCTCGAGGCTCCGCCCCCGTAGGCGCGCGGGGGCCGCTGGGAACTGTAGTCTCCAGCCCCACGGAGCCCTCGCTTCCCCCACTACCCTTTGGAGTGGCTGGTCTAGGGTTAAGGCCAGATGCACAGGGTGGTGCATGTGTCTGCAGTTCATTTGCAGTGGCTAGAGGCCCTGGTGTGCCGGTTTCTTTTTTTTTATATACTTTATTTATTTATTTGAGAGAAAGAGGCAGAGAGAGAGAGAGACAGAATGGACATGTCAGGGCCTCCAGCCACTGCAAACAAAATCCAGATGCATGCGCCCCCATGTGCATCTGGCTTACCTGGGACCTAGAGAATCGAACCGGGATCCTTGGGCATTACACGCAAAAGCCTTAATTGCTGAGCCATCTCTCCAGCCCTTTTTTGTTTTGTTTTGTTGGGGAAGAGCGACAGACAGAGAAAGAAGCAGAGATAGAAAGAAAATGGGCCTCCAGTCACTGCAAACGAACTCCTTGTGCATCTGGCTTACATGGGTTCTGGGGAATAAAGCCTCGAACCAGGGTCCTTAGGCTTTACAGGTGAAGGAACCCCAGGAGGGGGACCCCATGCTCTGCCTGGATATGGCGACACCCCAACTCACTCACGAGAAGCAGTCTTGATGCAAACTGCAAGAGGATTTTATTCCAAGCGTGCTGGGGCCCACAGTCGTACACTGCACAGGGGTAGAGGACTGCAGAGCCCCGAATGCAGGAACGGGACAGTTTTTATAGGGTTTCTAACAAAGCCTGTGCATTAGACCAATCATTTTTTTTAATATCAGGAGCCCACAGGGTGCAAGCCAGTCAGTTTGTGCCACCCCATAGTTTCTAAGCCAATTAGTTTAATTTGTTCAAGCCCCTCGTGGACCAATCATTCTCTTATGACCTTGGTGGTCAGCATTTGCGCAGGTCCTTGGGTGGGAGTAGCAGAGTGTGGTATCAGTCTCCTATGACCTTGGAGGTCAGCATTTGCGCAGGTCCTTAGGTGGGGGTAGCAGAGTATGGTATCAGCCTCCTATGACCTTGGTGGTCTGAGGCAGGCTGCTACAGCTTATGGTGCGAGCTACTAAGGCTTACAGTGTGGGGTATTAAGGCTTATGGTGCAGGCTATTTACAGAAACCAAATAAGTGGTTCACTTCATTACTCATTTCCCATCCTTGAGGGCTATCTCATGCCCTTTTTACCTAGTTTTATATTAGGAGCGGGCTCTGATATAATGAGAAGAGGGATTCTTTACTTGCTTCCAACAGAGAGTAAAGCTTGGAGTTTGAGGTATGCAGGGGCCCGCTTAAGCTCCCTTTGGAGCGTGATAGTATTTCTGGGCTTGTGAATTCTTCGGCCTTTCACAGGTAAGTGCTTAACCACTAAACCAACTCTCCAGCTTTTTATTTATTTATTTATTTTTGAGGTAGTCCAAGCTCTTGGACTCTATTCCAAGCTAACCTGGAATTCACTATGTAGTCTCAGGGTGGCCTTGAACTCATGATGGTCCTCCTACCTCTGCCTCCTGAGTGCTGGGATTAAAGACATGCACCACCACACCTGGTTCTTTTTTTAATTTTATTTATTTATTTACTTATTCATTTATTAGACAAAGAGAGACAGAGAAAGATAGAGAGAATGAGAATAGGTGCGCTAGGGCCTCCAGTCACTGCAAATGAACTCCATATGCATGAGCCACCATGTGGAGCTGGTTTATGGGAACTGGAGAATCGAACCTAGGTCCTTAGGCTTCACAGGCAAGTGCCTTAACCACTAAGCCATTTCTCCAGCCCTTGTTTTCTTTCTTTCTTTCTGTTGTTGTTTTGTTTGTTTGTTTTTTGGAGGTAGGGTTTCACTCTAGCTCAGGCTGACCTGGAATTCACTATGTGTAGCCTCAGAGTGACCTCAAAATCACGGTGATCCTCCTCCCTCTGCCTCCCTCTGCTAGGATTAAAGGTGTGCACCACCACGCCTGGCCTTTCTTCTTTCTGTCCCTCTCTCTGTTTCAAATAAATAAGTAAATAATATTGAAAAAGTTCTTGTTTAACATGCAAACCCTCAAGTACCTCACCTTATTTGCAAGGTTTCGGAGAAGGCAGTCCTCACACTGAAAGCCTTGAGCCCTGCTAGGCCTAGAACAAGAAGCTAAGACCACCTAAGTGGTTCAAGGGGAACAGGGACAAGGACAATGCGAATGATAACCCAGAGGTTCTGAGCCCCGGGCCCCATTGGACAGCAGCATTGTCCCTGTTCATAGGAGAAAAAGATTCTGGACATCTACACCAGAGGTTCTCCTGTCATGGGCTTTTGTACAGGCACCAGGAAGTGCACGGTGGATGGGTGTCACATAACCCGCTGTGTG
Source organism: Jaculus jaculus (assembly GCF_020740685.1). Classification (NCBI taxonomy): domain Eukaryota; kingdom Metazoa; phylum Chordata; class Mammalia; order Rodentia; family Dipodidae; genus Jaculus; species Jaculus jaculus. The sequence continues at coordinate 15,802,851 of NC_059121.1, read as the reverse complement.
GGTTCCAAGCATGCAGAACTGAGTTCAGATACCCAGCACCCATATAAATGCAAACTGTGACCAAGGCCCATATCAGCCCACCTGCAGGCAGTCTGGCTGGTCCCAGAGTCTCCAGCACACCATGTGACTTGCATGCAGCACAGTTCCAGAGTCTTCCTAAGCAGATGTTTCCCTTTATTTATCTTTAGGGTGGTATCTTACAACCTTTTCCCCAGATTTGTTGATTTTCGTTGTCTCCTGAGCTTCCTTCCTTCACCAAGGAATTTTTGTTGTTGTTGTTGTTTTTGATTTGTATTTAGTTATTTATTTGAGAGCGACAGACAGAGAGAGAAAGAGGCAGAGAGAGAGAGAGAGAGAGAGAATGGGTATGCTAGGGCCTCCAGCCACTACAAACGAACTCCAGATGCGTGCGCTCCCTTGTGCATTTGGCTAACGGTGGGTCCTGGGGAATCAAGCCTCAAACCGGGGTCCTCAGGCTTTACAGGCAAGCGCTTAACCACTAAGCCATCTTCCTAGCCTGGTGGGATGTTTTAATTTGGAGACTGCCATTTTCCTGAGTCTATTCATTTCAGATAGTCACCGATGGCAGACCAACGCAACAGCACACCAAAATCCAATGTCAGTGAACCAATGAGTATGCTGGGGTGACTTACTGAGCATGGGTGAGGGATTACTTTCAGGGGCATAGATGACTCAAAGATGGTTATATCACCAAACAGCCCACCTGAGCATGAGTGACACAACTCAAGAACTGTATCTCCAGAGGACACTGCACAGCTCGCAAGCAGCTCACCTGGTCAGAAAGTCTCTCCTTAAGCAGCCTTCTGCCCTTCATATAACCTTAGGGAGAGATACTGTGATCTTGTAAGTTTCAGGCACTTCCTGAGATTTGTAAGTTCCTCAGACTTATTTCCTGGGGTTAATGAACTGAAGAACTTCCTGTCTTCCTGGTCTCCCCTCCAGGATAAAATTTCAGTTGGGGTTGGAGAGATGGCTTAGTGGTTAAGGTGCTTGCCTGCAAAGCCTAAGAACCTAGGTTTGATTCTCCAGGTCCAATGTAAGCCAGCTGCACATGGTGGCACTGCATCTGGAGTTTGTGCTGGCTAGAGGCCCTGGTGCACCCATTCTCATCCTCTCCCTCTCCCTCTCTCTCTCTCTCTCTCTCTGTCCCTCTCTGTCTCAAATAGATAAAAATAAAAATATTTTTTTTTTTGTTTTTTCAAGGTAGGGTCCCACTCTAGCCTAGGCTGAGCTGGAATTCACTATGTAGTCTCAGGGTGGCTTTGAACTCACAACAGTCCTCCTACCTCTGGCTCCCGAGTGCTGGGATTAAAGGCATGCTCCACCACGCCCGGTCAAAAAAGAAATTTTTTTAACAGAAATGTTTCAATTGGGAGGAAATTGCTGTACAACAACCAGGGTGGTAAAATGTCCCATCAACATAAGTTCCTGTGTTCTGTCCTTCCCCCTTTCCTCACCCTAGAACACCTGGAGAATTAAAGGACACATGTGTGTAAAATGTTTACTAGTAGCTAAGTTGGGTTTAAAAAATATTTTTATTTTTATTTTTTGTTACTTTTTCTTTATTTATTTGAGAGTGACAGACAGAGAGAGAAAAAGGCAGATAGACAGAGAGAGAGAGAATGGGCGGGCCAGGGCCTCCAGCCACTGCAAACAAACTCCAGACGCGTGCGCCCTCTTGTGCATCTGGCTAACGTGGGTCCTGGGGAATCTAGCCTCGAACTGGGGTCCTTAGGCTTCACAGGCAAACGCTTATCCTCTAAGGCATCTCTCTGGCCCAATATTCTTATTTTTGAGAGGGAGAGAGAGAAAGAGAGAGAGAATGGACAGGCATCAGAGCCTTTGTTGCTGTAAAGGAATTCCAGATGCATATACTGCTTTGTGCATCTGTCTTTTATCTCTTTTGTCTGGGTACCAAGGAATTGAAGCTGGGCCAACAGGCTTTGCAAACAAGTAACTTTAACTGCTCAGCTGTACCACTCACTGAGTTGATTTTGATTTTAAAATAATATGTCTGTTACAAACAACATTCTATGATCTGGATTGATGTCCACGTCCCTGCTTAAAAATATATATAGGGGGCTGGAGAGATGGCTTAGCGGTTAAGCGCTTGCCTGTGAAGCCTAAGGACCCCGGTTCGAGGCTCGGTTCCCCAGGTCCCACATTAGCCAGATGCACAAGGGGGCGCACGCGTCTGGAGTTCGTTTGCAGAGGCTGGAAGCCCTGGCGCGCCCATTCTCTCTCTCTCCCTCTATCTGTCTTTCTCTCTATGTCTGTTGCTCTCAAATAAATAAAAAATATATATATATATGGCTGGAGAGATGGCTTAGCAGTTAAGTGCTTGCCTGTGAAGCCTAAGGACCCCGGTTCGAGGCTCGATTCCCCAGGACCCATGTAAGCCAGATGCACAAGGAGGCACACGTGTCTGGAATTTGTTTGCAGTGGCTGGAGTCCCTGGTGCGCCCATTCTCTCTCTCTCTCCCTCCCTCCCTCCCTCCCTCTTTCTCTGTCTTTTGCTCTCAAATAAATAAATAAAAATAAAAATAAATAAAAAAAAAACCTGGGCTGGAGAGATGTCTTAGTGGTTAAGGTGCTTGCTGGCAAAGCCTAAGGACCCAGGTTTGATTCTGCAGAATCCATATAAGCCAGATAGATGCACGTAATGGTGCATGCGTCTGCAGTTTGATTGAATTGGCTAGAGGACCTGTTACCCTTATTCTCCTTCCCCCTCTCTCATGAATAAAACAAAATAAAATAGGGCTGGAAGGATGGCTTAGTGGTTAAGGCATTTACCTGCAAAGCCAAAGGATTCCGGTTTGATTTTCCAGGACCCATATAAGCCATATGCACAAGGGACACATGCATCTGGGGTTCGTTTGCAATGGCTGGATGCCCTGATGCACCCATCTTCCCCCCCCCCTCTCTTCCTCCCTCTTTTCTCTCTCAAATAAATATATAAAATACAAAAAAGTTTTAAAAATGTTAATCCCAGCACTAGGGAGGCAGAGGTAGGAGGATCACTGTGAGTTCGAGGCCACCCTGAGGCACATAGTGAATTCCAGGTCAGCCTAGGTTAGAGTGAGACCCTACCTTGAACCCCGCCCCCCAAAAAACACCTTATGAGCCTTGCCATGTCAACACTTACCTGTTTCCTGTGCTTTTCAGTCATTCAACTGCCTTGGGGTTCCTATGCTCCTGTAAGTATCTCAGCTTTGACCTTGTAAGTGTAAACGGTCCTTATAAAAGACAATTGTTTGGGGCTGGCTCAGCGGGTAAGCCACTTGCCTTGCAAAGCCCATTGACTTGGGTTCAATTCTCCATTACTCACGTAAAACCAAATGCACAAAATGGTGCGCATATCTGGATTTTGTTTATAGTGGCAGGAGGCCCTGGTGCACCTGTTCTCTCTCTTTGTAAATATATAAATAAAATATTAAACAATTTTAAAGCGGAATTTTTTATTTTTAAAGATTTAAAATCTTTATTTTATATTTTATAATTTTTAAAAATTTTATTTATTTATTTATTTATTTGAGAGAGTGAGAGGGAAAGAGAGAGAGAGAGAGAGACAGAGAATGGGTGTTCCAGGGCCCCCAGCCACTGTAAAATAACTCCTGACACGTGCACCACTTTGTGCATCTGGCTTATGTGGGACCTGGAGAATCAAACCTGGGTCCTTAGACTTTGCAGACAAGCACCTTTAATCGCTAAGCCACCTCTCCAGCCCAAGAGGACTATTTTGTTTCAAGTTTTGTTATCTTTTGTTTGAGCAAAATGTCCTGCTACATCTTATAAAGGGCAGATGAAATTATTTCATTTTTATGGTGTGTGCTTGCATATCTGTGTGGGTGGGGGCACTTGTGTGTGGGAGCGTGTGCATGAGTGCACTCATGTTAGTGAAGGCCAGAAGGCTGTGCCCAGTGCTTTTCTCAATTCTCCTGTTTCCATCTCCCAAACGTTGGGACTGTAGGCAGACCACGTGAGTACTAGGTATTCACACTTGGGTTTTCAGGCTTGTGTGGCACGCAATCTACTGAACGAACTATCTCCCCAGACCCCAGATGAAATCACTTCTTTTTTTTTTTTTGGTTTTCCGAGGTAGGGTCTCACTGTAGCCCAGGCTGACCTGGAATTCACTAAGGAGTCTCAGGGTGGCCTCGAACTCACGGCGATCCTCCTACCTCTGCCTCCCAAGTGCTGGGATTAAAGGCGTGCGACACCACGCCCGGTGAAATCACTTCTTAATTTCCTAATCTGGCATGTTGTAACCACCTAAGGAATTAATTTAAAGATACCTAATAATGTGTATTTTAGTTTAGCATTGCCAAAAACCTAATTTTCCACAAGTTGCAATAGTAAATAAAGTACAAGTTGGAAAGCTTGCTGCCTTAACTTAGTGGTTTAAAACAACATAATTGGTTTTTTTTTTGTTTGTTTGTTTTTGTTTTTTCGAGGTAGGGTCTCACTCTAGCCCAAGCTGACCTGGAATTTACTATGTAGTCTCAAGGTGGCCTCGAACTCATGGTGATCCACTTACCTCTGCCTTCTGAGTTCTGGGATTAAAGGCTTGTGTCACCATGCCTGGCTCAATAAATGTATTATCTAGGGTTCTGGAGACAAAATGAGTAGTTCTATTATTGAGCTGTTTTTTTTGTTGTTTGTTTTTGTTTGTCAAGGTAGCGTCTCACTCTAGCTCAGGCCGACCTGGAATTCACTATGTAGTCTCAGGCTGGCCTCAAAGTCTCGGGGATCCTCCTACCTCTGCTTCCACCTCTGGAGTGCTGAGATGACAGGAATGCACCACTATTACTGGTTTTATAAGATATTGGGGGTCTGGAGAGATGGCTTAGTGGTTAGGGCGTTTGTCTGCAAAGCCTAAGAACACATGTTCGAATCTCCAGGTCCCATGTAGCCAGATGCACAGTCATGCAAATGTGCAATGTTGCACATGCATACAAGGGGCGCATATGTCTAGAGTTTGTTCACAGTCTCTCTCTCTTCTCTCTCTGTCTCCTTCAAAAGCAAAATAATAATAAGGTACTGGGGCTGACCATAGAGCTTCATGCATGTTAGCTGCCCCGGCCAGCGGGGCTTCAACGGGAGCACGGACCCTAGAGAATCTGGAATGAATGGGACGAGAGACACGAGGAACCGACAGCAAGACAGGAGTCTGATCAAGCTGCGATTTTTATTTTTCTCAGTGTGCCTTTTATACAGCAGAACAGGGGAGCTGGTCAGTAGTTTAGGTATTGCTACAATTCTGTTTTAAACAGGATAAGGTCATAGGCCCAAGGCCACAAGATGTTCAGCAGGATAGCGCCCCAGCCTTAACGCCACAAGATTAACGACTTTAACAGCTGCAGGTTATGACTTTCCAGAACAGACAACTTATCACAAAATGGAGTCATTATTCAAGGTGGAGGCACTTTTGGTTGTTTAGCGCCCAGAAGCCTGACCATAAACTGGCCTTTGGCAAAGGATAAGATTCTGTAAGCAGTCTGGTGACCACATTCCAGGAGTACCTAAGAGAAAGCTGGATGGGCCAGTTTTCTAAATAATGGGTCAACTTACAAGCAGGCCCAGGCAAATGGAGAGGCTTTTGCTCTATGGCTCCCAACAGTTAGCAAGCACTCTGTTAAGTGAACCATATGCCCAGTTGCCACAGCCTCTTTTTTTGAAAGATAACAAATTTTAGGATACGAAATAAGATAACAAAGGGAGACCAAACTGGTCATTTTACTTTTTTTTTTTTCCCCAACCTTGTTATTGTGGAGTAGAACACCCAAGAAGTTCAATATGTGGAAAAAAAAATGCAGGGGCAGGGGTGGGGGGAGGGGAGGCAGGAATTGATACAGGGCTCTTTGGTACAGTCTAGGTGTTTTGGGTTTCTTAGCGCAAAAAATTGGGCACCCCAGAACAGACAGAAAGACGTCGGATTCCGAGGAAATAAAGGTAACCAGTTTAATATGAAGAAAACGCCCCTGAGTGCTGGAGACGTCCCAGAACTGAGAATCCATCTTAGCTGGATCAGGGATCAGGGTTTTATAGAGTCAGCCATTTTGCTCTTCCCTTCCCTAATGTAAATACTGGATCCAGTTCCTCATCCTTTTTAATTAAAATCTTAATGTTTTTAGCTGGGAGTGGTGGAACATGCCTTTAATCCCAGCACTCTGGAGGCAGAGGTAGGAGGATCACCGTGAGTTCAAGGCCACCCTGAGACTACACAGTGAATTCCAGGTCAGCTTGAGCTAGAGTGAGACCCTACCTAAAAAAAAAAAAATCTTGTATCTCTCTCTCTCTCTCTCTCTATCTATCTATATACATACACATATACACATATACTTATATGTATGTGTGTGTATATAAGGCATTTTTTTGTTTTTATTTTTATTTATTTATTTGATAGCGATATAGAGAGAAAGAGGGAGAGAGATCAGGGACTCCAACCATTACAAATGAACTCCAGATGCATGCACCCCCTTGTGCATCTGGCTTACGTGGATCCTAGGGAATCAAGCCTCAAACCAGGGTGCTTAGGCTTCACAGGCAAGCGCTTAACCGCTAAGCCATCTCTTCAGCCCCAGACTGTTTTATTTAAAGAAAATAGTGAGGGGCAACCCTGTGGGATGAAGGCTGAAGCAATGATCCCGGCTAGGGTGCAAGTTTATAAGGAGGATCCTAAGAAAAACAGACTGGACCAGGTGCAGTTGATAAGAAAATCATAGCTGTTTGTGTCCTTGTCTAGAATTGTAAAACCCTATGGAAAAATACCAGGAGCCAAAAACAGCCCCCAGATGCAGACAGGCAAACAATCTTGTGACCATAGCATGACCATTGACCCCACCTAATGTACTATAGATAACCCTGACAGGATGTTTCCGAGAAGAAAACAAAAAAAAATCCCCGCCTCAGTCCCCGGAACCCTGCTGTATCCCCACCGACCCCAAGTCTATTAATAAGTAACCAGTGCTGGGACTGTAACCATGCTTCTGCTTCTGTAAACCTGCTTCTGCTCTCCCTAACCCTATAAAAAGAGACCCTTCCCCTTGCCCGGCGCGCTCAGTTTCTCGAAAGACTGGAGTGCCCGCAGGCACCTGCGTGAACAATAAAGCTGCCTCTTGCCTTTGCATCCAGTGGCTCGGTCTTGGTTCTTGGGTGTGGGTCTCCCACCACGGAAGATCCCCCCCCCCCGGGAATCTTACAACTGGGGGCTCGTCCGGGATAGAGAGACCCCCCTGCCCAACCCAACTACTGCCCACCGGAAGGTAAGCGATTGATTTGGTGCACCATTCTGTCTGTCTACGTCTGGTTTCGTTTTTGACTGTTTGCCCTGCGTTAGAAAATCGGCTCGGATCCGATGTTGTTTTGTATCTGGGTGGCCTGAGAAGGAGCTGACGGGCTCGGACTTCTCCCCCGCCACCCTGGAGGACGCTCCAGGGAATCTGGGAGCCTGATTTTTCGGGACTCCACAAGTATCCGAAGGATACGTCAGTCTGTTGGGTGGGCAAACTGCCCCGCCATCTGAATCTGCATTTTCTGCATTTTTGGTTTGTTACTGAAGCCGCGCTGCGCGTCCTTGTGCCGGCTGTCTCTTTGAGGTGTCAGTCCTTTGTGTATAATATTGTCTCTTGACAAGATGGGTCAGACAGTTGTAACCCCCTTAAGTTTAACCTTGGATCATTGGAAAGAAGTTCGAAGCATCGCTTCAAACCACTCAGTGGATGTCAAGAAGGGAAAATGGCAAACTTTCTGTTCCGCGGAATGGCCCACCTTTAATGTGGGCTGGCCAAGGGATGGGACCTTTAACCTCTCTACTATTTTACAGGTGAAAGCAAAGGTGTTCGATTGCGGTCCACATGGACAACCGGACCAAGTCCCCTATATAGTCACCTGGGAGAGTCTAGCGGTTGACCCGCCGCTATGGGTCGCCCCTTTTATCCCCCCCCAACCTGCCCCGCTGCTGCCTCTCCCTGCCCTTACTTCCTCCTCTTGTTGTCCAGTTGATACCAAGAAGCAGCCCCTGAAACCGGTACTTCCCCCGGACCCTAATACCCCCCTTATAGATCTCCTCTCGGAAGGACCCCCTCCCTATGGATCCCAAACCCAGGCACCAGCCACGCCGCCGCACCCTCCACCCGCGCAGGCGCAGAGCGCCCCCCTTAAGCCAACCGCCCCTTCGACCCCCCCTTGCACTCCCTTCCCCAGTGGCTGGACGCCTACGGAGCCACCCACTGAGAGCAGCCACCACAGGGGGAGACTTCACAAGCCTTTCCCTTGAGGCAAGGGCCAGGGGACCAGATTCAATACTGGCCTTTCTCTGCTTCAGATTTATATAATTGGCGGACCCACAACCCGCCTTTCTCTAAGGACCCTACCGCATTAACTAACCTGATTGAGTCTATTTTAGTCACCCATCAACCCACTTGGGATGACTGCCAACAGCTCCTACAGGCTCTTCTCACGTCAGAAGAAAAGCAGAGGGTCTTCCTGGAAGCCCGAAAGAATGTACCGGGCGACGATGGGAGACCTACCCAGATACTAGATGAGATCAATAACGCTTTCCCTTTGACTCGCCCTAAATGGGATCATGCCTCAGCAGACGGTAAGGGGCACCTACGCCTTTATCGCCAGTTGCTCATAGCGGGCCTCTGTGGCGCTGGGTGCCACCCTACTAATTTGGCCAAGGTAAAGCAAGTTTTGCAAAAACCAGATGGTCTCCTGCTGCCTTTCTAGAGAGAATTAAAGAAGCCTATCGCATGTACATCCCCTATGATCCGGAAGATCCAGATCAGGGGGTAAATGTATCCATGACTTTTATTTGGCAGTCCGCCCCAGATATTAAAAATAAGCTCCAGAGATTAGACAATTTACAGGGACAGACTCTCCAGGATTTATTAAAGGAAGCAGAGAGGATTTTTAATAAACGGGAGACAGCAGAAGAGAGAGAGGACTGCCTACGCAGGGAGGCAGAGGATAGAGAAGACAAGCATAGAAAAGAAGCAGAAAAAAGGAAAAATGCTAGGGAACGCAAGAGAAGCAGAGAATTGAGCCACCTCTTGGCCACTGTAGTACAGAACAATGATAGGACTAATAGGTTGGGAGACCAAAGGAGACCCAGACCCAGAGTGGACCAGGGACTATCGCCCTGACCAAGACCTTAGGGAAGTTAACAAAAGGGTGGAAGATATCCACCCCACTGTGCCTAATCCTTATAACCTGCTGAGTTCTTTACCTCCCTCTCATCAGTGGTATTCAAGCTTGGATTTAAAGGATGCCTTTTTCTGCCTGAGACTGGCTCCCCAGAGTCAGCCACTGTTTGCATTCGAATGGAAGGACCCTGACTTCGGAATCTCAGGGCAGTTAACATGGACAAGACTTCCCCAGGGATTTAAAAACAGTCCCACCCTCTTCGATGAGGCCTTACACCGGGACCTGGCTGACTTTCGAGTCCAGCACCCATCTTTAATTCTGCTCCAATATGTGGATGACCTCCTGCTCGTGGCCTCCTCACATCAGGACTGTCATACAGGTACCGGGGCCCTGCTTGAGACTCTGGGACGCTTGGGCTATAGAGCTTCTGCTAAGAAGGCCCAAATCTGTCAACAAGAGGTCACCTACTTGGGGTACAAATTAAGAAATGACCAACGCTGGTTAACACCGGCCCGCATAGACACTGTAGCTCGCATTCCTGTCCCCCAGAACCATAGACAACTCAGAGAGTTCTTGGGGACCGCCGGGTTCTGTCGCCTATGGATACCAGGGTTTGCTGAAATGGCAGCCCCCCTTTACCCCTTGACTAAACAAGGAACCCCCTTCAATTGGACTAAGCCACAGCAAGAGGCTTTTGACAAAATTAAACACTCTCTCCTCTCTCCTCCGACTTTGGGCTTGCCTGACATCACCAAGCCCTCGAGCTATTCATAGATGAAAGACAGGGGTTTGCGAAGGGGGTGCTAACTCAGAGGCTTGGACCATGGAGGCGCCCGGTTGCATATCTCTCAAAAAAGTTAGACCCAGTGGCCTCAGGCTGGCCACCATGCCTAAGGATGATCGCTGCAGTTGCAGTCTTAACCAAGGATGCAAGTAAACTAACCCTGGGGCAACCTCTGACTGTGCTAACGCCACATGCCATTGAGTCTATCGTGAGACAGCCCCCAGATCGCTGGCTGTCTAATACACGTATGACTCATTATCAATCCTTGCTTCTCGACAAAGACTGTGTGCAATTTGGTCCAATAGTGGCCCTAAACCTGGCCACCCTGTTGCCCCTCCCTGAGGGGCCAGAGACTCATAATTGCCAGCAGATTCTTGCAGAGGTACACGGAACCAGAAAGGATCTCACTGACCAGCCGCTGCAGGATGCAGATTTCACCTGGTACACGGATGGTAGCAGCTTCCTACTGAATGGTGAGAGGCGGGCCGGGGCCGCGGTGACCACCAGAGACCAAGTAGTCTGGGCTAGCGCCCTGCCCAGAGGGACCTCGGCACAAAAAGCAGAACTCATTGCCTTGACTCAAGCCCTCCAGCAGGCTAAAGGTAAAAGACTCAATGTGTACACTGATAGCCGGTATGCATTCGCCACCGCCCACATACATGGGGAAATTTACAAAAGAAGGGGCCTGCTGACTTCAGAGGGAAAAGAAATCAAAAATAAGACTGAGATATTGGCCCTCCTCAAGGCTCTGTACCTACCCCAGAAGCTCAGCATTATACACTGTTCAGGCCACCAGAAAGGAAACAGCCCCGAGGCCATAGGGAACAGGTTCACTGATAAAGCCGCCCGTGAGGCAGCTCTGGGACCCCAACTCTTGATTTTGATGGCTACTGAGGAGGGGACTCCTAAAGCAGCATCTCCAACTCTGGGATGGGAATACACGAATGAGGACTTGGACTTAATTCAGAAAACTGGGACATCTCATGATGCTGCCCATGGCAAATGGACTTACCTAGAAAAGACTATTGTACCTCAAAAGATTACAGCCCTCCTCATTAAGCAACTTCACAGGCTAACCCACATGAGCGCTCAGAAGATGAATACTCTACTAGAACAAAAGGAAACAGGACATCTTTTTCTAAACAAAGGTTCAATCCTAAAAGAAATTGCAAACACTTGCAAAGTGTGTGCTCAGGTAAATGCTGGACGAGCCCAGATGGCCCTTGGGTCTGCCTGAGGGGACACCAACCCGGGGCTTGCTGGGAGCTCGACTTCACTGAGGTAAAACCGGGTATGTATGGTTACAAATATCTCCTAGTTTTTCACACTTTTTCAGGATGGGTAGAAGCATTTCCCACCAAGCATGAAACCGCCAGGATGGTAACCAAGAAATTACTAGATGATATCTTTCCTCGGTATGGAATGCCACGGGCACTCGGGTCAGATAATGGGCCTGCCTTTGTCTCCCAGGTAAGTCAGTCAGTGGCCAAGGCACTGGGGATCAATTGGAAGTTACATTGTGCATACAGACCCCAAAGTTCAGGTCAGGTAGAAAGGATAAATAGAACAATTAAAGAGGCTTTATCTAAATTAACGCTTGCAACTGGCTCAAAGGATTGGGTACAACTCCTACCCCTGGCCCTCTACAAGGCCCGAAACACCCCAGGCCCTCATGGCCTAACCCCCTTTGAAATCCTCTATGGCAGTCCCCCGCCAGCTGTCACTTTCATGCTTACAGAAATTTCTAATTTTACTGATACCCCCACCTTACAGGCTCACTTGAAGCCCCTACAGTTGGTACACCAGGAAGTTTGGAAACCTCTAGCAGCTGCCTATAAAGAGGCGACTAATAAGCCACTAACCCCCATTCATTCCAGATAGGGGACTCTGTTTGGGTCCGTCGACATCAGACCAAGAATCTGGAACCTCGCTGGAAAGGACCTTACACCGTGCTCCTGACAACTCCCACGGCCTTAAAGGTAGACGGAATCGCCACTTGGATCCACGCCTCCCACGTCAAGGCTGCCCTGACAGAATACCCAGACAGCACACCACCAAACCTCGCATCATGGAAAGCACATCGCACTCCAAATCCCCTAAAGATAAGACTCTCTCGATCTTAATATGCCTCTTCTTAACTTTCAGTTTTGTGAGTAACGTCTCTGCTAGTCCTCACCTTCCCTTATCCTTGACCTGGCTAGTCATTTCTGAGAAAGGACAAGTTATTTGGTCTACTACCTCCCCTGCCCCATTATGGACATGGTGGCCCTCCTTAGCCCCCAATCTGTGCGCCTTGACCGCCCATAGAAAACCTTTTGAAGAGACTCTAAAAAGGGCCCATTGGAGGAGACACAACCCTCCTGTTAGCCCAGGATGTTACTCCAAACCTGCCAAGCAGTTGTTAAACTCCACTCTATATGTTTGCCCCCAACATGCCCAGGCATCAGACTGTGGGACTAGATTAGACTATTATTGTAAAAACTGGGGATGTGAAACCACTGGAAATGTATACTGGCAACCCAAATCCCCCTGGTTCACCACTCTTTTATCCACCCTCCTAGGTCCCCTACTCATTCTTGCACTCTTACTAACCTTTGGCCCATGCATTTTCAACAGACTAGTGCAGTTTATGCGGGACAGACTCTCAGTCATCCAAACCTTGGTCCAATATCAGTATCAAACATTACGCCAAAATGACACCGAGTTGTAAGTAAAAGATTTTACTCAGTCCCAAGAGAAATGGGGGAATGTAAAACCCTATGGAAAAATACCAGGAGCCAAAAACAGCCCCCAGATGCAGACAGGCAAACAATCTTGTGACCATAGCATGACCATTGACCCCGCCTAATGTACTATAGATAACCCTGACAGGATGTTTCCGAGAAGAAAACAAAAAAAATCCCCACCTCAGTCCCCAGAACCCTGCTGTATCCCCACCGACCCCAAGTCTATTACTAAGTAACCAGTGCTGGGACTGTAACCATGCTTCTGCTTCTGTAAACCTGCTTCTGCTCTCCCTAACCCTATAAAAAGAGACCCTTCCCCTTGCCCGGCGCGCTCAGCCTCTCGAAGGACTGGAGTGCCCGCAGGCGCCTGCGTGAACAATAAAGCTGCCTCTTGCCTTTGCATCCAGTGGCTCGGTCTTGGTTCTTGGGCGTGGGTCTCCCACCACGGAAGATCCCCCCCCCCCCCGGGAATCAGACAGAATAAGCTTCCTCAGCCAGGATTGTCTAAGGGAGGACACCCAGATGGTCTCTGGTCCTTCATGGCCATCTAGGCTAAGGGGAGTACATCAGTCAGGGAAAGGTGCCAAGCCAAATGCCTCTGTTGTTTCTTGAGCTTTAGGAATAGTTATTCTTTTTTTAAAAAATATATATATATATTTATGTATTTGAGAGAGAGAGAGAGTGTGTGTGTGTGAGTGTAAATGGGCGTGCCAGGGCCTCCAGCCACTGCCAACAAACTCTAGATGCAATCACCCCCTTGTGCATTTGGCTTACATGGGTCCTGGAGAATTGAACCAGGATCTTTTGGCTTTGCAGGCATACGTCTTAACCACTAAGCCATCTCTCCAGCCCTTTTGTTTTTTAAATTTATATATTTTATTTTCTTGAGAGAAAAGGCAGAGAGAGATTAATTCTTTAGTTCCCTTTAGTTTTCAGGGAAGGCCATTAACATTCAGCCCCTTCCTCCATTTTCCCAATTCCTAGATGTCTGGCTTGCAGTGCTGGAGGGTGGCGTGCAGTCTCCACGCGTGTTCAGGGCACAGACTGGCCTGTTGGCAAGGGATCACTTACCTCAAGTTGCTACAGTAGTTTCAGTAGTGAGGGCTCCGCACCTGCTGCATAGCTGCAGTTCCCTTCCCTCCTCTCAGTTGTGTGTATGTCCTCCGGGGTCCAGTGTGACCCCTGCCTGCCTCGCACAGCACCAAGCCCTGCCGGCTGGAGCCATTCACAGCCTGATGGCTGGAACAGTCAGCACAGGCTTATCTCCATATCAGGAGTTTAAATCGTCCTCAACTGGGTGGTGAGTTTGAGGCTCCCTGTATCAACGCCTCATCCTACAGCCCGCCCCCATGTTTGCGGTGGTGAAAGTTAATTATGGGCCTTAAAAAAAATTCTATTTATTTATTTATTTGGAAGCAGAGGGAAAGAGAGGAGAGAATGACAATGGGTGTACCAAGGCCTCTTGCCACTGCAAATGAACGCCGTACTCATGCATCACTTTGTGCATTATTCCTTACATGGGTATTAGGGAATTGATCCTGGGCTAGCTGGAAGCGCCTTTATCTGCTGAGTTATTTCTGCAGCCCAATGGGCTTCTTCTTTTTATTGTTTTTAAAACATGTTTTATGCGTCGCCTGTGCATCTGGCTTACATGCGTCCTGGGGAATCGAAGCTGGGTCCTTTGGCTTTGTAGGCAACTGCCTTAATCGCTCAGCCCTCCCTCTAGCCCAGCATTCTTTTTCCTTTAAAAGTGTGTGCACGCGTGTGTTCGCGAGGGAGCACGCGCCAGGGCACACAGAACGCCAGACCCTCGCGGCACTCTTCGGCTCTAGTTTTACATGGGTGCTGGGGAACTAAACCCAGGCCAGCAGCCTTTGCAAGCGGGCGTCTCTAACCGTTGAGCCATCCCCCAGCCTCGTAATTTTTAAAAAAAATTTAAAAAAGATTTTATTTTAATTTATTTATTAGAGATACAGAGTGGGAGGGAGAAAGAAATAGTGGGCACAGCACGACCTCTACCCATTGCAAACGAGCTGCCGATGCAAGTGACACCGTGTGCAGCTGGTTTACGTGGGTTTTGGGGAATCGAACCTAGGCCCTCGCTAAGTCATTTCTGCAGCCTCATTTTTCTTCCTTTCTTTTTTCTTTTTTTTAGTAACCGCACTCGGCTGCAGCAGACGCACAAAGCGACCTGTTACTACATAGACTGGCGACCACGGAGTCCCCCCGGACCGGCGACGCGGGGTACGTGGTTTCTATAGTTACAGACCCCGCGAGTCCGGCCCGTGTGGACTGCGCAAGCGCGCACAGGCGCTCCCTCGCGGCGCGGCGGCGCCTTTGGGTTCGAACGGGAAGCTCCGCCCTCCCCCTCGCGCGACGTCCAATCGCCTTCGCCCTTGGCCCCCGCAGGACGCAGCGCGCCCGTGACGTCATCCCCGCGCGCCCGTGGCGTCTAGAGTCGCGACGCCCAACATGGCGCGTTCCTAGAAGCGGTTGCGGCGCGGGGCCAGCCGGGCGGCACTTGGTGTGGGGGGGGGGGGGAAGAGCTGTGCTCTTCCGGTCCGAACAGAGCGGTGAGCGCGGGGCCGCAGGGCGAGCGAGCGAGCGAGCGAACGCGCGCGCGGGGAACGCTGGAGTGGGCCGGGCCTCCGAGACCCGGGTGGGCGAGCGGGCAGGGTTCGGGTCCCCCCCGGGGGCCAGCGCCGCAGAGCTGCGCCCGAGGGGTGACCCCGGGAGCTGTGCGAGCCCGCGGGGCCTGCGGGCGTGCTCACGGTGCGCCGGTGCTGCCGGGGGCTGCCGAGCCCTGGGCACCATTGTGTCCCCTCGTCGTGGGCTCCGGGCTGCCGGGTTTGCCCTTGGACGACCAGACGATACCCATCCTCGGAGGACGTGGTCCCTAGGCCGGGGATCCACACGACCTTCTGTCGCCAGCAGGACTGTGAAAGGCCCACACAACCCTTGCCTGGTCCTTCATGTAAAAGTGAAGGGCTTAATCACATTCCTTTCTTGCTTTTTTTTATTTTTAGAGAGGAGCGTCATGTTGAGCTATGGCCGCCACCGCTCCTCCAGCTCAGCGGTTTTTGCAGCTTTTTTTTTCGTGGGTGGGGAGCGATATTTGTGATTCAGCAAAATCGCTTGGAGGTCCTTCAGCACTTGTCTTGTTTCCTTGATGATTTAAAATAATTTTTTAAGTTGCATGTTGAATGAGACAGTCTTAATCGCATAGCGATTTGCGTAAATGTCAAGGACTGGTTAGATTGGCTACTAGTGTCAAAAAAAGATTGCAGCTGACCTACCTTCTCTCACCACAAATCCAAGGAGCTCGGTTCTAGTGCAGTAGCGCCCTTGGGGTTTGGTTTTTCTTCATAAGGCAGTAAGGAGCAGTGTGCAACAGCGACGTTTTTTTTTTTTTTCTCCTCCACCCTCCGGAATGGGGGATTTCTCCTATTTTCCCATTTTGCTTCTCTGCTTCAGGGTAAGGGTACAATGACTCCATATTATGAGATACCATTGCACCACAGCTTTTTCCTCCATCATTCTAGATTGAGATTTTTGGTAAAATGAGAAAATTTCTCTATTGATTGTGGATTTTTTTTTTCTTTTTCCTCACAGGACGCAGAACAGAGACAGTTTAGAATAGGGTCCTGGAAGCAGTTAAATTATGGCTGTAGTGCTCCGATTACACGGCCTAAAGCCAAATGTGAGTTCTCATCACAGAAGGAGTTTGGTTGTGATTATTAAGTAAGGGTTGGAGGTTCTAAACAAGTATATAAATGCAATTTTTTGATTTAAGTTTTGTGACCTTATGAATATATGTACATTGAGAATCAACCTAGTGTGCAGAATAATGCTTATAAGCCTGTGGCATTTAAAATATACTGAAGGGGGAGGGAATTACCATGAATTTTTTTTTATAATCATGGAAAATGTTAATAAAAATTAAAAAAAAAGTAACGCCAGGGCTACTGTGGTGGTTTGATTCAGGTGTCCCCCATAAATTTAGGTGTTGCGAATGCTAGCTCCCCAGCTGATGGATATTTGGGAATTAATGCCTCCTGGAGGGAGTGTATTGTTGGGGGCCTTGAACTCACAGCAGTTCTCCTGCCTCTGCCCACCAAGTGCCGGGATTAAAGGAGTGTGCCACTACACCTGGCTTTTCTTTTTTGTTTTTTTTTACATTTTTTATTTTTCCAGGTATGGTCTCACTGTAGCCCAAGCTGACCTGGAACTCTCTGTAGTCTCAGGGGGTCTTGAACTCACAGTGTTCCTCCTCCCTCTGCCTCTGCCTCGTGCTGGGACTGACCTGTTCTTCCATAACAGCTAATCACTATCTTTACAGTAGGTTTTCTGTTTCTTTTACGAGATAGTGCCTTGCTGTAGCCCATGCTGACCTGGATCTCACTCTGTAGACTCAGGCTGGCCTTGCACCCACAGCAATCCTCCTAACTCGCCCTTCCAAGTGCTGCAGTTAGAGGTGCGCACCACCATGCCTGGGTATGGTAGCTTTTAATTTGTCTTTATTTTCTGTGTAGAATTGAATGCAAACATGCTGTTTACCATTTCTCTTTCAGAGGAGTGCCTAGCTCATAGAAGCTGTTTTACTGTTGAGGACTGTTGTAGTCCGGTTCGCATTGCTGGTAGAAATCACCCAACCAAGAGCAGCTTCTGGGAAAAAGAGGTTTATTTGGCTTACAGGCTCGAGGGGAAGCTCCACGATGGCAGGGGAAAACGATGGCATGAGCAGAGGGTGGACATCGCCCCCTGGCCAACATAAGGTGGACTACAGCAACAGGAGGGTGTGCCAAACACTGGCAAGGGGAAACTGGCTATAAAGCCCATAAGCCCGCCCCCAACAATACACTCCCTCCAGGAGGCATTAATTCCCAAATCTCCATCAGCTGGGAACCTAGCATTCAGAACACCTCAGTTTATGGGGGACACCTGAATCAAACCACCACATTCCGCCCCTGGCCCCCATAAACTGATATCCATACATGATGTAAAATACAATGCTTTCAGTCTTACTTTAAAAGTCCCCATAGTTTTTATCAATCTCAATGATGTTCATTTATCCCCATAATTCAAGATCTTTTAACTGAGCCATAATACCAAAACATAACCTCAAAAAAACCCAGAATGGCACAGAATAAATATTCACACTGCAAAAGATGGCATTGGGCATAGCAAATAAACATTCAACCAATACAAGATTTAAAATAACTAGGGCAAACATCAAACTCTATAGCTTCAAGTCCAGCAACTCAAACCAGTGACAAATCTTCAAGTCCGTTAATTCTAACCAGCAACAAGTCTCTGGCATTCCAATTCCGCCCCTCCAGCTAGGCTACTCACAGTCCTGGGGAACTTCATCGGGGCCGGCAGCTCCTCGGCTGCCATCTCATGGTCCCGGCATTGCCACTGGGTCTCCACTGCAAGCCACGGTTCATCCTCATGGCCCCATGGGGTCTCTATGCAGGTAACCAGCAAACCCGCTTCACACTGCCCATGGCCATTTCCAAAACACAAGACCGTGTTGCAAACTCAATGACCCTCTTTCCAGCATTTCTTATACTCCACGATACCAGGTAGGGTGCCAATTTGTTAATCCAGGGGGGAATAAAGCAGACTTTGAAGAACAGGACACTCCTTGATCATTCAGGCCCCTTCTAAAGACTCGACATTCTTCTTGTTGCCCCAGCGCAGGTCAGCTAGCCCAGTCTCAAAAGTTGTAATCGCTCAGTTGCAGCTGAACGGGCAAGAGTTCACCCAAAGATTTTTCTTTCTGTGCCATATCCCTCTGCTCACACCAGTTCATTTCTACGCAAAGCAACCCTGCACAACTTCTCAGGACACGGGCACAAGAGCAAGCTTCTCACACAAACTGCTAGCCCAGTCCAGGCACAGCTCTTTCTCACCCTCATAAGCCAAACCTCACAGTCCATAGTTCTTACTGCATTCAGGTCTTGGAGCTCAGACCAGAATAGTCCATTAAGCTGTACTTACAGTACTGCAAGGCATCTCTTAGGCCAAGGTTTCAAATCCTCCCCATTCCTCTTGAAAATCAGCTCCAAAAGGCCGAAGCCACACAGTCAGGTGTCTAGCAGCAATCCCACTCCTCGGTACCACTTTACTGTTGTAGTCCGGTTCGCATTGCTGGTAGAAATTACCCAACCAAGAGCAGCTTCTGGGAAAAAGAGGTTTATTTGGCTTACAGGCTCGAGGGGAAGCTCCACGATGGCAGGGGAAAACGATGGCATGAGCAGAGGGTGGACATCACCCCCTGGCCAACATAAGGTGGACTACAGCAACAGGAGGGTGTGCCAAACACTGGCAAGGGGAAACTGGCTATAAAGCCCATAAGCCCGCCCCCAACAATACACTCCCTCCAGGAGGCATTAATTCCCAAATATCCATCAGCTGGGAACCTAGCATTCAGAACACCTCAGTTTATGGGGGACACCTGAATCAAACCACCATAAGGACTGTGAAAGTAAGCGGAGCTATCAGGACTGAAACTAGGTGGAATGTCATGTACTCAGGGTAGACAGAAAGCTTGAAAAGGGGGAGGTCTGTGTGTCTTTTGTGGTTTTGTTTTAATTTTTTTCCTGTGTGTATGTGTGTTCACGTATGTGGGTGCGTGCGTGTGTGTGTGTGTGTGTGTGTGTGTGTGTGTTGAGGCCAGAAGCCAGGGTTGGGTGTCTCCCATCATTCTCCGTCTTATTCTCTGAGAGGGCTTCTCTCTCAGCTTAGAGCTCACCCATTCCCTTAGACTAGCTAACCAGTGAGCCCCAGAGATTCTGTCTTCAGTTCGCCAGTACTGGGGTTATAGACAAGCACCACCATTCCTGGCTTTTACTTGGGTTCTAGGGATCCAGACTCACAGCAAGCAATTTATCCCCTGAGCTATTTCCTCAGCCCCCCTTTTGTGGCTTGATATAAGGGTTGTAATTTATTTAAAGTATTGATTTTAATTTAACTTGTATTTTTTGTTTTTCTGAGGTAGGGTCACTAGCTCAGACTGACGTGAAATTCACTATGTAGTCTCAGGGTGGCCTCAAACTCACTGCGGTTCTCCCACCTCTGCCTCATGAGTGCTGGGATTAAAGGTGTGTGTCGCCATGCCTGGCTGATTTTATGTTTTTGGTTTTTCAGTTTAGGGTCTGCCTTTAGCCCAGGCAGACCTGGAACTCACTATGTAGTCTCAGGATGTCCTTGAATTCATGGCAATCCTCCCACCTGTGCTTTCCGAGTGCTGGGATTAATGATTTTATTTTCTTTCTTTCAAATTTGTGTTTATTATTATTTTTATTTTTAAATTTTTATTTATTTATTTGAGAGCGACAGACACAGAGAGAAAGACAGATAGAGGGAGAGAGAGAGAGAATGGGCGCACCAGGGCTTCCAGCCTCTGCAAACAAACTCCAGACGCGTGCGCCCCCTTGTGCATCTGGCTAACGTGGGACCTGGGGAACCGAGCCTCGAACCAGGGTCCTTAGGCTTCACAGGCAAGCGCTTAACCACTAAGCCATCTCTCCAGCCCCAATTTTGTGTTTGTTAACAACTTCTATGATTATAAAAAATATCATATGATAATACTCTCCCTCCCTCCACTTTCCCCTTTGAAATTCCATTCTCCATCATATCCCCTCCACATCTCAATCAGTCTCTCTTTTATTTTGATGTCACGATCTTTTCCTCCTCTTATGACGGTTTTGTGTAGGTAGTGTCAGGCACTGTGAGGTCATGGATACCCAGGCCATTTTGTGTCTGGGGGGAGCATGTTGTAAGGAGTCCTACCCTTCCTTTGGCTCTTACATTCTTTCCCTCACCTCTTCTGCAATAGACCCTGAGCCTTGAAAGGTGTGATCAAGATACTGTAGTGCTGAGCACTCCTGTCACTTCTTTCCAGCACCATGATGGCCTCTGAGTCATCCCAAGGTCCTGCCATCTGAAAAGAAGATTCTCTACCAAAAGTGAGAATGGCATTAACATAAGGGTATGAACATTGAGAGAAGTGCTTACTGGGCAGTTTGATAAGCATAGTATATACATTTAGCCAGACAGCAGCAGATGTTACACCCCTAAGGCTCATGAATACCCCTGTTTTTAGGTTTTCAGTATCAGGGATGTATTCCCTCCATGGAGCTGGCGTCCAGTCCAATTAGAGGGCAGCTGGTTTCCACCATGACAGATGTGCCACTATTGCACCTGTTGGCTCATTTGGCCTGGCTGGCCAAATGGAAGGTTACAGTGTCCACTGTTGAGTATCTTCACTAGTGTTTTCTCTCTCTCCCATTGAACTGCATGCAGAATCTGTCAGCTGGTCTACATGGAGGAGGTTATCAGCTCGGTTCCAGCAAGCGCCTTAATCATTAAGCCATCCTTCCAGCCCTTATTTACTTTTCTTAAATTTTCATTTTTTTTTTTTTTTTTAGTTTTCAAGGTAGGGTCTCACTCTAGCCCAGGCTGATCTGGAATTCACTATGGAGTCTCAGGGTGGCTTCAAACTCAAAGTGATCCTCCTACCTCTGCCTCCCCAGTGCTGGGATTAAAGGTGTGCCCACCAAGCCCGGCCACTTTTTAAAATTTAAATTACTTTTTAATGTGCCATGTACAAATGTGGATTGTAGGGTATAGCTTTGTACAAATTAAGATGTCTGGCCATTAATATATTGTACATATTAGAATGTCAGGTAGTGCCGGGCGTAGTGGCGCACTCGGGAGGCAGAGGTAGGAGGATCTCTGAGAGTTCGAGGCCACCCTGAGACTACATAGTGAATTCCAGGTCAGCCTGAGCCAGAGTGAGACCCTACCTTGAAAAACCAAAAAAAAAAAAAAAAAAGAATGTCAGGTAGTTAATAATGTTAGAAGAATGAAGGATATCAGGGAAGTAGAAATTCTGGGCTGAGGGGCAGGCCATTTTCGAGTGGCAGTCAGCAAAGAGCTAGCTCTTCCTCAAGCAGAGTGAAGTTAAAGAGCAAAACTTGCTCATACCCAGAAGCAGGAGCTTTTAGCCAGAGGGAGGAGATGCCACACTGCTCATTTTATGTGTTTCAGTAACAATTAGCACTTGTTGTTATGCAACTGTGCTCAACTCCACCATTGTTCAACACCTTGTCTCCTTTGACACCTTTTTTTTTTTTTTTTTTTTTTTTTAGAGTTTCTGTGGTTCTAAGCTGTGGAGTTATAAGAGAATAAGTGTGTGTCAGTCATAGTATGCATGCAGGCATTTATAATTTTTAAAAAATTTTTATTAGCATTTTCCATGATTATAAAAAGTATCCCATGGTAATTCCCTCCCTCCTGCCCCCACACTTTCCCCTTTGAAATTCCATTCTCTATCATATTACCTTCCCATCTCAATCATTGTAGTTACATATATACAATATCAACCTATTAAGTACCCTCCTCCCTTCCTTTCTCTTCCCTTTATGTCTCCTTTTTAACTCACTGGCCTCTGCTACTAAGTATTTTCCTTCTCAGGCAGAAGCCCAATCATCTGTAGCTAGGATCCACATATGAGAGAGAACATGTGGTGCTTGGCTTTCTGGGCCTGAGTTACCTCCCTTAGTATAATCCTTTCCAGGTCCATTTTTCTGCAAATTTCATAACTTCATTTTTCTTTACCGCTGAGTAGAACTCCATTGTATGAATGTGCCACATCTTTATTATCCACTCATCAGTTGAGAGACATTTACCCTGGTTCCATTTCCCAGCTATTATAAATTGAGCAGCAATAAACATGGTTGAGCACGAACTTCTAAGGAAGTGAGATGAGTCCTTTGGATATATGCCTAGGAGTGCTATAGCTGGGTCATATGGTAGATCAATCTTTAGCTGTTTCAGGAACCTCCACACTGATTTCCACAATGGCTGGACCAGATTGCATTCCCACCAGCAGTGTTGAAGGGTTCCTCTTTTTCCACATCCCCGCCAACATTTATGATCATTTGTTTTCATGATGGTGGCCAATCTGACAGGAGTGAGATGGAATCTCAATGTAGTTTTAATCTGCATTTCCCTGAAGGCGAGTGATGTAGAACATTTTTTAAAATTTTTATTTATTTATTTATTTATTTGAGAGTGACAGACACAGAGAGAAAGACAGATAGAGGGAGAGAGAGAATGGGCACGCCAGGGCTTCCAGCCTCTGCAAACGAACTCCAGACGCGTGTGCCCCCTTGTGCATCTGGTTAACGTGGGACCTGGGGAACCGAGCCTTGAACCGGGGTCCTTAGGCTTCACAGGCAAGCGCTTAACCGCTAAGCCATCTCTCCAGCCCTTGAACATTTTTTTTTTTAGATGCTTATATGCCATTCATATTTCTTCCTTTGAGAATGCTCTATTTAGCTCCATAGCCCATTTTTTCGTTGGCTTGTTTGATTCCTTATTATTTAACTTTCTGAGTTCTTTGTATATCCTAGATATTAATCCTGTGTCAGATATATAGCTGGCGAAGATTTTTTTCCCATTCTGTAGGTTGCCTCTTTGCTTTTTTATTTATTTATTTATTTATTTATTTATTATTTATTTATTTGAGAGCGACAGACACAGAGAGAAAGACAGATAGAGGGAGAGAGAAAGAATGGGCGCGCCAGGGCTTCCAGCCTCTGCAAACGAACTCCAGACGCATGCGCCCCCTTGTGCATCTGGCTAACGTGGGACCTTGGGAACCGAGCCTTGAACCGGGGTCCTTAGGCTTCACAGGCAAGCGCTTAACCGCTAAGCCATCTCTCCAGCCCCTCTTTGCTTTTTTATCTGTGTCCTTTGCAGTGCAAAATCTTTGTAATTTCATGAGGTCCCAGTGATTAATCTGTGGTTTTATTGCCTGAGCAATTGGGGTTGTATTCAGAAAGTCTTTGCCAGGACCAATATGTTGAAGGGTTTCCCCTACTTTGTCCTCTAGCACTTTCAGAGTTTCAGGTCTGATGTTAAGTTCTGTAATCCATTTGGACTTAATTCTTGTGCATGGCGAGAGAGAAGAATCTGTTTTCATCCTTCTGCAGATACATATCCAGTTTTCAAAACACCATTTGCTGAAGAGGCTGTCTCTTCTCCAATGAGTATTTTTGGCATTTTTATCGAATATCAGGTGACTATAGCTACTTGGGCTTACATCTGTGTCCTCTATTCTGTTCCACTGATCTACATGTCTGTTTTTGTGCCAGTACCACGCTGTTTTTGTTACTATGGCTCTGTAGTGTAGGTTAAAATCAGGTATGGTGATACCACTAGCCTTATTTTTGTTGCACAGTATTATTTTAGATATTCGAGGTTTTTTTGTGATTCCAAATGAATTTTTGGATTGTTTTTTTCTATTTCCATCAAGAATGCCTTTGGAATTTTGATAGGGATTGCATTAAATGTGTAGATTGCTTTAGGTAAGATTGCCATTTTCACAATATTGATTCTTCCAATCCAGGAACAAGGGATGTTTCTCCACTTTCCAGTGTCTTCTGAAATTTCTCGCATGAGTGTTTTAAAGTTCTCATTGTAGAGATTCTTTACTTGGTTAGGTTTATTCCAAGGTACTTTATTTTTTTTGATGCAATTGTGAATGGGAGCGATTCTCTGATTTCATCCTCTGTGTGTTTGTTGTTAGCATATATGAAGGCTACTGATTTCTGTGTGTGTATTTTTTATCCTGCTACTTGGCTGTAGGTTTTGATCAGCTCTAACAGTTTGCTAGTAGAGTCTTTTGGGTCCTTTATGTATAGAATCATGTCATCTGCAAATAATGATAACTTGATTTCTTCCTTTCCAATTTGTATCCCTTTTATGTGTGTCTCTTGCCTTATTGCTATGGCTAATACTTTCAAAACTATATTAAATATTAAATAAAAGTAGGGACAGTGGACACCCTTGTCTTGTTCCTGATTTTAGTGGAAAAGCTTCCAGTTTTTCCCCATTTAGTAGTATGTTGGCTGTAGGCTTGTCATAAATAGCCTTTATTATATTGAGATATGTTCCTTCTATTCCCAGTCTCTGTAGGACTTTTATCATGAAGGGATGTTGGATTTTGTCAAATGCTTTCTCTGCATCCATTGAGATGATCATGTGATTTTTGTCCTTCAACCCGTTTATATAATGTATTACATTTATAGATTTGTGTATGTTGAACGATCCCTGCATCTCTGGGATAAAGCCTACGTGGTCAGGGTGAATGATCTTTCTGATACATTCTTGTATTCTGTTTGCCAATATTTTGTTGAGAATTTTTGCATCTATGTTCATGAGGGAGAATGGTCTGTAATTTTCTTTTTTTGTTCTATCTTTGCCTGGTTTTGGTATCAGGGTGATGCTGGCCTCCTAGAAGGAGTTTGGTAGAATTCCTTCTTTTTCTATTTCCTGGAAAAGCTTAAGAAGCAGTGGTGTTAGCTCTTCCTTAAAGGTCTGGTAAAATTCAGCAGTGAATCCATCTGGGCCTGGGCTGTTTTTAGTTGGGAGATTATTGATAACTGTTCGGATCTCCATGTTTGTTATAGGTCTATTTAAGCGATTAATCTCATTTTGATTTAATTTAGGAAGGTCATGGAAATCAAGGAAATCATCCATTTCCTTCAGATTTTCATACTTTGTGGAGTATATGCTTTTATAGTATGTCCCTATGATTTTTTGAATTTCTCTGGAATCTGTTGTGATGTTACCTTGTTCATCTCTGATTTTATTAATTTGTGTCTCTTCTCTCTTTCTTTTGGTCAAATTTCTAAGGGTTTCTCAATCTTGTTTATCCTTTCAAAGAACCAACTATTTGTTTCATTAATTCTTTGGATTTTTTTTTTTTTGTTGTTGTTGTTGTTTCTATTTCATTAATTTCTGCCCTAATCTTTATTATTTCTTTCCACCTACTGATTTTAGGTGTGCCTTGTTCTTCTTTTTCCAAGGCTTTAAGGTGAAGCATTAGGTCATTTACTTGCGACCTTTCTAATTTCTTAATATAGGCACTTAAGGCTGTAAATTTACCTCTTAGAACTGCCTTCATTGTGTCCCCGAGATTTTGATATTTTGTATTCTCATTATCGTTTGACTCTATAAATTTTTTGATTTCCTTCTTGATTTCTTCATTGACCCATTCATCATTTAGTAGTCTGTTGTTTAGTTTCCATGATTTTGTGTATGTTCTGTAGCGTTTCTTCCTACTTATTTGTAATTTAATTCCATTGTGGTCAGATAGAATGCAAGGGATTATTTCAATTTTCCTGAATTTGTTAAAGATTTGCTTTGTGTCCTAATATATGGTCTATTTTAGAGAATGTTCCATGTGCTGCTGCAAAGAATGTATATTCTGTAGCCTTTGGATGAAATGTCCTGTATATATCTGTTAGGTCCATTCCTTCTATGACCTCATTTAGTCCAGATGCCTTTCTGTTTATTTTTTTCTGGGATGACCTCTCAGTTGATGAGAGTGGGGTGTTAAATCACCCACCACCACTATGTTTGTTGTTATCTGTGACCTTAGTTCTAATAATGTGTGTTTGACGAATTTGGGAGCCCCCATGTTAGGTGCATATATGTTTAGGATTGTAATGTCCTCTTGTTGGATTGTGCCCTTAATCAATATAAAGTGACTTTCCTTATTTTTCTTGACTAACGTTGGACTAAAGTTTACCTTGTCTGATATTAGGATAGCAACCCCTGCTTGTTTTCTAGGCCCATTTGATTGAAACACCGTCTTCCAACCTTTCTCCCTAAGATAATGTCTATCCTTTGTAGAAAGGTGAGTTTCTTGGAAACAACAAATTGTAGGATCCTGCTTTTTAGCCCAGTCTGCAAACCTGTGTCTTTTCGTTGGGGCATTGAGGCTGTTGATATTGAGAGATATTATTGAAAGGTGTGTATTTATGTTTGCCTTTTTTTTTTTTTTTTTTTTTTTTTGGTGGTTCCAGTCCTACCTGTGCTCTCTTGTGTTAACTAGTATTTGAGTATTGCTTGTTTTTTCTAGGTTCCTTATATGTGTGGTTCTCCTTTTCTTCAGCATGGAGGATTCTATCAAGTAATTTCTGTAGAGCTGGTTTTGTCTTCAAGTAAGCTCTTTTAACCTGCTTTTGTCATGGAATGTCCTCATTTCTCCATCTATTTGAATGGATAACTGCAGGATGAAGTAACCTTGGTTGTCAGTTGTTATCTTTCAGAACTTGGAATATATCACTCCAAGCCCTTCTGGCTTTAAAAGTTTGTGTTCAATAATATGCTGTAATCCTGATGGCCTTCTTTTGTTGGTAACTTGATTTTTTTCTCTAACTCCTCTCAATATTTTTTCTTTGGTGTGTGTGTATGGAAGTTTGATTATAATATGGCGAGGAGTGGTTCTTTCCAGGTTTTGTCTGGGTGGGGTTCTAAAGGCTTCCTGTATCTGCAATGGCATCTCTTTCCCAATTTTGGGGAAATTTTCTTCTATGATTTTGTTGAAGATGCCTACTATGCCTTTGGAGTGGAATTCTTCTTCTACTATGCCCTGAATTCTTATATTTGATCTTTTCTTAGTGTCCCAAATATCTTGAAATGCCCACTCATACTTTTCTATAAGTTTGTCTTTCTCTTTGTTGGACTGTATTAGATCTGCCACCTGGTCTTCTAGCTTAGATATTCTGTCCTCTCCTTCATCCATTCTACTGGTGAGATCTTCTACAGAGTTTTTTATTTCATTAACTGTGTTCTTCATTGCTAGTAATTCTGACTGGTTTTTCTTTATTATTTCTATTTCCTTATTTATGTCTTGTATTACCTTCTTTATTTCATGAAATTGGTGTCCTGCATCTTTGATTCCTTTGATTTCCTCTTTAAGTTCCTCTTTGACTGCTTTGATTTGTTCTCTGACTTCTTTGAACATATTTACAATCATTCTTTTGAAATCTTTCTCAGGCATTTCCTCTAACTCATTCTCACTGGAGGTCATTTCTGATGCATTAATACTTTTAGGTGGATTTATATCGTCTTGCTTTTTAGTGTTTCTTGTGTTGTAATGTATATATTTTTGCATCTTGGATTAAGTTAATGCTTGGATTTTGTAGGTAGCTGGGTATTCTTAGCTGTATCAATTGATTTGATGTTATATATTTTCAGGGTAGGAGCTTTAGGTGTTAGGTGTGGTTCTTAAGACTCTCAGAGTATCTAGAAAGGTGCTCCTGGGGGTTGAGTTTCCCTGATTTGGGAGTATTCAAATAGGCTGAGTGGAATAAAATACAGGTAGATTCTAAAAGTTAACTAAACACCGTACCCATTCAATCAAAAACAGCCCCAAATATGTATGCCAGAGTAGTTATTATAACGACCAGATCCTCTATCAACAAAGAGGTTAAGATTTCTGGTCTGTTGAGGGATCCACGTCAGCTTGTGAACAAGTGAGACCCTTCCCTGGTGCAATCTCAGGTACCTTGGATGAATTTGGTCTCAGTCAAGTTCCTGCTTGGGTCGTCGGGCTGCTGTTCTGATTTCTGAAGCTGGGCACTGGCTTTTCCTGTGGGTCAAACTGAGCCTGGCAACTGTGGCCCTGCAGATCAGCACCCCCATTGCTGGAACTGCTGCTGCTAAAAAGCTGCTGCTACTGGGCCCACTGCTGCTGCTGCCTCTGCTGCTGCTGCTGCTGTAGCTGCCAGTTCTGGATCCACTGCTGCTGCTGAAGGTGCTGCTGCTGGGTCCACTGCCACTGCTGCCACTGAAGCTGGTTCTGCCGCTGCTGCCGCTCCTGGGTCTGCTGCTGCTGGGTCTGCTGCTGCTGCTGTTACTGGATCTGCTGCTGTTGGGGCCACTGTTACCGGTGCCGCAGCCGCTGATGTTGCTGCGGGAATCTGCTCTTGCTTGGGTCCTGCTGTTGGCCCAAGTTGGCGTGGCCGGGTCCCGGGACCGCTGCTCTGTTTGCTGGAGCTGGGCTCAGGCGGTGGGGGAGGGGAGAGAGCTGCAGCTGCTCTGGTTCTCTCACTGTTCCACGTGTTCTTCTACCTTGTGGTCTGCTCCTCTGTTGCTCACTGCCACTCTCCCTTCACGTTTCCTGAGGTGCGGAGAGCGCCGGTGTGAGTGGAAAATCCCCGCACCTGGCTTTTCCTGCAGCTGGAGCTGAGCCTGATGGCTTTCTGGTGTGCCGCCGCGGTTGGCGGAGCTGCCGGAGCCGCTTTTGCCAGCCTGTGCGTGCTGTGGATGCTCTGGATCTCTCCTACTTCTCTGCTGCTGCTTCAATTTCCTATACACCTCACTTTTTAGTATAAGTGTGTATTTTGCTGAGTTTTTTTGGTCTTTTTTCCCCCCAGGCTGCTTTGGTGTGGTACCTACACTGCCATCTTAACCGGAAGTCTCCCCTATAAATTTTTTTATTTTACACATTAAGAAAATTTTTTTTGTTTACTTTTATTTATTTGAAAGCGACAGATAGAGAAAGAGGTAGAGAGAGAGAGAATGGGCATGCCAGGGCTTCCAGCCATTGCAGACAAATTCCAGATGCGTGCCCCCCCTTGTGCATCTGGCTAACGTGGGTCCTGGGGAATCAAACCTCAAGCCGGGGTCCTTAGGCTTCACAGGCAAGCGCTTAACTGCTAAGCCATCTCTCCAGCCCTATTTTACGTATTTTTTTGAGAGAGAGAATTGGCACACGAGGGATCTAGGAGTTGAATGTTGGTCTTTAGGGTTTGTGGGCAAGTTCCTTAATTACTAAGCCATCTCTCCAGCCCACTTATTAATTCTTATTAATTTTGTTTTAAAAATGATTATTTGAGAAAGAGGAAGAGTCTAGCCTTCAGCCCCTGCAGTTGAACTACAGGTGTGTGTGCTCCTTGTGCATCTGGCTAATGTGGGTCCTGGGGAATTGAACCTGGGTCCTTTGGTTTTGCATGCAAGCACCTTAACCGCTAAACCATCCCTCCAGCCCCCACTTATTAATTCTTTTAGAGACAGCAAGATTGCTCTGGGGAGTAATTATAGGAATTATTTCCATTTCTATACTTTTTTTTTTTTTTAAGGTAGCGTTTCACTCTAGCCTTGGCTGAGCTGGAATTCACTATGTAGCCTCAGGGTGGACTTGACTCACAGTGGTCCTCATACCTCTGCCTCCAGAGTGCTAGGATTAAAGGCATGTGCCACCACACCTGGCTGGTTTTTTTTTTTTTTTTTTTTTTTGAGGTAGGGCCAGATTCTCACTCAACAAGCCATGTTCCTAGCCCAATTCACACATAATTTTAGTCTTCACTTCTGATATAGTAGAATTCATAAGGAAGATGGGCTGTAGACTTTAGGTTATAGTTTAAAGTCTACCGCAGCTCTACTTTGAGTCTTTTGGAGTTGGCTCTTCCATCATTTAAATGATAGCATTCATTGTTATTCTATAACTACTATAGAGTGAAGTCTGTCAACTTTTTAAAGGTTATTCTGCTCACAAAGAGGAGTGGAGAACAGGCTTAAGTTCAAAACATAACTATTTATGCTAAAAATGCAGAGGCCACTAGGATGAGCAGATCCACGAGTAACCCCTCCTTCTTGCAGCAGTGTGCCTTTTTTCCCCCTGAGGTAGGGTCTCACTCTAGAATGCTGACCTGGAATTCACTAGGTAGTCTCAGGGTGGCCTCGAACTCATGGCAGCCCTCCTACCTCTACCTCCCTAGTGCTGGGATTAAAGGAGTGTACCACCACACTCTACTTGTCGTTTTTTAAAAATTATATTTGTTTGTGGGAGAGATGGAGACAGAGGGAGAGAATGGGTGCACCATTACCCTTTTGGCTGCCTCATACTGAACCCCTTTTGTGAACCAACTCATCTATCTGACTGTCACTTTTTCCCTCCCTCCAGATCTCCCTCTGTGACCTTCTGAGCTTAATTAGGGTACAGGTATGACCATGGGTGGGGATCATTGGTGCATGGGAACTTACTTTTTTTTGTTACTGCTGTTTTAAATCTTTCACATAGTTTGGATAGGGGGCTGGGGAGATGGTTCAGTGGATAAAGTGTCATTGTTCTAGCTCTCATACTGGAGTCCAGTCTTTAGACCTCCCCATATAAAATCTGGTGGGCTTCTGTCATCCTAGTGCTCACATGGTAGGAGGAGAATTTCCCAGCAGCTCTGAAGCTAGTGCAACAAAGAACAGTAGTGGCAGAGTGAGATAGAAATCTTGCCTTCCACGAGGTGGAAGGTGAGGCCCTACCCAAAGTTGTCCTCTGGTCTCTGTGTGTGCACTGTGGCACACGACAACCGTCCCCCCCACCCCACTCCCCGGTGCATGTTAGCATACACATAGAAGTTAAAACACTTGGGGCTGCAGAGGTGGCTTAGCACTTAAGGTACTTGCCTGTGAAGCCTAAGGTCCCAGGTTCCATTCCCCAGTGCCCATGTAAGCCACATGTACAAGGTGGCACATGTGTCTGGAGTTCATTTGCAGTGGCTGGAAGCCCCCACATGCCCATTCTTTACCTGCCTCTTCCTCTGTGTCTCACCCTCTCGAGTAAGTACGTAAAATGTTTTAAAAGTTTTGATAGCACCTGACAGGCTGTGATACAGAGTTGCTTCTGCCTCCTAGGAAGTGGTATTAATCAGAATTTAGGGATATTAGGTTTCAGGTGTATGTGAGTTCCCAGTCTCACTACTGTACTGTACTGTGTTACTGTCTTTATAAAACAATAGCATGTCCTTTAGAAATAAATTCACTGAAGCATAGTGGCTTGAACTCTGAGAGTTGTAAGGATACAGGTGGCCTTTTTTTTTCAAGGTAAGGCTCACCTGGTTCATTTCAGTTCCGACAGGTTTATTCAGACTTTGGCCCGTGTTCCTCTTTTTACCGGCTCAAGGTGGTTTTTAGCATTTCAGACTGGTTCAAACTGGTTTTGGCTGGTTCAGACTGGTTCAAGGCAGTTTTTACCGGTTCAGACCAGTTTTTACCAGTTCCAACTGGTTTATTTGGGTTCCGATTGGTTTATTCTGATTTTGGCCTGTTTTCCACTTTTTATCCAGTTCAAGGCGGTTTTAACTGGTTCAGACCAGTTCAAACCACTGTTGGCCGTCAGACTGGTTCAAAGTGGTTTTTATGTGTTTTGACTGGTTTTTAGTGGTTCTAACTGGTTCATTTTGGTTCCGACTGGCTTATTCTAACTATGGCAGGTTTTCTGTTTTTTTCCTCTTCAAGGTGGTTTTTAACCATTCAGACTGTTTTAAACGGGTTTTTACTGGTTCCGACCAGTTCAAAGTGGTTTTTACCAGTTCAGATCAGCTTGTACTGGTTCTAACCAGTTCATGTAGGTTTATATAAGGTTGTAGGGGGAAGGGGACATGGTCAGGGCAAGGAGTTGTAGGGGTAAGGGGACGTGGCCAGTGCAAGGAGTTGTCAGGAAACCTAGAGGGGATGTAATTAGATGTTCATCTAATCTTGCCTAACTGGCTTAACATCCTGACTGCACCAGGCTTCACATCGTGACCATAAACTGGCCTTTTGTAAAAGATAAGATTCTGTAAGCAGTCTGCTGACAAGTTCCAGAATAACAATGGTCCAATTGTGAGTGGGAGGATTAAGATAAGTAGAAGTCCTTCCAGCTTTGTCCTGTTAGGGAAAAAAGGGAGATTCTCTCAAGGAAGTGTTTCTTCCCTGGATTTGTGAGATGTCACTGGAGGATCATCAGCTTGTTTAACAAGTCTCTCTGGTCAGACAAGCGTACTGATCCTTGGCCCCAAATGAGTACTGGGTCTGGGCCATTCCATATTTTTTTGTATTTTTGTATTTTTTTGTATTTGTGTGCCAAAAGCGATCAGCTGCTGACTTTCCTTGAGTGTCAGGGTTAAAAAGCTTAGGACAAACAAGGCATGATGAAGGATATTTCTTAGAGAGCCTTTTATGTGATATAAATCCCCCGTTTTTAACTTTTGGAGGGTAAATGGACCCAGAAGAGGGGCCCCTCATGCCAGAACACCCCAGTGGGTGTAAACTCAGTGGCACAAATGACCAGGAGAAGAGGCTTTTTATAAGAGATAAAAGTGACTTTGGCTCAGAATGGTAGCCTCCACTATCTTTAGGGCCTCTAAAATTTACCACAGGTAAACTAAATGTAAAATACTGATGAGGAGTGTAAGGGAATTGTAAAAAAGCAATTCTTTAGGTCAATAATGATTTTACAATGTCCTTTAGGAATTGCTACTGGAGTGGGGAGGCCTGGTTGTAGGGCCCCCATAGGTACCATGGCCTTATTAATTTCTCTAAGGTCCTGGAGCAATACAAAGATAGGAGTATTCCAAGGAGAGGTGGTAGGTCCAATATGGCCTGCAGCAAGTCATTCCTGTACTAACATCGTGGCTGTAGCTAATTTCAGAAGTTAAGGGCCATTTATACATTTAACGTATTTTTTTCCTTTGGTTACAGATTTCTCTCTGAATATTTAAGACCATGCAGATAGCCAAAAGTTAATTAGGGATTAATTTTAGAGGTCATTAATGGCTCTCCAAAGAGACTTTAGGGACACAGGAGTAGCCCCATTTTTTACTGTGTCTTGCCTGTTAGGATGAGTCAGGGCCATGCTGGCCAAATAATTTTCCCTTCTTTGGGAAGTCAGGAGGGCCAATTATTCCTCAATTGTGACTCTCCTGTTTTAGACTGTACACCAATTTTGTTTGTGTCTCCATATCCTCCCTGCTCAGGAAGACAGGTGACTTACCAGGGGGCCAGTGTAGAAGTGTCCTATCATCTCCAGTGGCCTCATGACATGGGAATACAGGCCAAAATATTGACACTTTTTACTCTAATGATTCCAGTTGGCTTTGGCTTATACATAGGTGATTAACACAATCAGAAAGGAAGTTATATCAGCCTGTATGTATGTACATATAGAGCACATTTGATTACTGAAATAGTCTTAGTTAAAGAATGGCACAAGGGCTTCTAAAATCATTCTGTCCTATCTTTAAAATTTTTGTTGTACTGTGGCAGCATAAGCCATATATCCGAGGCATAGGAAGTAGGCACATCTCACATTTTAAATATCTGACATTTATAAATATAGGCAGAACCTGTTACCAGTCTTGAAAACAGTACCAATTGATTTATAAACTTAACTAATTTAACCTAGAGATTATCAGAAAAGAACAAGTAAGACAGTATAAGGGCTTAGCACCTGTGTGAAAACATCTTTGATTAGTTCAGATACCTGTGTGGGTACAAATTACCCAGAAAACATTGGAAACAGAACCATGGAGCTTGAATTTATATATAGAGAGAGATGAGAACCATTGTTTGAGCGTGAGGCTGTACCCTAAAGTAGGGAATATGTCTTAAGAGTTAATTTTGTTATAAGCACTGAACTTAAGATGCAAAAATTATGACAGTTACTTTGCATACAATAGAATAGAATTTGGTCTTTCCTGAGCCAAAATAGCTAGCTAAAAATTAATATAACTCTTGTTAAAATTTTTTTGAAAGAAAAACCATTATTTGACAACCAATGATTTTGGCTTAAACTTGATAGCTATTGATTTTATGTACCACAGAAATTTTTATTAACATAAAACAATTTTATGTTTTACCCATGACTTAAGTTTGATAAAGTTTAAGTAAGCTATCCCAACAAATCCAAGGAAGATGAAAGTTATTATTACTGAAATTAAATCACTTAAACCTAAGTGATTAAACCTAGTTGTGACCATTCAATAAAATTAGCATAAATAAGACAGAAGCTATCTGTAAAGTCACAATGTCTTTAGGTATGAGTACTTCACCTTTGGAAATTAACCATTTTTATGTGAGTCTTTATCTTTAGAATAGTTAAAACCTTGATGAAAAGAGGAACCTAATTTACTTTACTGAGAGTCTTACAGACAGTTTTATAACCCTTAAATCATAACAAATTAGCATCAGTGACCTGTTAATGAGTAAGGCCTTATCATAAGACTCAGTTTATCTATTTAACATTTTGTCTAGTGAGAGACTTTATCTAACAGATGTGACTTTAGGTGTTCATAAGAGGTGAACTAGAGAACCACAGTTATATGCTGTATTACTTTTTCCTTGTCAGAGACAATTGGCCACTTTTGTCTCTAGTCAGAGTTTTGGGGACACATGGCTTAAACTTGCATGGGGTTTGAGATAAAGGGGGTTCCATCTGTTTTTTTTTTTTCAGAGCCCAGCTTTCCATGAATTTAAGTAGCATATGTTGGAAAGCAAGAGCAAAATTAAATTATAGAGCAGAGAGATAAGCATCCTGACATTTCTTTCCTATTCCGAAGTTGTTTGTTTTTACATAGCAAATTTACCCATTTGCAAAACACAAGGTGATAGACTCTTGTCTATGTTTAACTTGGTTAAACCTCCAATTACATCTGTACTTATGACTTTGTGACCCACCTAACATAGGCATCACCTGTGTCTAATGTAAGATGAATTTAGATTAAGACTATGTCCCTATATAAAACTTTTAGAGTATCCTTAAGAGTCTGTAAGCAGTTGAAGAATCTCTAACTTTAGGCATGGTGTTTAGGTTTAGCCTGAAAATTCTTTCCTACATACGCACATCTTTATCCACATACTTTAACATTCTCAGTACCACTCAAAAATTTTTAATGAGCATTCTATGTCCCAACATTGAAAAATTCTTTTCCCGTTCCTTCAATCAATTCATCTCACCCCATCATTAATTATCTTTTCTCTCTATTTTTTTTATTCCCCTGAGGGGGTGAACCACTCCTGGAAGTACTGCAATACCAGGTCAATGTGTGGAGTAGATGGAGTAAGCTCCTATTCCAACTCCAAGCTCCAAAATTCCATTTAATATATGTCCTCGGATAAGGGACATATCAGATATTAAACTGTTAAGAACAGATACTACACTTGATCTTAGCCAAAAGGCCAAGAAGTGATTATCTTTCTTATAAGGCTATTAAAAAATTACACCAAATTGATTAATCCTATTACTAAAAAGAAAGCAGTCTTACTACAATTTTATATCATTAATACCAATAACACACTTGGGAATGATTTTATTAGGAGTAGCTAAGGCAAATTGTGTTGTTATCTTGAGGCAGGCTGGCTCAGAAGTCAGATCAGTTACCTCCTCCTTTTAAGTAACAGAACATTACAATATTTTTTAAAATATCTGACAAATTATAAGTTACTTCTTTAGAGGAAGTCTTGGTGTTTTTAATGATCCTCTATGTAAGGTGAAGTTGACCTAGAACAAATATCTGGCAAATTCACTCCTGTGAAGACATTTAACTTTTCTTTTTAAATTTCTATGCTTAGGTCTTTGATTTTCTTGAAATGGCTCTCTAGAAGAGAAAGGAATGTCACC
Organism: Jaculus jaculus; assembly: GCF_020740685.1. Classification (NCBI taxonomy): domain Eukaryota; kingdom Metazoa; phylum Chordata; class Mammalia; order Rodentia; family Dipodidae; genus Jaculus; species Jaculus jaculus. The sequence goes on along the minus strand of NC_059121.1, from coordinate 15,766,928 downwards.
TGTGTCCGTCTCATCTCTTTAGTTACAAACAGTCACAAACATGACATGACTAGCAAGCACAATGAGCACACATAAACACATATATGCACACATATAAAAAGAACATATTCTCCTGATAAAATCAAAAGGAACTTGAAGCAATCTCGATTCCTTGTGTTTTTAAAATATCTTTTACTATGGCTATTAGCTCCTTTTTACTCTTTGTTAATTTTTTTTTAACCCATGTTCCTTGTGTCTTGAGAGAAGTTTTAAACCCTTTAACAATTTATGCTTACTTAGGGTCTGTCCCATGATAGAAAAGGAATAGAGGAGAAACGGCAAGACCAGAGGGCAACATTCCCGGTTGGAGAACCAGCATGGGTGGTTCCCCGATGGGCCTGACCGCAATTTTAAGAGCTGGCAGCTGCTGTAAGAGCATTTACTGGCTGTTGCGTACCCAGTTTTGTTGATAGGAAGAGAGGCTAGATAGGAGGTCTTTGCCAACACCCGAACGGGCTGTTGGGATGCGCACAGGGAGCTGGGGCCATCAGCCAATGCCAGAGGGTAGCCCTGGCCAAGAGGCTTCAGTTGCCCTGCCGCTATGTTGCAATTCCACACGATGGTGCCAACCGAAAGTAAAAAGAGGAAGAGAAGTGCAAATAGGAAGTCCCGCAGTTCTTGTGCCTTGAAAAAAATGACTCAATAGTCTTTATTTTAATTGCCAAAATTCACCGCTTACCTCATACAGATCAGTTTCACAGGCAGGCTTTTCTGCGTCAATCATGGTGCGGGTCTGTTTTACAGGTGTATTGCCTGTAGTGACCTCTATGCAGACCTTCATACACCCCTCCGGTGGGATGGTGGTCTAATGGCTGGGACGGCCATCAACTTTGAGCAACATTCAGGTCTTTCTTCATACCTCGGGCCTCACGTTCAGGCGCCATTTGCCCAGGCCAGCGGGGAGTCGAACAAAGAAACAAGGTGAAAATCAACCTGAATGAAATAAGGCAAACAAACACAAGAAGGAGACCATGTTAGATGTTTGTCACAGCCTGGAGAGTTTATTCTTTCATGTAGGTTCATATAGGGTTGTAGGGGGAAGGGGATGTGGCCAGGGCAAGGAGTTGTCAGGAAACCTAGAGGGGATATAATTAGGTGTTCATCTAATCTTGCCTAACTGGCTTAACATCCTGACTGTACCAGGCTTCACATCCTGACCATAAACTGGCCTTTTGTAAAAGATAAGATTCTGTAAGCAGTCTGCTGGCCAGTTCTAGAAGTATCTAACAGAAAGCTGGATGGACCAGCTTTCTGAGTAATGAGTCAGTTTATGAGCAGGCCCAGGCAAAATGGAGAGGCTTTTGCTCTATGGCTCCAGACAATTTCAGACCAGTTCAAACCAGTTTTTACTGGTTCATGGCAGTTTATTCCCGTTCATACTTGTTCATTCTAGCTTTAACCGGTTTTCTGGTTTATACTGGTTCAAGTTGGATTTTACAGGTTAAGAGAGGTTCAAACTGGTTTTGACCCATTCATGCTGATTTCTTCTGGTTCAGACTTGGTCATCCCGGCTCTGTCTGGTTTTCCAGTTTTATCCCGTTTTAGGCCTTTTTTAGTGGTTTGGAGCAGTTCAAACCAGTTGTTACCGGATCAGAGCGGTTCAAACCTGTTTTAACCCATTCATGCCGCTTTCGTCTGGTTCAGACTAGGTCATCCCAACTCTGACCCGTTTTTCGGTTTTTACTGGGTTTACACCATTTTTACCAGTTTTGAGTGATTCAAACTGGTTTTTACCGGTTCAGAGAGGTTCAAATCGCTTTTGACCTGTTCATGCCGATTACTTCCGGTGCAGATTTGGTCATTCTGGATATGATCGGTTTTCTGGTTTTTATCGGTTTTTGGCCATTTTCACCAGTTTTGACCGGTTCAAAGAGGCTTATACCCGTTCAGAGGGGTTCAAGCCGGTTTTGACATGTTCATACCGATTATTTCTGGTTCCAAATTGCTCAGTCCACGTCTGATCAGTTTTCCAGATTTACTGGTTTATGGCCATTTTTACCGGTTTTGACAGGTTCAAACCGTTTTTACCAGTTCAGAGAGGTTCAAACCGTTTTTTGACCTGTTCATGCCGATTACTTCCGGTTCTGACTTAGTCAATCCAGGTCTAACCAGTTTTCCGCTTTTTGCTGGTTTTTGGCCATTTTTACTGATTTTGACGGGTTTAAACTGGTTTTTACTGGTTCAGAGCGGTGTCTAACTGCTTTTGGCCAGTTTATGTCAATTACTTCCCGTTTTGACTTGGTCATTCTGGGTCTGACCGGTTTTCCAGTTTTTACCAGTTTTTGGACATTTTTACTGGTGTGGACCAGTTTAAAGCGGTTTTTTACTGGTTCAGAGCAATTCAAACCAGTTTTGACCCGTTCACACCAATTAGGTTTGGTTCCGAGTTGGTCATTCTGGGTCTTACGGGTTTTCCAGTTTTTACCAGTTTTTGGCCATTTTTACGGGATTCGACCAGTTCAAACTGGATTTTCATGTTTCAGAGTTGTTCAAACCGCTTTTGACCCATTCATGCCGATTGCTTCCACTTCCGACTTGGTCATTCCGGGTCTGACCGGTTTTCCGGTTGTTACCGGTTTATGGCCATTGTGGTGGTTTGATTCAGGTGTCCCCATAAACTTAGGTGTTCTGAATACTAGGTTCCCAGCTGATGGAGATTTGGGAATTAATGCCTCCTGGAGGGAGTGTATTGTTGGGGGCCGGCTTATGGGTACTAAAGCCAGGTTCCCCATGCCAGTGTTTGGCACACCCTCCTGTTGCTGTGTCCCACCTTATGTTGGCCAGGGGGTGATGTCCACCCTCTGCTCATGCCATCATTTTCCCCTGCCATCGTGGAGCTTTCCCTTGAGCCCATAAGCCAAAATAAATCTTTTTCCCAGAAGCTACTCTTGGTTGGATGATTTCTACCAGCAATGCGAACTGGGCTGCAACAGCCATTTTTACCGGTCTTTACAGGATCAAACTGGTTTTTCCCCGATCAGAGTGGTTCAAACCACTTTAGACCCGTTCATGCCGATTACTTCCCATTCCAACTTGGTCATTCCGGGTTTGAGAGGCTTTTGGTCATTTTTACGGTTTCGACTGAATCAAACCCCTTTTTACCAGTTCAGAATGGTTCAAATCATTTTTGACCCGTTCATGCCAATTACTTCACATGCAGACTTGGCTATTCCGGGTCTGACCGGTTTCCCAGTTTTTCCCGGTTTTGGGCCATTTTTACCGATTTTGACCAGTTCAAACATTTTTTTCTGGTTCAGAGCGGTTCAAACCGGTTTTGACCTGTTCATGCCGATGACTTCCGGTTCCAACTTGGTCATTCTGGGTCTGACCAGTTTTCTGGTTTTTACCGGTTTTTGGGTCATTTGTACAGGTTTTAACCAGTTCAAACTGGATTTTCCTGGTTCAGAGCAGTTCAAACTGGTTTTGACCCGTTCATGCCGATTACTTCCAGTGGAGTCTTGGTCATTCCTGGTCTGACTGGTTTTCTGATTTTTACTGGTTTTTTGGACATTTTTACCGGTTTCAACAGGTTAAAACTGGTTTTTCCCCATGCAGAGTGGTTCAAACCGCTTTTGACCTGTTCATGCTGATTACTTCCGGTTCAGACTTGGTCATTCTGGGTCTGACCAGTTTTTGGCCATTTTTACTGGTTTTGATCAGTTCAAACCTGGTTTGTCTGGTTCAGCGTGGTTCAAACCTGTTTTGACCCGTTCAGGCCGATGACTACAAGTGCAGATTTGGTCATTCTGGGTCTGACCGGTTTTCCAGTTTTTACCAGTTTTTCACAATTTTTACAATTTCAACTGGTTCAAACCCGTTTTTTATCGCTTCAGAGCAGTTCAAAACGTAAATCACCTGTTCATGCAGATTACTTCTGGTGCTGACTTGGTCATTCCGTGTGTGACCGGTTTTCTGGGTTTTACTGGTTTTTGGCCATTTTTACTGGTTTTGACCGGTTCAAACCCGTTTTTACCAGTTCAGAGCAGTTCAAACTGATTTTGAGCTGTTCAGGCCGATTACTTCCGGATCTGACTTGGTCATTCCGGGTCTGACCAGTTTTCCGGTGTTTACGGGTTTTTGGCCATTTTTACTGGTTTTGACATGTTCAAACTGGTTTTTCCCCGTTCAGAGCAGTTCAAACCGCTTTTGACCCGTTCATGCCAATTACTTCCGGTTCCATCTTGGGCATTCCAGGTCTTACCGGTTTTTGGCCAATTTTACTGATTTGGACCGGTTCATCCCACTTTTTCTGGGTTCAGAGTGGTTCAAACCTGTTTTGACCCATTCTGGCCAATTATTACAGGTGCAGACTTGGTCATTTCAGGTCTGAATGCTTTTTCGGTTTTTACCGATTTTTGGCCATTTTTACTGGTTTAAACCGGATCAAACGCGTTTTTAAAGGTTCAGAGTTGTTCAAATCATTTTTGACCTGTTCATGCTGATTACTTCAGGTGCAGACTTGGTCATTCCGTGTCTGAGTGGTTTTCCTGTTTTTACTGGTTTGGGGCCACTTTTAACAGTTTAGCCCAGATAAAAGGGCTTTCAACCGGTTCAGAGTGGCTCAAACCATATTTGACCCATTCATGCAGATTACTTCTGGGGCAGACTTGGTCATTCTGGTTCTAACGGGTTTTCCAGTTTTTACCGATTATGTGTCATTTTTACGGGTTTCGACAGGTTGTCCGGATTTTACCGGTTCAGAGGTGTTGAAACCGATTTTGACCTGCTCATGCTGATTTCAATAGTTTCAGACCCGGTTATCCCGGCTGTGACCCCTTTTTGGGTTTCTTCAAATTTTTGTCCATTTTTGCCAGTTTTGACAGGTTTTCCAGATTTTACCGGTTCAGGGATTGAAACCGGTTTTGACCCAGTCATGCAACTTTCATCTGGTTCACACACAGTTACCCCAGCAGTGACTGCATTTGCAGTTTTTTCCAATTATTGCCCATCTTTACCAGTTGTGACCTGTTTTCTGGATTTTACCCTTTCAGACAGGTTGAAACTGGTTTTGACCCGGTCATGCCGATTTCATCTGGTTCAGACCCGTTATCCTGGCTTTGTCCCCATTGGCATTTTTTCCGGTTTTTGGCCATTTATAACTGGTTTCAACAGGTTTTCCGGATTTTACCGTTTCAGAGCGGTTGAAACCACTTTTGACCCGTTCATGCCAATTTCATCCGGTTCAGACCTGGTTGTCCCTGCTGTGACCCATTATGTGGTTTTTCCTGTTTTTTCCCATTTTTAACGTTTTCAACAGGTTTTCCAGATTTTACCGTTTCACAGTATTTGAAACCTCTTTTGACCCATTCATGCCGATGTCATCCGGTTCAGACTTGGTCATCTTGGCTGTGACCACGTTTGCGATTTTTACTGGTTTTAGGCCATTTTTACTGGTTTTGACTGGTTTTTCAAATTTTACGGGTTCAGAGGGGTTGAAACTGGCTTTGACCCGGTCAAGCCAATTTTATCCAGTTCAGACACGGTGATCATGGCTCTGACCCCATTGGCGATTTTTTTCCAATTGTGGGCCATTTTACAGGTTTCGACAGGTTTACTGTATTTTACCAGTTCACAGGGGTTCAAACCGGTTTTGACACCTTCATGCCGATTGTATCTGGTACAGACCCCATTATCATGGCTGTGTCCCCATTGGCCATTTTTTCAAATTTTTGACTATTTTTTTATCAGTTACGACAGTTTATCCAGATTTTATCGGTTCAGAGGGGTTGAAAGCGGTTTTGATGCGGTCATGCCGATTTCATCCGGTTCGCACCCAGTCATCCCGGACGAGTGCCCATTGGCAATTTCTTCCAATTTTTGGCCATTTTTACTGGTTTCGGCAGGTTTTGTGGAATTTCCCGGTTCAGAAGGGTCGAAACCCGTTTTGACCTGGTCATGCCGATTTCATGCGGGTCAGACCTGTTCATCCTGGACCAGTCCCCATTTGCTATTTTTTCCAATTTTGGGCCATCTTTACTGCTTTCCGCAGGTTTTCATGATTTTCCTGGATCAGAGGGGTCAAAACCCATTTTGACCCGGTCATGCCGATTTCATCCAGTTCGGACCCGGTCATCCTGGATGAGTCCCCATTGGCGATTTTTTCCAATTTTTGGCCATTTTTTCTGGTTTCGGCAGGTTTTCAGGATTTTCCCGGTTGAGAGGAGTCGGAACCCGTTTTGAGCCGGTCATGGCGATTTCACCCTGGTTGGACCCGGTCATCCCGGATGAGTCCCCATTTTCGATTTTTTCCAATTTCTGGCCCTTTTCACCACTTTCGGCAGGTTTTCTGGATTGTCCCAGTTCAGAGGGGTCAGAACCCGTTTTGATCTGGTCATGCCCATTTCACCCCTTTCGGACCCAGTCATCCCGGATGAGTCCCCATCGGCGATTTTTTCCCATTTCTGGCCATTTTTTCCGTTTTCGGCAGCTTTTCTGGATTTTTCCGGTTCAGAGGGTTCAGAAATCATTTGGACCCACTCATGCCGATTTCACCCGGTTCCGAACGGGTGATCCCGGACGAGTCCCCATAGGCGATTTTTTCCCCATATTTGGCCATTTTTTTCCACTTTCGGCAGCTTTTCTGTATTTTCCTGGTTCAGAGGGTTTGGAACCCATTTTGACCTAGTCATGCTGATTTCACCCGGTTCGGACCCGGTCATCCCGGACGAGTCCCCATCGGTGATTTTTTTCCCATTTTTGGCCATTTTTCCGACATTGGCAGCTTTTCTGGATTTTCCCCGTTCACAGGGGTCGAAACCCGTTTTGACCCGGTCATGCCGATTACACCCGATTCAGACCCGGTCATCCCGGGTGAGTCCCCATTGGCGTTTTTTTCCCATTTTTTGCCATTTTTTTGGCCATTTTTGACCAGTTTTTACTGGTTGTAACCGGTTTATTTCATTTCTGACTGGTTTATTCCACCTTTAGCCTGTTTTCTGGTTTTTTACCAGTTCATGGCTGTTTTTACCAGTTCAGACCAGTTTTATACCGGTTCTAACTGGTTCATTTCATTTCTGACTGGTTTATTTCACCTTTGGCCAGTTTTCTGGGTTTACTGGTTCAGAGAGGTTTAAAAAAATTTTTTTTGTTTTATGTTTATTTACTTGAAGGTGGCAGAGAGAGACAAAGGGCACGCCAGGGCCTCCAGCCACTGCAAACGAACTCCAGACACATATGCCCCCTTGTGCATCTGGCTAACGTGGGTCCTGGGAAATCAAACCTTGAACCAGGGTCCTTAGGCTTCACAGGCAAGCGCTTAACCGCTAAGCCATCTCTCCAGCCCTCAAAGAGGTTTTTATCAGTTCTTACCGGTTCTAACCCGTTCATTTTGTTCCACCTGGTTTATTCCGTCTTTGTCCGGTTTTCCAGTTTTTACCAGTTCAAGGCAGTTTTTTCCCGTTCAGACCGGTTCAAATGGGGTTTTACCGGTTTAGACTGGTTCAAAGCAGTTCTTACCAGTTCAGATCAGATAAAAGCCGTTTATACCAGCTCAGACTGGTTCTCACTGGTTCATTTCTTTTCCGACTGGTTTATTCTGTCTTTGACCGGTTTTCTGCTTTTTACCATCTCAAGGTGGTTATCATTGGTTCAGATCAGTTCAAGCCGGGTGTTACTGGTTGTAACCAGTTCATTTCGGTTCTGACTGGTTTATTCCTTTTTTTGTGGGTTTTCTGGTTTTTTCCGGTTCAAGGCTGTTTTGAACGGTTCAGACTGGTTCAAACCAGTTCTGACCGCTTTGATTCTGACTGGTTTCTTCTGTCTTTGGTCCCTTTTCCTATTTTTACTGGTTCAAGGCGGTTCTTACCGTTTCAGACTGGTTTAAACTGGGTTTTACTGGGTCACTGTTTCAAACTGGTTTTTACAGGCTCAGACTGGTTCAAACCTGTTTTTACTGGTTCAGACTGGTTCATTCCGGTTCCCACCAGTTTATTACATGTTTGGTCGGTTTTCAGTGATTCAAAGTGGTGTTTACTGGTTCAGACTGGTTTAAAACGGTTTTCCCCGGATCAAACCGGTTCCTTCCTGTTCTGACTAGTTTATTCCGTTTTTCACAGGTTTTCTGGTTTTTAGCGGTTCAAAGTGGTTTTACCAGTTCAGAACTGTTCAAACTGGTTTTTACCGGCTCCAACCAGTTCAAAGCAGTTTTTAACGGTTCAGACGGTTAAAATCGTTTTTGTTTGTTTGTTTGTTTGTTTGTTTTTACCAGTTCAGACTGGTTCATTATGGTTTCAACAGCTTTATTCAGTCTTTGGCTGGTTTTCTGGTTTTTAGCGGTTCACAGCAGATTTTACCAGTTCAAACCGGTTTTTATGGGCTCAGAGCGGTTCAACCAGGTTTTTACCAGTACCGAGTTTTTTATTCTGTCTTTTGCCAGTTTTCTGGTTTATAGCAGCTCAAAGCAGATTTTTGCGGATCAGACCAATTCTTTCTGTCTTTGGCCAGTTTTCAGTTTTTAGCTCTTCAAAGCAGTTTTATTGGTTCAGACTGGTTCAAATCAGTTTTTACCAGTACAAACCAGTTCAAAGAGGTTTTTGCAGGTTCAGACCGGTTCAAAGCAGTTTTTATTAGTTCAGGCCAATTCATTCCATCTTTGCTGTGTTTTCGTTTTTCAGCTGTTTAAAGCAGTTTTTACTGGTTCAGACTGGTTCAAAGTGGTTCTTACCGATTTAAATTTATTCATTCCGTCTTCAGCCGGTTTTCAGTTTTCAGTGGTTGAAAGCAGTTTTTACCAGTTCAGACTGGTTCAAACCGGTTTTTATTGGTTCATTCCTGTGTAGACCAGTTTTCTCCGTCATTGGCCGGTTTTCCGGTTTTTAGTGGTTCAAAGCAGTTTTTACTGGTTCAGACCAGTTCATTCGGTCTTTGCCCAGATTTTGGTTTTCAGCTGTTTAAAGCAGTTTTTACCAGTTCAGACCTTTTAAACAGTGTTTAGTGGTTTAGACCAGTTCACAGTGTTTTTTTTTTTTTTATCTGGTTTAGACTGGCTTTCTGGTTTTTAGCAGTTCAAAATGGTTTTTACCGGTTCAGACCGGTTCATTCTATCTTTGGCTGATTTTCCATTTTCTAGTGGTTCAAAGTGGTTTTTACCAGCTTAGACCGGTTTTCTGGTTTTTTGCTACTCAAAGCGTTTTTTGCCAGTTCAAACTGGTTCATTCCGGTTGAGAACTGTTCATTCCAGCTCTGACCAGTTTTTATCAGTTCAAACCAGTTCATTTCTGTTCTGACTGGTTTATTCCGTCTTTGGCCAGTTTTCCGGTTTTAACCAGTTTAAGGCAGTTTTGACTGGTTGAAAGTGGTTTTTACTGGTTCAGACCAGTTATTACTGGTACTGACCGGTTCATTTCAGTTCCAACTGCTTTATTCTGACTTTGGCCAGTTTTTGGGTTTTTCGGGTTCAAAGTGAGAGAATTCCATCCAGGCAAGGCAGACTTAAAAGTAGTTATTAAGAAATCAGCAGCTTTAGCAGTATCAACAATAAGCTGATTATTTTGTAAAGATAAAATCTCTGAATGTAAGTGAATCAGATCTAAGGAAATATTATCGTTGTGCCAAATACCTCTTAAATATATTTTTCCAACGCTGTTAACTGTTATTATATTTTTTAGAAGTAACACAAATCCATCAAAAATCTATATGAAGCCGGGTGTGGTGGTGCACGCCTTTAATCCCAGCATTCGGGAGGCAGAGGTACGAGGATCGCCGAGAGTTCGAGGCCACCCTGAGACTACATAGTGAATTCCAGGTCAGCCTGAGCCAGAGTGAGACCCTACCTTGAAAAACAAAAAAAAAAAAAACAAAAACAACAACAAAAAAATCTATATGACACTCCAAACGAGTTTTTACTTTTAATTCTAGTATATAGAACATCTAACAGGTGAAACTACCTAGGGTAAGGATCAAGTCCAAGATCTTAAAGGGAGGTACAGTTTGAACTTTCTCAGGAACTACTTTAAAGCTCTGAGTATGAAGGAAAGTTAGACATTAAAAGTACAAGCCTGAAGCCTAAAGCCACAGCACACTTTAGGAACTCCTGTTAGGCACACTTTGTATATCTTTAGGTTGAAATCTGAATGAAACCCACCATCACACCTTAAGATAAACAACTGACTATATTGGGGGTCATTTATTTAAATTATCACATATTGCCCCTGGAGCCCAATAGATTTATAACCATCACACATTATAAGTTGTTAGAAAAATTGAAAATAATTAGGGTAAATAAGGCCCTTTTTAGTTGGTCGTGTGGGGGTAAGGATTCCCCCTTTTGTTTCTGTAATTGAGACTTGAGAGTTTGATTATATCTTTTAACAATCGCCTGGCCTCAGGGGTTGTATGGGATGCCAGCGGAATGTGAGATTTTTCCAGGTCTGGAGAAAATCTACAAAGGCCTTGCTTAGGAAGCAGGGGCCATTATCTGTTTTAATTTCATTAGGCAGCCCAGGAGTGGCAAAACATTGAAGCATATGCCTAATGGCATGTTTAGATTTTTTTCTCAGCATGTGCCGTTGTCCAGTAGGAGCGGGAAAAGGTCAGTAAGCCCAGTCACCATGAGATGGCAGACTTCTACCCTGTCCCCACATACATCAGTCTAAGGGGGCCACATGGCAGTCTCCCAGGAGGTGTATTGCCCTCCATTTTCCAGTAGGCGAGGGTCAGGCACAAGCTGCCAGGAGGGGGGCCATCTATGTAAATTACCAAATTCGGCCTCTGGCTCCCAATAGATTTATAACTATCATATATTATAAATTGTACTTAGTTTAATTTTAAAGGTCCCCACAGTCTTGACGAATTTAAGATATTAAGATTTGTAAAATTAAACAAGTTAAACACTTCTAATATATAAAGGCATAGAGAATATATATTTTTTTAATTTTTATTTGCATTTTCCATGATTATAAAAAAATCCCATGGTAATTCCCTCCCTCCCCACCCCCCACACTTTCCCCTTTGAAATTCCATTCTCCACCATATTAACTCCCCATCACAATCATTGTACTTACATATATACAATACCAACCTATTAAGTACCCTCCTCCCTTCCTTTCTCTTCCCTTTATGTCTCCTTTTAAACTTACTGGCCTCCGCTACTAAATATTTTCATTCTCACGCAGAAGCCCAGTCATCTGTTTGGACCCGGTTATACAGGACAAGCCCCATCGGCAATTTTTTCCCATTTTTGGCCATTTTTTTCGGTTTCGGCAGCTTTTCTGGATTTTTCCAGTTCAGAGGGGACAGAACCCGTTTTGACCCAGTCATGCCGATTTCACCCGTTTTGGACATGGTCATCACGGACGAGTCCCCATTGGCGATATTTTCCCATGTTCGGCCATTTTTCTGCTTTCGGCAGCTTTTCTGGATTTTTCTGGTTCAGAGATTTCGGACACTGTTTGGACCCAGTCATGCCGATTTCACCCGGTTCAGACCCGGTGAACCGGGATGAGTCCCCATCGGTGATTTTTTCCCATTTTTGGCCATTTTTTCCAGTATCGGCAGCTTTTCTGGATTTTCCCGGTTCACAGGGGTCGGAACCTGTTTGGACCTGGTCATGCCGATTTCACCTGCTACAGACCCGGTCGATCCCCGTCGGCGATTTTTTCCCATTATTGGCCTTTTTTTCCGCTTTCGGCCGCTTTTCTGGATTTTCCTGGTTCACAGGGGTGGGAACCCATTTTGACTTGGTTATGCCGATATCACCTGGTTCAGACCCTGTCATCCCGGAAGAGGCCCCATTGGCGATTTTTTCCCATTTTTGGCCATTTTTCTGCTTTCGGCCGCTTTTCTGGATTTTCCCGGAACTCGGGTTGGAGCCCGTTTTGACCCGGTCATGCCCATTTCACCCTCTTTGGACCTGGTCATCCCGGACGAGTCCCCATCGGCGAGTTTTTTCCCATTTTTGGCCTTTTTTTCACTTTTGGGCGCTTTTCTGGATTTTCCCGGTTCACAGGGGTCGGAACCCGTTTTGACCCGGTCATGCCAATTTCACCCGGTTTGGATCCAGTCATCCCGGATGAGTCCCCATCAGTGATTTTTTTTTCCCATTTTTGGCCAATTTTTCTGCTTTCGGCCGCTTTTCTTTATTTTCCCGGTTCACAGGGGTGGTATCCCGTTTTGACCCAGTCATGCCGATTTCACCCGCTTTGGACCCGGTCATCCCGGACGAGTCCTGATTGGCGATTTTTTCCCATCACTGGCCTTTTTTCCCGCTTTCGGCCGCTTTTCTGGTTTTTCCCGTTACACATGGGTCGGAACCCATCTTGACCCGGTCATGCCGATTTCACCCGGTTCGGACCCGGTCATCCCGGATGAGTCACCATCTGCGATTTTTTCCCATTTTTGGCTTTTTTTCCACTTTAGGCCACTTTTCGGGATTTTCCCAGTTCACAGGGGTTGGAACCCGTTTTGACCCCGTCATGGCGATTTCACGCGTTTCGGGCCCGGTAATCCGGGACGAGTCTCCATCGGCGATTTTTTCCCATTTTTGGCCATTTTTCTGCTTTCGGCCGCTTTTCTGGATTTTCCCGGATCACAAGTTTCGGAGCCCGTTTTGACCCGGTCATGCCGATTTCACACAATTCGGACCTGGTCATCCTGGACGAGTCCCCATCAGTGATTTTTTCCCCATTTTTGGCCTTTTTTCCGATTTTGGCCCCTTTTCTGGGTTTTCCCAGTTCTCAGGGGTCGGAACCCGTTTTGAATCGGTCATGCCGATTTCACGTGTTTTGGACCCTGTCATCCTGGAAGAGGCCCCATCGGCGATTTTTTCCCATTTTTGGCCATTTTTCCGCTTTCGGCCGCTTTTCTGGATTTTCCCGGAACTCAGGGGTTGGAGCCCGTTTTGACCCGGTCATGCCCATTTCACCCTCTTTGGACCTGGTCATCCCAGACGAGTCCCCATCGGCGAGTTTTTTCCCATTTTTGGCCTTTTTTTCGCTTTCGGGCCCTCTTCTGGATTTTCCCGGTTCACAAGTGTCGGAACCCGTTTTGACCCAGTCATGCCGATTACACACTGTTTGGATCCAGTCATCCCGGATGAGTCCCCATCAGTGATTTTTTTTTCCCATTTTTGGCCAATTTTTCTGCTTTCGGCCGCTTTTCTTTATTTTCCCGGTTCACAGGGGTGGTATCCCGTTTTGACCCAGTCATGCCGATTTCACCCGCTTTGGACCCGGTCATCCCGGACGAGTCCTGATTGGCGATTTTTTCCCATCACTGGCCTTTTTTCCCGCTTTCGGCCGCTTTTCTGGTTTTTCCCGTTACACATGGGTCGGAACCCATCTTGACCCGGTCATGCCGATTTCACCCGGTTCGGACCCGGTCATCCCGGATGAGTCACCATCTGCGATTTTTTCCCATTTTTGGCTTTTTTTCCACTTTAGGCCACTTTTCGGGATTTTCCCAGTTCACAGGGGTTGGAACCCGTTTTGACCCCGTCATGGCGATTTCACGCGTTTCGGGCCCGGTAATCCGGGACGAGTCTCCATCGGCGATTTTTTCCCATTTTTGGCCATTTTTCTGCTTTCGGCCGCTTTTCTGGATTTTCCCGGATCACAAGTTTCGGAGCCCGTTTTGACCCGGTCATGCCGATTTCACACAATTCGGACCTGGTCATCCTGGACGAGTCCCCATCAGTGATTTTTTCCCCATTTTTGGCCTTTTTTCCGATTTTGGCCCCTTTTCTGGGTTTTCCCAGTTCTCAGGGGTCGGAACCCGTTTTGAATCGGTCATGCCGATTTCACGTGTTTTGGACCCTGTCATCCTGGAAGAGGCCCCATCGGCGATTTTTTCCCATTTTTGGCCATTTTTCCGCTTTCGGCCGCTTTTCTGGATTTTCCCGGAACTCAGGGGTTGGAGCCCGTTTTGACCCGGTCATGCCCATTTCACCCTCTTTGGACCTGGTCATCCCAGACGAGTCCCCATCGGCGAGTTTTTTCCCATTTTTGGCCTTTTTTTCGCTTTCGGGCCCTCTTCTGGATTTTCCCGGTTCACAAGTGTCGGAACCCGTTTTGACCCAGTCATGCCGATTACACACTGTTTGGATCCAGTCATCCCGGATGAGTCCCCATCAGTGATTTTTTTTTCCCATTTTTGGCCAATTTTTCTGCTTTCGGCCGCTTTTCTTTATTTTCCCGGTTCACAGGGGTGGTATCCCGTTTTGACCCAGTCATGCCGATTTCACCCGCTTTGGACCCGGTCATCCCGGACGAGTCCTGATTGGCGATTTTTTCCCATCACTGGCCTTTTTTCCCGCTTTCGGCCGCTTTTCTGGTTTTTCCCGTTACACATGGGTCGGAACCCATCTTGACCCGGTTATGCCGATTTCCCCCGGTTCGCCCACGGTTATCGACGATGAGTCCTCATTGGCGATTTTTTCCCATTTTTGGCCTTTTTTCCCGCTTTCGGCCGCTTTTCTGGATTTTCCCAGTTCACAGGGGTCGGAACCCGTTTGGACCCGGTCATGCCGATTTCACCCGGTACCGACCCGGTGATCCCGGACGAGTCCACATTGGCGATTTGTTCCCATTTTTGGCCATTTTTCCCACTATCGGCCACCTTTCTGGATTTTCCTGGTTCACAGGGGTCAGAACCCGTTTTGTCCATGTCATGCCGATTTCACCCAGTTCCGACCCGGTGATACCTGACCAGTCCCCATCGGCGATTATTTTCCCATTTTTGTCCTTTTTTTCCGCATTCGGCCGCTTTTCTGGATTTTCCCGGTTCACAGGTGTCAGAGCCCGTTTTCACACGATCATGCCGATTTCACACTCTTTTGACCCCAGATCCCGGACTAGTCCCCATCGGTGATTTTTTCCCATTTTTGGCCATTTTTTCTGCTTTCGGCCGCTTTTATAGATTTTCCCGGTTCACAGAGTTTGGAACACGTTTTGACCCGGTCATGCCGATTTCACCCGGTTCCAACCCGGTGATCATGGACAAATCCCCATCGGCGATTTTTTACCAATTTTGGCCATTTTGCCCGCTTTCGGCCGCTTTTCTGTATTTTCCCGGTTCACAGGTTTAGGAACCCGTTTTGATCCGGTCATGCCGAATTCACCCGGAGCAGACCCGGTGATACCGGAAGAGGCCCCATTGCGATTTTTTCCCATTTTTGGCCATTTTTTCCGCATTCGGCCGCTTTTCTGGGTTTTCCCGGTTCACATGGGTCGGAACCCATTTTGACCCGGTCATGCCTATTTCAGCCGGTTCTGACCCAGTGATCCCGCACGTGTCCCCATCGGCGATTTTTTCCCATTTTTGGCCATTTTTTGCTTTCGGCCGCTTTGCTGAATGTTCCTGGTTCACAGGGGTCGGAACCAGTTTTCACACGGTCATGCCTGTGTCACCCGGTTCTGTTCCAGTGACCCCGGACGAGACCCATCGGAGTTTTTTTCCCATTTTTGGCCATTTTTTCCACTTTCGGCCACTATTCTGGGTTTTCCCGGTTCACAGGTGTCGGAACCCATTTTCACCCGGTCATGCCGCTTTCCCCCGGTTCCGAACCGTTGATCCCAGACGAGTTCTCATCGCCGATTTTTTCCCATTTTGGCCATTTTTTCCGCTTTTGGTCCGTTTTCTGGATTTTCGGAACACAGGGGTTGGAGCCCGTTTTGACCCGGTCATGCCGATTTCACCCAGTTTGGACCCAGTCATCCCGGACGAGTCCCCATGGGGGATTTTTCCAAGTGTGGGGATTTTGTTCCCCTTTCGGCCGCTTTTGTAGATTTTCCCGGTTCACAGGGTTCGGAACCTTTTTTCACCCGGTCATGCCGATTTCACCCGGTTCCGACCCCGTGATCCTGGACGAGTCCCCATCTGCGATTTTTCCCATTTTGGCCATTTTTTCCATTTTCGGCCTCTTTTCTGGATTTTCCCGGTTCATAGGCATCCGAACCCGTTTTGATCCGGTCATGCCGATTTCACCCGGTTCGGTCCCAGGTATCCCGGACGGACCCCATCGGCGATTTTTTTTTCCATTTTTGGCCATTTTTTCCGCTTTTGGCCGCTTATCTGGTTATTCCCGGTTCACAGGGGTCGGAACGCGTTCTGACCCGGTCATGCCGATTTCAACTGGTTCTGAATCGTTGGTCCCGGATAAGTCCTCTTTGGAGATTTTTTCCCATTTTTGGCCATTTTTTCCTCTATCGGCCAGTTTTCTGGATTTTCCCGGTTCACATGGGTCGGAACCTGATTTGACCCGGACATGGCTATTTCACCCGTTTCCGACCCGGTGATCCTGGACGAGTCCCCATCGGCGATTTTTTCCCATTTTTGGCCATTTTTTCTGCTTTCGGCCGCCTTTCTGGATTTTCCCGGTTCACAGGGGTTGGAACCCCTTTTGATGCGGACATGCCGATTTCACCCGGTTCCACCCGGTGATCCCGGACGAGTCCCCATCGGTGATTTTTTCCCTTTGTGGCCATTTTTTCCGCTTTCAGCCACTTTTCTGGATTTTCCTGCTTCACAGGGGTCGGAAACCGGTTTGACACAGTCATGCCGATTTCACCCGGTTTGGACCCCGTGATCCTGGACGAGTCCCCTTCGATGATTTTTTCCCATTTTGGGGCGTTTGTAACGCATTCGGCCGCTTTTCCAGATGTTCCCGGTTCACAGGGGTCGCAACCCGTTTTCACCCAGTCATGCCGATTTCACCCGATTCCGACACGTTGTTCCTGGACGACTCCCCATCGTGGATTTTTTCCCATTTTGGCCATTTTTTCTGCTTTTGGCCGCTTTTCTGGATTTTCCCGGTTCACAGGGGTCCGAACCCATTTTGACCCAGTCATGCCGATTTCACCCGGTTCGGACCCGGTCATCCCAGACGAGTCCCCATCGGCGTTTTTTTTTTTTCCAATTTTTGGCCTTTTTTTACGCTTTCGGCCGCTTTTCTGTATTTTCCCGGTTCACAGGGTTCGGAACCCGTTTTGACACAGTCATGCCGATTTCACCCGGTTCGAACGTGGTCATCCCGGACGAGTCTCCATCAGCGATTTTTTCCTATTTTTGGCCATTTTTCCGCTTTCGTCCAATTTTCTGCATTTTCCCGGTTCACAGGTGTCGGAACCCGTTTTGACCCAGTCATGCCAGTTTCATTGGCTTCGGATCCGGCCATCCCGGACAAGTCCCTATCGGCGATTTTTTCCATTTTTGGCCATTTTTCTGCTTTCGGCCACTTTTCTGGATTTTCCTGGATAACAAGATTTGGCATCCGTTTTGATCCGGTCATGCTGATGTCACCCGGTTCGGACCCAGTAATCTTGGACGAGTCCCCATCGGCGATTTTATCCCATTTTTGGCCATTTTTTCCCTTTCGGCCGCTTTTCTGGAATTTCCCGGAACACATGGGTCGGAGCCTGTTTTGACCCGGTCATGCCGATTTCACCCACTTCGGACCTGCTCATCCTCGACGAGTCCCTTTGGCGATTTTTTCCCATTTTTGGCCTTTTTTTCCGCTTTCGGCCGCGTTTCTGTATTTTCCCCGTTCACAGGGGTCTTAACCCATTTTGACCCGGTCATGGCGATTTCATGCGTGTCGGACCTGGTCATCCCGGACGAGTCCCCATTGGCAATTTTTTCCCATTTTTGGCCATTTTTCCGCTTTCGGCCGCTTTTCTGGTATTTCCCGGTTCACAGGGCTCGGAACCCATTTTGACCCGTTCTCACCGATTTCACCTGCTTCGGACCCGGTCATCCCGGACGAGTACCCATCGGCAATTTTTTCCTTTTTTGGCCTTCTTTTTGCTTTCGGATGCTTTTCTGGATTTTCCCGATTCCCAAGTGTTGGAACCCCTTTTCATCCGGTCATGCTGATTTAACCCGGTTCTGACCCAGTGATCCCGGACGAGTACCCATCCGCGAATTTTTTCCCATTTATGGCCATTTTTTCACCTTCGGCCGCTTTTCTGAATTTTCCCGGTTCACACGGGTCAGAACCCGTTTTGACCCGGTCATGGCGATTTCATGCGTGTCGGACCTGGTCATCCCGGACGAGTCCCCATTGGCGATTTTTTCCCATTTTTGGCCATTTTTCCGCTTTCGGCCGCTTTTCTGGTATTTCCCGGTTCACAGGGTTCGGAACCCATTTTGACCCGTTCTCGCCGATTTCACCTGCTTTGGACCCGGTCATCCCAGACGAGTACCCAAGGGCAATTTTTTCCTTTTTTGGCCTTCTTTTCGATTTCGGACGCTTTTCTGGATTTTCCCGGGTCACAGGGGTCGGAACCCCTTTTCATCCGGTCATGCTGATTTAACACGGTTCTGACCCAGTGATCCCGGACGAGTACCCATCCGCGAATTTTTTCCCATTTATGGCCATTTTTTCACCTTCGGCTGCTTTTCTGGATTTTCCCGGTTCACACGGGTCAGAACCCATTTTGACCTGGTCATTCCTGTTTCACCCGGTTCTGTCCCAGTGATCCTGGACAAGACCCATTGGCGAATTTTCCCATTTTTGGCCATTTATTCCGCTTTTGGCCCGTTTTCTATTTTTTCCCGCTTCACAGGGGTCAGAACCCATCTTCATCCGGTCTGCTGATTTCACCCGTTCCGACCCAGTGATTCTGGACGAGTCCCCATCGGAGATATTTTCCATTTTTGGACATTTTTTCCGCTTTTAGCTGCTCTTCTGTATTTTCCTGGTTCACTACGGTCGGGACCCGTTTGGACCCGGTCATGCCGATTTCACCCAGAAACGACCCAGTGATCCCAGACGAGTTCCCACCGGCGAATTTTTCCCATTTTTGGCCATTTTTCCGCTATCGGCCACCTTTCTGGATTTTCCTGGTTCACAGGGTTCAGAACACGTTTTGTCCATGTCATGCCAATTTCACCCAGTTCCGACCCGGTGATACCTGACCAGACGCCATCAGCGATTTTTTTCCCATTTTTGGCCATTTTTTCCGCTTTCGGCCGCTTTTCTGGATTTTCCCGGTTCACAGGGGTCGGAACCCCTTTTCATCCAGTCATGCCGATTTAACCCAGTTCGGTCCCAGTGATCCCGGACGAGTCCCCATCGTAGATTTTTTTCCATTTTTGGCCATTGTTTTCCGCTTTCGGCCCGTTTTCTCGATTTTCCCAGTTCACGGGGATCAGAACCCGTTTTGACCTGGACATGCCGATTTCACCCGGTTCCCACCCGCTGATCCCGGATGAGTCCCCATCGGCAATGTTTTCCCATTTTTGGCCATTTTCTCTGCATTCGCAAGCTTTTCTGTCTTTTCGCAGTTCACAGGGGTCGGAACCCGTTTTAACCCGGTCATGCCGATTTCACCCGGTTCCGACCCGGTGATTCTAGACGTGTTCCCATCGGCGATTTTTTCCCATTTTTGGCCATTTTTTCCGCTTTCAGCTGCTTTTCTGTATTTTCCCAGTTCACATGTGTCGGAACCCGTTTTGACCCGGTCATGCCGATTTCACCTGGTTCCGACACGGTGATCCCGGACAAGTCCCGATCGGCGATTTTTTCTCATTTTTGGCCATTTTTCCACTTTCGGGCGCTTTTGGATTTTCCCTGTTCACATGGGTCGGAACCCGTTTTCCCCGGGTCATGCCGATTTCACCCTTTTTTGACCCCGTGATCCCGGACCAGTCCCCATCCGCGATTTTTTACCATTTTTGGCCATTTTTTCCGCTTTCCACCGCTCTTCTGGATTTTCCCGTGTCACAGGGGTCGGAACCCGTTTTGACCCGGTCAGTCCGATTTCACCCGGTTCCGATCCGGCGGTCCCAGTCGAGTCCCCATCAGCGATTTTTTCCCATTTTAGGGCATTTTTTCCGCTTTGGTCGCTCTTCTGAATTTTCCTGGAAAAGAGGGGTTGTTGCCCGTTTTCGCCCAGTCATGCCGATTTCACACGGTTCGTTCCCAATGATCCCGGAGGATTTCCTGTAGGCTATTTTTTTCCCATTTTCGCCATTTCTTCTGCTTTCGACAGCTTTTCTGGATTTTTCCGGTTCACAGGGATGGAACCCGTTTTGACCCGGTCATGCCGATTTCACCTGGGTCCAACCACGGTGATCCTGGACGAGTCCCCATTGGCGATTTCTTCCCGTTTTTGGCCATTTTTTCCGCTTTCTGCCGCTTTTCTGATTTTCCCGGTTCACAGGGGTCGGAACCCCTTTTCATCCGGTCATGCCGATTTAACCCGGTTCTGACCCGGTGATCCCGGACGAGTACCCATCCGCGAATTTTTTCCCATTTATGGCCATTATTTCACCTTCGGCCGCTTTTCTGGATATTCCCGGTTCACACGGGTCAGAACCCGTTTTGACCCGGTCGTGCCTGTTTCACCCGGTTCTGTCCCAGTGATCCTGGACGAGACCCATCGGTGATTTTTTCCCATTTTTGGTCATTTATTCAGCTTTCGGCCCGTTTTCTATTTTTTCCCGCTTCACAGGGGTCGGAACCCATTTTCATCCGGTCTGCTGATATCACCCGTTCCGACCCAGTGATTCCGGACGAGTCCCCATCGGCGATTTTTTCCATTTTTGTACATTTTTTCCGCTTTTAGCTGCTCTTCTGTATTTTCCTGGTTCACTGCGGTCAGAACCCGTTTGGACCCGGTCATGCCGATTTCACCCAGTAACGACCCAGTGATCCCGGACGAGTTCCCACCTGCGAATTTTTCCCATTTTTGGCCATTTTTTCCGCTATCAGCCACCTTTCTGGATTTTCCTGGTTCACAGGGGTCAGAACCCGTTTTGTCCATGTCATGCCAATTTCACCCAGTTCCGACCCGGTGATACCTGATCAGACCCCATCGGCGATTATTTTCCCATTTTTGGCCATTTTGTCCGCTTTCGGCCGCTTTTCTGGATTTTCCCGGTTCACAGGGGTCGGAACCCCTTTTCATCCGGTCATGCCGATTTAACCCGGTTCGGTCCCAGTGATTCCGGTCTAGTCCCCATCGTAGATTTTTGGCCATTTTTCCCACTTTCGGCCCGTTTTCTGTATTTTCCCGGTTCAAAGGGGTCGGAACCCATTTTGACCCGGTCATGCCGATTTCATCCGGTTCCGACCCGCTGATCCCGGACGAGTCCCCATCGGCAATGTTTTCCCATTTTTGGCCATTTTCTCCGCTTTTGCAAGCCTTTCTGGATTTTCCCAGTTCACATGGGTAGGAACCCGTTTTGATCTGGTCATGCCGATTTCACCCGGTTCCGACCTGGTGATCCCGGATGAGTACCCATCCGTGAATTTTTTTCCCATTTATGGCCATTTTTTCTCCTTCGGCCGCTTTTCTGGATTTTCCCGGTTCACATGGGTCGGAACCTGTTTTGACCCGGTCATGCCTGTTACACCCGGTTCTGTCCCAGTGATCCTGGACGAGACCCATTGGCGATTTTTTCCCATTTTTTGCCATTTATTCCGCTTTCGGCCCGTTTTCTATTTTTTCCCGGTTCACAGAGGTCGGAACCTGTTTTCACCGGCTCATGCCGATTTCACCCTTTTTTGACCCCATGATCCCGGACAAGTCCCTATCGGAGATTTTTTACCATTTTTGGCCATTTTTTCCGCTTTCCACCACTTTTCTGGATTTTCCCGGGTCACAGGGGTCGGAACCCGTTTTGACACTGTTAGTCCGATTTCACCCGGTTCCGATCCGGCGGTCCGGACGAGTCCCCATTGGCGATTTTTCCCAATTTTAGGCCATTTTTTCCGCTTTTGTCCGCTTTTCTGAGTTTTCCCAGTTCACAGGGTCGGAACCCGTTTTCACCCGGTCTGCCGATTTCACCCAGTACCGACCCGGTGATCCCAGAAGAGTCCACATCGGAGATTTGTTCCCATTTTTGGCCATTTTTTTCCGCTATCGGCCACCTTTCTGGAGTTTCCTGGTTCACAGGGGTCAGAACCCGTTTTGTCCATGTCATGCCGATTTCACCCAGTTCCGACCCGGTGAAACCTGACCAGTCCCCATCGGCGATTATTTTCCCATTTTTGGCCCTTTTTTCCGCATTTGGCCGCTTTTCTGGATTTTCCCGGTTCACAGGTGTCAGAACCCGTTTTCACACTATCATGCCGATTTCACACTTTTTTGACCCCGTGATCCCAGACTAGTGCCCATCGGCGATTTTTTACCATTTTTGGCCATTTTGTCCGCTTTTGGCCGCTTTTCTGTATTTTCCCGGTTCACAGGGTTATGAACCCATTTTGATCCGGTCATGCCGAATTCACCCGGATCAGACCCGGTGATACTGGAAGAGTCCCCATTGCGATTTTTTCCCATTTTTGGCCCTTTTTTCCGCTTTTGGCCGCTTTTCTGAATTTTTCCGGTTCACAGGGGTCGGAACCAGTTTTCATGCGGTCATGCCTGTGTCACCCGGTTCTGTTCCAGTGACCCTGGACGAGACCCATCGGCGATTTTTTCCCATTTTTGGCCATTTTTCCGCTTTCGTCCAATTTTCTGGATTTTCCCGGTTCACAGGGGTTGGAACCCATTTTGACCCGGTCATACCAGTTTCACTGGCTTCGGATATGGCCATCCCGGATGAGTCCCTCTCGCTGATTTTTTCCATTTTTGGCCATTTTTCTGCTTTCTGCCGCTTTTCTGGATTTTCCCAAATCACAAGATTCGGCACCCGTTTTGACCCGGTCATGCCGATGTCACCCGGTTCGGACCTGGTAATCCCGGACGAGTCCCCATCGGCGATTTTATCCCATTTTTGGCCAATTTTTTCACTTTCGGCCGCTTTTCTGGAATTTCCCGGAACACAGGGGTCGGAGCCTCTTTTGACCCGGTCATGCCGATTTCACCCACTTCGGACCCTATCATCCTCGACGAGTCCCTTTGGCGATTTTTTCCCATTTTTGGCCTTTTTTCCCACTTTCGGCCGTGTTTCTATATTTTCCCCGTTCACAGGGGTCTTAACCTGTTTTGACCCGGTCATAGCGATTTCACGCGTGTCGGACCTGGTCATCCCGGATGAGTACCCATCGGCAATTTTTTCCTTTTTTGGCCTTTTTTTCGCTTTCGGACGCTTTTCTGGATTTTCCCGGTTCCCAAGAGTCGGAACCCGTTGTGATCCGGTCATGCCGATCTCATCTGCTTCCAACCTGGTGATCCCGGACGATGCCCCATCGGCGATTTCTTCCCCATTTTTGGCCATTTTTTCCGCTTTTGGCCTCTTTTCTGGATTTTCCCGGTTCACAGGGGTCGGAACCCGTTTTCATCCGGTCATGCCGATTTCAACCATTTTGGTCCCAGTGATCTCGGACGAGTCCCCATCGTAGATTTTTTTCCATTTTGGGCCATTTTTTTCCACTTTCGGCCCGTTTTCTCGATTTTCCCGGTTCACAGGGGTCGGAACCCGTTTTGACCTGGACAAGCCGATTTCACCCGGTTCCGACCCGCTGATCCCGGACGAGTCCCCATCGGCAATGTTTTCCCATTTTTGGCCATTTTCTCCGCTTTCGCAAGCTTTTCTGTATTTTCGCAGTTCACAGGGTAAGGAACCCGTTTTGATCCGGTCATTCCGATTTCAACCAGTTCCGACCTGGTGATCCCGGACGAGTCACCATCCGCGGTTTTTTTTCCCATTTATGGCCATTTTTTCCCCTTCAGCCGCTTTTCTGGATTTTCCCGGTTCACAAGGGTCGGATCCCGTTTTGACCCGGTCTTGCCGATTTCACATTGTTCGGACCCAGTGATCCCATACGAGTCCCCATCGGCGATTTTTTTCAATTTTTGGCCATTTTTTTCCACTTTTGGCCCGTTTTCTCGATTTTCCCGGTTCACAGGGGCCGGAACCCGTTTTGACCCGGTAATGCCAACTCCATCCGGTTCCGACCCGCTGATCCCATACGAGTCCCCATCGGGAATGTTTTCCCATTTTTGGCCATTTCTAAGCTATCGCAAGCTTTTCTGGAGTTTCCCGATTTCACCTGGTTCTGACACGGTGATCCCGGACAAGTCCCGATCGGCGATGTTTTTCCATTTTTGGCCATTTTTTCCACTTTCGGGCGCTTTTCTGGATTTTCCCTGTTCACAGGGGTCGGAACCCGTTTTCCCAGGGTCATGCCGATTTCACCCTTTTTTGACCCTGTGATCCCGGACCAGTCCCCATCGGCGATTTTTTACCATTTTTGGCCATTTTTCCGCTTTCAACCTCTTTTCTGGATTTTCCCGTGTCACAGGGTTTGGAACCCGTTTTGACCCGGTCAGGCCGATTTCACCCGGTTCCGATCCGGCTGTCCCGGTTGAGTC
The DNA here is from genome assembly GCF_020740685.1 of Jaculus jaculus. Lineage (NCBI taxonomy): Eukaryota > Metazoa > Chordata > Mammalia > Rodentia > Dipodidae > Jaculus > Jaculus jaculus. The sequence continues at coordinate 15,742,695 of NC_059121.1, read as the reverse complement.
CCAGTTGGCGATTTTTTCCCATATTTGGCCATTGTTTCCGCTTTCGGCCGCTTTTCTGGATTTTCCCGGGTCACAGGGGTTCGGAACCCCTTTTCATCCGGTCATGCCGTTTTAACCCGGTTCTGACCCGGTGATCCCGGACGAGTACCCATCCGCAAATTTTTTCCCATTTATGGCCATTATTTCACCTTCGGCCGCTTTTCTGGATTTTCCCGGTTCACACGGGTCAGAACCCGTTTTGACCCCCTCATGCCTGTTTCATCCGGTTCTGTCCCAGTGATCCTGGACGAGACCCATCGGCGATTTTTTCCCATTTTTGGCCATTTATTCCGCTTTTGGCCCGTTTTCTATTTTTTCCTGCTTCACAGGGTTCGGAACCCATTTTCATCCGGTCTGCTGATTTCACCCGGTCCGACCCAGTGATTCCGGACGAGTCCCCATCAGCGATTTTTTCCATTTTTGGACATTTTTTCCGCTTTTAGCTGCTCTTCTGCATTTTCCTGGTTCACTGCGGTTGGAACCCGTTTGGACCCGGTCATGCAATTTCACCCGGTAATGACCCAGTGATCCCGGACGAGTTCCCACCTGCGATTTTTTCCCATTTTTGGCCATTTTTTCCGCTATCAGCCACCTTTCTGTATTTTCCTGGTTCACAGGGGTCAGAACCCGTTTTGTCCATGTCATGCCGATTTCACCCAGTTCCGACCCGGTGATACCTGACCAGACCCCATCGGCGATTATTTTCCCATTTTTGGCCATTTTTTCCGCTTTCCGCCGCTTTTCTGGATTTTCCCGGTTCACAGGGGTGGAACCTGTTTTCACCCGGTAATGCCTATTTCACACGATTCGGTCCCAGTGATCCCGGACGAGTCCCCATCGGCGTTTTTTTCCAATTTTTGGCCTTTTTTTACGCTTTCGGCCGCTTTTCTGTATTTTCCCGGTTCACAGGGTTCAGAACCCGTTTTGACACAGTCATGCCGGTTTCACCGGTTCGGACACTGTCTTCCCAGAGGAGTCCTCATCGGCAATTTTTTCACATTTTTTGCCATTTTTTGCGCTTTTGGCCAGTTTTCTAGATTTTCCTAGTTCACAAGTTCGGAACCTGTTTTGATCCGATCATGCTGATTTCACCCGGCTCCAACCCGGTCAACCCGGACGAGTCTCCATCGGCGATTTTTTCCCATTTTTGGCCATTTTTCCGCTTTCGTCCAATTTTCTGGATTTTCCCGGTTCACAAGGGTGGAACCTGTTTTGACCCGGTAATGCTAATTCCATCTGGTTCCGACCCGCTGATCCCGTACGAGTCCCCATTGGCCATGTTTTCCCATTTTTGGCCAATTTCTCCGATTTTGCAAGCTTTTCTGGATTTTCCCGGTTCACAAGGGTCGGAACCCGTTTTCACCCGGTCATGCCGATTTCACCCGGTTCCGACCCGATGATCCTGGATGAGTTCCCATCAGCGATTTTTTTCCCATTTTTGGCCCTTTTTACCGCTTTCGGCCGATTTTCTGAATTTTCCCGGTTCACTGGGGACGGAACACGTTTTGAACCAGTCATGGCGATTTCACCCGGTTTGGACCCGGTCATCCCAGACGAGTCACCATCGGCGTTTTTTCCCAATTTTTGGCCTTTTTTTACGCTTTCGGCCGCTTTTCTGTATTTTCCTGGTTTACAGGGTTCGGAACCCGTTTTGACACAGTCATGCTGAATTCACCGGTTCGGACACTGTCTTCCCGGAGGAGTCCTCATCGGCGATTTTTTGCCATTTTTTGCCATTTTTTGCGCTTTTGGCCAGTTTTCTAGATTTTCCCGTTCACAGGGGTCAGAACCCGTTTTGACCCACTCATGCCGCTTTCCCCCCGTTCCGAACCGTTGATCCTGGACGAGTCCTCATCGCCGATTTTTTCCCATTTTTTGCCATTTTTTCCGCTTTCTGCCCGTTTCTGTATTTTCCCGGTTCACAGGGGTCGGATCCCATTTTGACCCGGTCTTGCCGATTTCACCTGCTTCGGACCCGGTCATCCCGGATGAGTACCCATCGGCGATTTTTTCCTTTTTTGGCCTTTTTTTCGCTTTCGGACGCTTTTCTGGATTTTCCCGTTTCCCAAGTGTCGGAACCCATTTTGATCCAGTCATGCCGATCTCATCCGCTTCCGACCTGGTGATCCCAGACGATGCCACATCGGCGATTTTTTCCCCATTTTTGGCCATTTTTTCCGCTTTCGGCCTCTTTTCTGGATTTTCCCGGTTCACAGGGGTCGGAACCCGTTTTCATCCGGTCATGCCGATTTCAACCATTTTGGTCCCAGTGATCCCGGACGACTCCCCATCGTAGATTTTTTTCCATTTTTGGCCATTTTTTTCCGCTTTCGGCCCGTTTTCTCGATTTTCCCGGTTCACAGGGGTCGGAACCTGTTTTGACGTGGACAAGCCGATTTCACCCGGTTCCGACCCGCTGATCCCGGATGAGTCCCCATCGGCAATGTTTTCCCATTTTTGGCCATTTTCTCTGCTTTCGCAAGCTTTTCTGTATTTTTGCAGTTCACAGGCTAGGCACCCGTTTTGATCCGGTCATGCCGATTTCAACCGGTTCCGACCTGGTGATCCCGGACGAGTCACCATCCGCGGTTTTTTTCCCATTTATGGCCATATTTTCCCCTTCGGCTGCTTTTCTGGATTTTCCCGGTTCACAAGGTTCGGATCCCGTTTTGACCCGGTCTTGCCGATTTCACATTGTTCGGACCCGGTGATCCCATACAAGTCCCCATCGGTGATTTTTTCCCATTTTTGGCCATTTTTTCCACTTTCGGCCGCTTTTCTGTATTTTCCTGGTTCACAGGGGTCGGAACCCGTTTTCATCCGGTCATGCCGATTTCAACCATTTTGGTCCCAGTGATCCTGGACGAGTGCCCATCGTAGATTTTTTTCCATTTTTGGCCATTTTTTTTTCCAATTTTGGCCCGTTTTCTCGATTTTCCCGGTTCACAGGGGTCGGAACCCGTTTTGACCCGGTAATGCCGATTCCATCCGGTTCTGACACGCTGATCCCGTACGAGTCCCCATCGGCAATGCTTTCTCCTTTTTGGCCATTTCTCCGCTATTGCAAGCTTTTCTGGAGTTTCCCGGTTCACAGGGGTCGGAACCCGTTTTCACCCAGTCATGCCGATTTCACCCGGTTCCGACCCAGTGATCCCGGACGAGTCCTCTTCGGAGATTTTTTCCCATTTTTGGCCATTTTTTCCCCTATCGGCCAGTTTTCTGGATTTTCCCGGTTCACATGGGTCGGAACCTGATTTGACCCGGACATGGCGATTTCAACTGGTTCCGACCCAGTGATCCCGGACGAGTCCCATTGGGCAATTTTTTCCCCATTTTTGGCCATTTTTTCCGCTTTCGGTTGCTTTTCTGTATTTTCCCGGTTCACATGTGTCGGAACCCGTTTTGACCCGGTCATGGCGATTTCACCTGGTTCCGACACGGTGATCTTGGAAAAGTCCCAATCGGCGATTTTTTCCCATTTTTGGCCATTTTTTCCACTTTCGGGCGCTTTTCTGGATTTTCCCTGTTCACAGTGGTCGGAACCCGTTTTCACCGGGTCATGCCCATTTCACCCTTTTTTGACCCCGTGATCACGGACCAGTCCCCATTGGCGATTTTTTTACCATTCTTGGCCATTTTTTCCACTTTCCACCTCTTTTCTGGATTTTCCCGTGTCACAGGTGTTGGAACCCGTTTTGACCTGGTCAGGCCAATTTCACCCGGTTCCGATCCGGCAGTCCCAGTTGAGTCCCCGTTGGCGATTTTTTCCCATTTTTGGCCATTTTTTCCGCTTTCTGCCACTTTTCTGGATTTTCCCGGGTCACAGGGGTCGCAACCCCTTTTCATCCCGTCATGCTGATTTAACCCCGTTCTGACCCGGTGATCCCGGACGAGTACCCATCCGCGAATTTTTTCCCATTTATGGCCATTATTTCACCTTCGGCCGCTTTTCTGGATTTTCCCGGTTCACACAGGTCAGAACCCGTTTTGACTCGCTCATGCCTGTTTCACCCGGTTCTGTCCCAGTGATCCTGGACGAGACCCATCGGCAATTTTTTCCCATTTTTGGCCATTTATTCCGCTTTCGGCCCGTTTTCTATTTTTTCCCGCTTCACAGGGGTCGGAACCCATTTTCATCCGGTCTGCTGATTTCACCCGGTCCGACCCAGTGATTCCGGACGAGTCTCCATCGGCGATTTTTTCCATTTTTGGACCTTTTTTCCACTTTCGGGCGCTTTTCTGGATTTTCCCTGTTCACAGGGGTCGGAACCCGTTTTCCCAGGGTCATGCCGATTTCACCCTTTTTTGACCCTGTGATCCTGGACCAGTCCCCATCGGCGATTTTTTACCATTTTTGGCCATTTTTTCCGCTTTCCACCTCTTTTCTGGATTTTCCCGTGTCACAGGGTTTGGAACCCGTTTTGACCCGGTCAGGCCGATTTCACCCGGTTCCGATCCGGCTGTCCCGGTTGAGTCCCCGTTGGCGATTTTTTCCCATATTTGGCTATTGTTTCCGCTTTCGGCCGCTTTTCTGGATTTTCCCGAGTCACAGGGGTTCGGAACCCCTTTTCATCCGGTCATGCTGTTTTAACCCGGTTCTGACCCGGTGATCCCGGACGAGTACCCATCCGCAAATTTTTTCCCATTTATGGCCATTATTTCACCTTCGGCCGCTTTTCTGGTTTTTCCCAGTTCACACGGGTCAGAACCCGTTTTGACCCCCTCATGCCTGTTTCATCCGGTTCTGTCCCAGTGATCCTGGACGAGACCCATCGGCGATTTTTTCCCATTTTTGGCCATTTATTCCGCTTTTGGCCCGTTTTCTATTTTTTCCTGCTTCACAGGGTTCGGAACCCATTTTCATCCGGTCTGCTGATTTCACCCGGTCCGACCCAGTGATTCCGGACGAGTCCCCATCAGCGATTTTTTCCATTTTTGGACATTTTTTCCGCTTTTAGCTGCTCTTCTGTATTTTCCTGGTTCACTGCGGTCGGTACCCGTTTGGACCCGGTCAGGCAATTTCACCCGGTAATGACCCAGTGATCCCGGACGAGTTCCCACCTGCGAATTTTTCCCATTTTTGGCCATTTTTTCCGCTATCGGCCACCTTTCTGTATTTTCCTGGTTCACAGGGGTCAGAACCCGTTTTGTCCATGTCATGCCGATTTCACCCAGTTCCGACCCGGTGATACCTGACCAGAACCCATCGGCGATTATTTTCCCATTTTTGGCCATTTTTTCCGCTTTCCGCCGCTTTTCTGGATTTTCCCGGTTCACAGGGGTGGAACCTGTTTTCACCCGGTAATGCCTATTTCACACGATTCGGTCCCAGTGATCCCGGACGAGTCCCCATCAGCGTTTTTTTCCAATTTTTGGCCTTTTTTTACGCTTTCGGCCGCTTTTCTGTATTTTCCCGGTTCACAGGGTTCAGAACCCGTTTTGACGCAGTCATGCCGGTTTCACCGGTTCGGACACTGTCTTCCCGGAGGAGTCCTCATCGGCGATTTTTTCACATTTTTTGCCATTTTTTGCGCTTTTGGCCAGTTTTCTAGATTTTCCTAGTTCACAAGTGTCGGAACCTGTTTTGATCCGATCATGCTGATTTCACCCGGTTCCAACCCGGTCAACCCGGACGAGTCTCCATCGGCGATTTTTTCCCATTTTTGGCCATTTTTCCGCTTTCGTCCAATTTTCTGGGTTTTCCCGGTTCACAAGGGTGGAACCTGTTTTGACCCGGTAATGCCAATTCCATCTGGTTCCGACCCGCTGATCCCGTACGAGTCCCCATTGGCCATGTTTTCCCATTTTTGGCCAATTTCTCCGATTTTGCAAGCTTTTCTGGATTTTCCCGGTTCACAAGGGTCGGAACCCGTTTTCACCCGGTCATGCCGATTTCACCCGGTTCCGACCCGATGATCCTGGATGAGTTCCCATCAGCGATTTTTTTTCCCATTTTTGGCCCTTTTTACCGCTTTCGGCCGATTTTCTGAATTTTCCCGGTTCACTGGGGACGGAACACGTTTTGAACCAGTCATGGCGATTTCACCCGGTTTGGACCCGGTCATCCCAGACGAGTCACCATCGGCGTTTTTTCCCAATTTTTGGCCTTTTTTTACGCTTTCGGCCGCTTTTCTGTATTTTCCTGGTTTACAGGGTTCGGAACCCGTTTTGACACAGTCATGCTGATTTCACCGGTTCGGACACTGTCTTCCCGGAGGAGTCCTCATCGGCGATTTTTTGCCATTTTTTGCCATTTTTTGCGCTTTTGGCCAGTTTTCTAGATTTTCCCGTTCACAGGGGTCAGAACCCGTTTTGACCCACTCATGCCGCTTTCCCCCCGTTCCGAACCGTTGATCCTGGACGAGTCCTCATCGCCGATTTTTTCCCATTTTTTGCCATTTTTTCCGCTTTCTGCCCGTTTCTGTATTTTCCCGGTTCACAGGGGTCGGATCCCATTTTGACCCGGTCTTGCCGATTTCACCTGCTTCGGACCCGGTCATCCCGGATGAGTACCCATCGGCGATTTTTTCCTTTTTTGGCCTTTTTTTCGCTTTCGGACGCTTTTCTGGATTTTCCCGTTTCCCAAGTGTCGGAACCCATTTTGATCCAGTCATGCCGATCTCATCCGCTTCCGACCTGGTGATCCCAGACGATGCCACATCGGCGATTTTTTCCCCATTTTTGGCCATTTTTTCCGCTTTCGGCCTCTTTTCTGGATTTTCCCGGTTCACAGGGGTCGGAACCCGTTTTCATCCGGTCATGCCGATTTCAACCATTTTGGTCCCAGTGATCCCGGACGACTCCCCATCGTAGATTTTTTTCCATTTTTGGCCATTTTTTTCCGCTTTCGGCCCGTTTTCTCGATTTTCCCGGTTCACAGGGGTCGGAACCTGTTTTGACGTGGACAAGCCGATTTCACCCGGTTCCGACCCGCTGATCCCGGATGAGTCCCCATCGGCAATGTTTTCCCATTTTTGGCCATTTTCTCTGCTTTCGCAAGCTTTTCTGCATTTTTGCAGTTCACAGGCTAGGTACCCGTTTTGATCCGGTCATGCCGATTTCAACCGGTTCCGACCTGGTGATCCCGGACGAGTCACCATCCGCGGTTTTTTTCCCATTTATGGCCATATTTTCCCCTTTGGCTGCTTTTCTGGATTTTCCTGGTTCACAAGGTTCGGATCCCGTTTTGACCCGGTCTTGCCGATTTCACATTGTTCGGACCCGGTGATCCCATACAAGTCCCCATCGGTGATTTTTTCCCATTTTTGGCCATTTTTTCCACTTTCGGCCGCTTTTCTGTATTTTCCTGGTTCACAGGGGTCGGAACCCGTTTTCATCCGGTCATGCCGATTTCAACCATTTTGGTCCCAGTGATCCTGGACGAGTGCACATCGTAGATTTTTTTCCATTTTTGGCCATTTTTTTTCCAATTTTGGCCCGTTTTCTCGATTTTCCCGGTTCACAGGGGTCGGAACCCGTTTTGACCCGGTAATGCCGATTCCATCCGGTTCTGACACGCTGATCCCGTACGAGTCCCCATCGGCAATGCTTTCTCCTTTTTGGCCATTTCTCCGCTACTGCAAGCTTTTCTGGAGTTTCCCGGTTCACAGGGGTCGGAACCCGTTTTCACCCAGTCATGCCGATTTCACCCGGTTCCAACCCAGTGATCCCGGACGAGTCCTCTTCGGAGATTTTTTCCCATTTTTGGCCATTTTTTCCTCTATCGGCCAGTTTTCTGGATTTTCCCGGTTCACATGGGTCGGAATCTGATTTGACCCGGACATGGCGATTTCAACTGGTTCCGACCCAGTGATCCCGGACGAGTCCCATTGGGCAATTTTTTTCCCCATTTTTGGCCATTTTTTCCGCTTTCGGTTGCTTTTCTGTATTTTCCCGGTTCACATGTGTCGGAACCCGTTTTGACCCGGTCATGGCGATTTCACCTGGTTCCGACACGGTGATCTTGGAAAAGTCCCAATCGGCGATTTTTTCCCATTTTTGGCCATTTTTTCCACTTTCGGGTGCTTTTCTGGATTTTCCCTGTTCACAGTGGTCCGAAACCGTTTTCCCCGGGTCATGCCCATTTCACCCTTTTTTGACCCCGTGATCACGGACCAGTCCCCATTGGCGATTTTTTTACCATTCTTGGCCATTTTTTCCACTTTCCACCTCTTTTCTGGATTTTCCCGTGTCACAGGTGTTGGAACCCGTTTTGACCTGGTCAGGCCAATTTCACCCGGTTCCGATCCGGCAGTCCCGGTTGAGTCCCCGTTGGCGATTTTTTCCCATTTTTGGCCATTTTTTCCGCTCTCTGCCACTTTTCTGGATTTTCCCGGGTCACAGGGGTCGGAACCGCTTTTCATCCGTTCATGCTGATTTAACCCGGTTCTGACCCGGTGATCCCGGACGAATACCCATCCGCGAATTTTTTCCCATTTATGGCCATTATTTCACCTTCGGCCGCTTTTCTGGATTTTCCCGGTTCACACAGGTCAGAACCCGTTTTGACTCGGTCATGCCTGTTTCACCCGGTTCTGTCCCAGTGATCCTGGACGAGACCCATCGGCAATTTTTTCCCATTTTTGGCCATTTATTCCGCTTTCGGCCCGTTTTCTATTTTTTCCCGCTTCACAGGGGTCGGAACCCATTTTCATCCGGTCTGCTGATTTCACCCGGTCCGACCCAGTGATTCCGGACGAGTCTCCATCGGCGATTTTTTCCATTTTTGGACATTTTTTCCGCTTTTAACTGCTCTTCTGTATTTTCCTGGTTCACTGCGGTCGGAACCAATTGGACCCGGTCATGCCGATTTCACCCGGTAACGACCCAGTGATCCCGGACGAGTTCCCACCGGCAAATTTTTCCCATTTTTGGCCATTTCTTCTGCTATCGGCCACCTTTCTGGATTTTCCTGGTTCACATGTGTCAGAACCCGTTTTGTCCATGTCATGCCGATTTCACCCAGTTCCGACCCGGTGATACCTGACCAGACCCCATTGGCGATTATTTTCCCATTTTTGGCCATTTTTTCTGCTTTCGGCCACTTTTCTTGATTTTCCCGGTTCACTGGGGTGGAACCTGTTTTCACCCGGTAATGCCTATTTCACCCGATTCGGTTCCAGTGATCCCGGACGAGGCACCATCGGAGATTTTTTTCCCATTTTTGGCCATTTTTTCCGCTTTCAGCTGCTTTTCTGTTTTTTCCCGGTTCACAGGGGTCGGAACCCGTTTTCACCCGGTCATGCGCATTTCACCTTGTTCCGAGCCGGTGATCCCGGACGAGTCCCCATCGGCGATTTTTTCCCATTTATGGCAATTTTTTCCCCTTTGACCGCTTTTCTGGATTATCCTGGTTCACAGGGGTCAAATCCCGTTTTGTCCCGGTCTTGCCGATTTCACAGTGTTCGGACCCGGCGATCCCAGACGAGTCCCCATCGGCGATTTTTACCCATTTTTGGCCATTTTTCCGCGTTCGGCCGGGTTTCTGGATTTTCCCGTTCACAATTGTCGGAACCCGTTTTGACCCGGTCTTGGCGATTTTTCGCGGTTCGGACCCGGTCATCCCGGACGCGTACCCATCTGGAATATTTTACCTTTTTGGCCATTTTTTCCGCTTTCGGACGCTTTTCTGCATTTTCCCGGTTCACTGCGGTCGGAACACGTTTTGATCCGGTCATGGCGATTTCACGCGTTTCGGACCCGGTCATCCTGGAAGAGGCCCCATCGGCGATTTTTTCCCAGTTTTGGCCATTTTTCCGCTTTCAGTCGCTTTTCTGGATTTTCCCGGAACACAGGGGTTGGAGCCCGTTTTGACCCGGTCATGCCCATTTCACCCTCTTTGGACCCGCTGATCCCGGACGAGTCCCCATCGGCGAGTTTTTTCCCATTTTTGGCCTTTTTTTTGCTTTCGGGCGCTCTTCTGGATTTTTCCAGTTCACAAGTGTCGGAACCCGTTTTAACCTAGTCATGCCGATTACACCCTGTTCGGATCCAGTCATCCTGGACGAGTCCCCATCAGTGATTTTTTTTTCCCATTTTTGGCCAACTTTTCTGCTTTCGGCCGCTTTTCTTGATTTTCCCAGTTCACAGGGGTGGTATCCCGTTTTGACCCAGTCATGCCGATTTCACCTGCTTCGGACCCGGTCATCCCGGACGAGTCCCGATCAGCGATTTTATCCCATTTTTGGCCATTTTTCCACTTTCGGCCTCTTTTCAGGATTTTCCCGGAACACAGGGGTCGGAGCCTGTTTTGACCCGGTCATGCCGATGTCACCCGCTTCGGACCCAGTCACCCCGGACGAGTTCCCATCGGCGAATTTTTCCCATTTTTTGGCTTTTTTTTTTTTTGCTTTCGGCCGCTTTTCTGGATTTTCCTGGAACACAGGTGTCGGATCCTGTGTTGACCCAGTCATGCCAATTTCACCCAGTTTGGACCCGGTCATCCTGGACGAGTCCCAATCGCCGATTTTTTTCCAGTTTTGGCCATTTTTTCTGCTTTCGGCTGCTTTTCTTGATTTTCCCGTTTCACAGGAGTTGGAACCCGTTGTGACCCGGTCGTTCCGATTTCACCCGGTTTGTACCCGGTCATCCCAGATATGTCCCCATCAGCAGATTTTTCCCATTTTTGGCCATTTTTTCCGTATTCGGCCGCTTTTCTGGAGTTTCCGGGTTCACAGGGGTCAGAACCCCGTTTTGACCTGTTCGTGCTGATGTCTCCCGTTTCGGTCCCGGTCATCTCGGATGACACCTATCGGCGATTTTTTCCCATTTTAGGAAATTTTTTCCGTTTTCGGCCGCTTTTCTGGATTTTCCCGTTTCACAGGGGTCGGAACCTGTTTTGTCCATGTCATGCCGATTTCACCCAGTTCCGACCCGGTGATACTTGACCAGACCCCATCGGCGATTTTTTTCCCATTTTTGGCCATTTTTTTCTGCTTTCGGCCGCTTTTCTGGATTTTCCCGGTTCACAGTGGTCAGAACCCGTTTTCACATGGTCATGGTGATTTCACACTTTTTTGACCCCATGAGCCCGGACTAGTCCCCATCCGCGATTTTTTCCCAGTTTTGGCCATTTTTTCCGCATTCGGCCGCTTTTCTGGATTTTCCCTGTTCACAGTGGTGGGAACCCGTTTTGACCCGGTCATGACGCTTTTCCCGGGTTCCGAATTTTTTCCCATTTTTGGCCATTTTTTCCGCTTTCGGTCCGTTTTCTGGATTTTCCCGGAACACAGGGGTTGGAGCCCGTTTTGACCCGGTCATGCCGATTTCACCCGGTTCGGACCCGGTCATCCCGGACGATTCCACATGGGGGATTTTTCCAAGTTTGGGGATTTTTTTTCCCCTTTTGGCCGCTTTTGTAGATTTTCCCGGTTCACAGGGTTCGGAACCTTTTTTCACCCGGTCATGCCGATTTCACCCGGTTCCGAGCCGGTGATCCTGGACGAGTCCCCATCGGTGATGTTTTCCCATTTTGGCCATTTTTTCCGCATTGGGCCGCTTTTCTGGATTTTCTCTGTTCACAGGGGTGGGAACCCCTTTTGACCCGGTCATGATGCTTTTCCCAGGTTCCGAATTTTTTCCCATTTTTGGCCATTTTTTCCGCTTTTGGCCCGTTTTATGGATTTTCCCAGAACACAGGGGACGGAGCCCGTTTTGACCCGGTCATGCCGATTTCACCTGGTTCGGACCTGGTCATCCCGGACGACTCCCCATCGGGGATTTTTTCCCATTTTTGGCCATGTTGTCCGCTTTCGGCCGCTTTTCGGGATTTTCCCAGTTCACAGGGGTCGGAACCCGTTTTGACCCGGTTATGCCGATTTCTCCCGGTTCGCCCACGGTTATCGATGATGAGTCCTCATTGGCGATTTTTTCCCATTTTTGGCCTTTTTTTCTGCTTTCGGCCGCTTTTCTGGATTTTCCCAGTTCACAGGGGTTGGAACCCGTATTCACCCGGTCTGTCGATTTCACCCGGTCCGACCTGGTGATTCCGGATGAGTCCCCATCGGTGAATTTTTCCTTTTGTGGACATTTGTTCTGCTTTTAGCTGCTCTTCTGTATTTTCCCGGTTCACTGCAGTCAGAACCCGTTTTCACCCGGTCATGCCGATGTCACGCGGTTCTGACCCGGTGATCCCGGGCGAGTCCCCATCGGAGATTTTTTTCCCCGTGTTTGGCCATTTTTTCCGCTTTCGGCTGCTTTTCTGGGTTTTCCCAGTTCACAGTGGTCAGAACCCATTTTCACCCGGTCTGCCGATTTCACCTGGTCCGATGCGGTGATCCCAGTCGAGTCCCCGTTGGTGATTTTTTCCCCCATTTTTGGCCATTTTTTCCGCTTTTAGCCGCTCTTCTGTATTTTCCCGGTTCACAGAGGTCGGAACCCGTTTGGACCCGGTCATGCCGATTTCACCCGGTACCGACCCAGTGATCCTGGACGAGTTCCCACCGGCGGTTTTTTCTCATTTTTGGCCATTTTTCCGCTATCGGCCACCTTTCTGTATTTTCCTTGTTCACAGGGGTCAGAACCCGTTTTGTCCATGTCATGCCGATTTCACCCAGTTCCGACCCGGTGATACCTGACCAGACCCCATCGGCGATTGTTTTCCAATTTTTGGCCATATTTTCAGCCTTCGGCTGCTTTTCTGGATTTTCCCGGTTAACAGTGGTCAGAACCTGTTTTCACACTGTCATGGCGATTTCATACTTTTTAGACCCCATGATCCTGGACTAGTCCCCATTGGCGTTTTTTTCCCATATTTGGCCATTTTTTCTGCTTTCAGCCGCTTTTCTAATTTTCCCGGTTCACATGGGTCTGAACCCGTTTTGACCCAGTCATGCCTATTTCAACGGTTCCAACCCGGTGATCATTGACGAATCCCCATCAGCGATTTTTTACCATTTTTGGCCATTTTTTCCGCTTTAGGCCGCTTTTCTAGATTTTCCCAGTTCACGGGGTCGGAACCCGTTTTGATCTGGTCATGCCGATTTCACCCGGTTTGGTCCCAGTGATCCCTCACGAGTCCCCAGAGGTGATTTTTTCCCATTTTTGGCCATTTTTTTCCGCATTCGGCGGCTTTCCTGGATTTTCCCAGTTCAGAGGGGTCGGAACTGGTTTTGATCCCGTCATGTCAATTTCACCCGGTTCCGACCCGGTGATCCCGGAAGAGTACCCATCGGCGATTTTTTCCCATTTTTGGCCATTTTTTTCCGCTTTCGGCTGCTTTTCTGTATTTTCCCAGTTCACAGGTGTCGGAACCCGTTTTCACCCGGTCATGCCGCTTTCCCCCGGTTCCGAACCGTTGATCCCAGATGAGTCCTCATCGCCGATTTTTTCCCATTTTTGGCCATTTTTTTCCGCTTTTGGTCCAATTTCTGGATTTTTGGAACACAGGTGTTGGAGCCCATTTTGACCCGGTCATGCCGATTTCACCCGGTGCGGTCCCAGTGATCCCGGAGGAGACACCATTGGCGATTTTTTCCCATTTTTGGCCATTTTGTCTGCTTTCAACCGCTTTTCTGGATTTTCCTGGTTCACATGGGTCGGAACCCCTTTTGACATGGTCATGCCGATCTCACCCAGATCCACCCCGGTGATCCTGGACGAGTCACCATCGGCGATTTTTTCCCATTTTTGGCTATTTTTTCCGCTTTCAGCCACTTTTCTGGATTTTCCCGGTTCACAGGGATTGGAAACAGTTTTGACCTGGACATGCCGTTTTCAACCGTTTCCGTCCCGGTGATCACGGACGAGTCCCCATCGGCCATTTTTGGCCATTTTATCTGCTTTACGCCGGTTTTCTGGATTTTCCCTGTTCAAAATGGTCGGAACCCGTTTTGATCTGGTCATGCATATTTAACCCGGTTCCGACCAGGTGATCCCGAACGAGTCCCTATTGGCAATTTTTTTCCTGTTTTTGGCCATTTTTCTCCTTTCGGCCGCTTTTCTGGATTTTCCAGGGACACAGGTGTTGGAGCCCGTTTTGACCCGTAATCCTGACTTATCCCAGTTCGGACCCAGTCATACTGGATGAGTCCCCATCGGTGATTTTTTCCCATTTTCCGACCCCTGTGAACCGTGAAAATCCAGAAAAGCGGCCAAAAGCAGAAAAAATCCCCAAAATGGGAAAAAATCACCGATGGGGACTCATGCGGGATCACTGGGTCGGAACCGGGTGAAATTGGCATGACCAGGTCTAAAAGGGTTCCAACCCATGTGAACTGGGAAAATCCAGAAAAGCAGCTGAAAGCGGAAAAAAGGGCCACAAATGAGGAAAAAAATCGTAGATGGTGACTCGTCCGGGATCACTGGGTCCGAACCGGGAGAAATCAGCATGACAGGGTTAAAATGTGTTCTGACCCCTGTGAACCAGGAAAATACAGAAAAGCAGCCGAAAGCGGAAAAATGGACAAAAATGAGAAAAAAATCCGCGATGGGGACACGTCCAGGGTCACTGGGACCGAACCGGGTGAAATAGGCATGACTGGGTGAAAACGGGTTCTGAAACCTGTGAAATGGGAAAATCCAGAAGAGCGGCCGAATATGGAACAAATGGCCAAAAATGGAAAAAAATCGGCAATGGGGACTCGTCTGGGATCATGGGGTCATAAAAGGGTGAAATCGGCATTACCGGGGGAAAACGGGTTCCGACCCCTGTGAACCGGAAAAATCCAGAAGAGCGGCCGAAAGCGGAAAATATGGCCAAAAATGGGAAAAAATCGCCAATGGGGACTCAGCCGGGATAACCGGGTCAGAACCGGGTGAAATCAGCATGACCTGGTGAAAACTGGATCCGACCCCTGTAAACCGGGAAAACCCAGAGAAGCGGCCGAAAGCGGAAAAAATGGCCAAAAATGGAAAAAAACGCCGGTGGGGACTTGTCCGGGATAACCGCTCGGAAACAGGAGAAATTGGCATGACCGGGTCAAAACGGGTTCCGAACCATGTGAACCGGGAAAATCTAGAAAAGCGCCCAAAGGCGGAAAAAGTGGCCAAAATGAGAAAAATTCGCCGATGGGGACTCGTCTGGTATGACCCAGTCCGAACCGGATGAAATTGGCATGACTGGGTCAAAATGGTATCCGACCCCTGTGAACCTGGAAAATCCAGAAAGGCGGCCGAAAGCAGAAAAAATGGCCAAAAATGGGAAAAAATCGCCGATGGGGACTCGTCCGGGATCACTGGGTCGGAAACGGGTGAAATCGCCATGTCCGGGTCAAATCAGGTTCCAACCCATGTGAACCGGGAAAATCCAGAAAACTGGCCGATAGAGGAAAAAATGGCCAAAAATGGGAAAAAAATCTCTCAAGAGGACTCGTCCGGGACCAACGATTCAGAACCAGTTGAAATCGGCATGACCGGGTCAGAACACGTTCCGACCCCTGTGAACCGCGAAAATCCAGATAAGCGGCTGAAAGCAGAAAAAATGGCCAAAAATGGAAAAAAAATCGCCGATGGGGTCCGTCCGGGATACTTGGGACCGAACCGGGTGAAATCGGCATGACCGGATCAAAACGGGTTCGGATGCCTATGAACCGGGAAAATCCAGAAAAGCGGCCGAAAGTGGAGAAAATGGCCAAAAAATGGGAAAAAAACGACGATGGAGACTTGTCCAGGATCGCCGGGTCGGAACCGGGTGAAATGGGCATGACCGGGTGAAAATGAGTTCTGACCCCTGTGTACCGGGAATATCCAGAAAAGCAGCCGAAAGCGGAAAAAATGGCCAAAATGGGAAAAAATCGCCGATGCGGACTCGTCCAGGATCACCGGGTTGGAACCGGGTGAAATCGGCATGACCGGGTGAAAAAAGGTTCCGAACCCTGTGAACTGGGAAAATCTACAAAAGTGGCCGAAAGGGGAACAAAATCCCCAAACTTGGAAAAATCCCCCATGGGGACTCGTCCGGGATGACTGGGTCCAAACTGGGTGAAATCGGCATGACCGGGTCAAAACGGGCTCCAACCCCTGTGTTCCGAAAATCCAAAAAATGGACCAAAGGCGGAAAAAATGGCCAAAATGGGAAAAAATTGGCGATGAGGACTCGTCTGGGATCAACGGTTCGGAACCGAGGGAAAGCAGCATGACCGGGTGAAAACGGGTTCCGACACCTGTAAACCGGGAAAATACAGAAAAGCGGCCGAAAGCGGAAAAAAATGGCCAAAAATGGGAAAAAATCGCCGATGGGGACTCTTCCGGGATCACCGGGTCGGAACCGGGTGAAATTTGCATGACGGGATCAAAACTGGTTCCGACCCCTCTGAACTGGGAAAATCCAGGAAAGCGGCCGAAAGTGGAAAAAATGGCCAAAAATGGGAAAAAATCGCCGATGGGGACTCGTGCGGGATCACTGGGACCGAACCGGGTGAAATCAGCATGACCAGATCAAAACGGCTTCCTACCCATGTGAACTGGGAAAATCCAGAAAAGCTTGCAAAAGTGGAGAAAATGGCTAAAAATGGGAAAACATTGCCAATGGGGACTCGTCTGGGATCAGCGGGTCGGAACCAGATGAAATCGGCATGACCGGGTCAAAACGGGTTCCATGCCTGTGACTGGAAAAATCCAGAAAAGCTGCCGAAAGCATAAGAAATGGTGAAAAACAGGAAAAAATAGCCTACGGGGACTCCTCCATCATCAGTGGTTACGAACCGTGTGAAATCGGCATGACCTGGTGAAAATGGGCAACGACCCCTGTGTTCCAGGAAAATTCAGAAAAGTGACCGAAAGTGGAAAAAATGGCCTAAAATGGGAAAAAATCGCCGATGGGGACTCGACTGGGACCGCCGGATCTGAACCGGGTGAAATTGGCCTGACCGAGTCAAAACGGGTTCTGACCCCTGTGACACAGGAAAATCCAGAAAAGCAGTGGAAAGCGGAAAAAATGGCCAAAAATGGTAAAAAATCGCCGATGGAGACTGATCCGGGATTACGGGGTCAAAAAAGGGTGAAATCGGCATGACCCGGGGAAAACGGGTTCTGACCCCTGTGAACAGGGAAAATCCAGAAAAGCACCCGAAAGTGGAAAAAATGGCCAAAAATGGGAAAAAAATCGCTGATCAGGACTTGTCCGGGATCACTGTGTCGGAACCAGGTGAAATCGGCATGAACGGGTCACAATGGGTTCCGACACATGTGAACCGGGAAAATACAGAAAAGCGGCTGAAAGCGGAAAAAATGGCCAAAAATGGGAAAAAATCGCTGATGGGAACTCGACCGGGATCACCAGGTCGGAACCGGGTGAAATCGGCATGACCGGGTGAAAACGGGTTCCGACCCCTGTGAACTGGGAAAATCCAGAAAAGCTTGCAAAATCGGAGAAATTGGCCAAAAATTGGAAAACATGGCCAAAGGGGACTCGTACAGGATCAGCGGGTCGGAACCGGATGGAATCGGCATTACCAGGTCAAAATGGGTTCCGACCCCTGTGAACCGGGAAAATCGAGAAAACGGGCCGAAAGTGGAAGAAAATGGCCAAAAATGAAAAACAAATCTACGATGGGGTCACGTCCAAGATTACTGGGACTAAAATGGGTGAAATCGGCATGACCAGATGAAAACGGGTTCCGACCCCGTGAACTGGGAAAATCCAGAAAATAGGCCAAAGCTGGAAAAATGGCCAAAAATGGGAAAAAATCGCCAATAGGGACTCGTCTGGGATCACCGCGTCCGAACCGTGTGAAATCGGCAAGACCGGGTCAAAACGGGTTCCGAAACCTGTGAACCAGGAAAATCCAGAAAAGCAGCCGAAGGGGAAAAAATGGCCATAAATGGGAAAAAAATCGCGGTTGGGGACTCGTCCTGGATCACCGGGTCTGAACCGGGTGAAATCAGCATGATCGGGTCAAATCGCGTTAAGACCCCTGTGAACCGGAAAATCCAGAAAAACAGCTGAAAGCAGAAAAAATGGCCAAAAATGGGATAAAATCGCCGATGGGTCCTCGTCTTTAATCACCGGGTCAAAACCATGTGAAATCGGCATGACCGGGTGAAAACGGGTTCCGACCCCTGTGAACCGGGAAAACCCAGAATAGCGGCCGAAAGCGGAAAAAATGGCCAAAAATGGGAAAAAATCTCCAATGGGTCTCGTCCGGGTCCCTGGAACAGAACCGGGTGACACAGGCATGACCGTGTGAAAACTGGTTCCGACCCCTGTGAACCGGGAAAATTCAGAAAAGTGGCCAAAAGCAAAATATGGCCAAAAATGGGAAAAAATCGCCAATGGGGACACGTGCGGGATCACCGGGTTGGAACCGGCTGAAATAGGCATGTCCGGGTCAAAACGGGTTCCGACCCATGTGAACCGGGAAAACCCAGAAAAGCGGCCGAATGCAGAAAAAATTGCCAAAAATAGGAAAAAAATCCCCGATGGGGACTCGTCCTAACCACCGGGTCGGAACAGCGTGAAATTGGCATGACTGAGTCAAAACGGGGCCCGACCTCTGTGAACTGGGAATATCCAGAAAAACGGCTGAACACGGAAAAAATGGACAAAAATGAGAAAAAAATCGCCGATGAGTCTTGTCCAGGGTCACTGGGACAGAACCGGGTGACACAGGCATGACCGCATGAAAACTGGATCCGACTCCTGTGAACCAGGAAAATTCAGAAAAGCGGCCAAAAGCGGAAAAAATGGCCAAAAAGGGTAAAAAAATCGCAATGGGGACTCTTCCGGTATCACCGGGTCTGATCCGGGTGAATTCGGCATGACCGGATCAAAACGGGTTCCTAAACCTGTGAACCGGGAAAATACAGAAAAGCGGCCGAAAGCGGGCAAAATGGCCAAAAATGGTAAAAAATCGCCGATGGGGATTCGTCCATGATCACCGGGTTGGAACCGGGTGAAATCGGCATGACCGAGTCAAAATGTGTTCCAAACTCTGTGAACCGGGAAAATCCATAAAAGCGGCCGAAAGTGGAAAATATGGCCAAAAGTGGGAAAAAATCGCAATGGGGACTCTTCCGGTATCACCGGGTCTGATCCGGGTGAATTCAGCATGACCGAGTCAAAACGGGGCCCGACCTCTTTGAACTGGGAATATCCAGAAAAACGGCTGAACACGGAAAAAATGGCCGATGGGTTTCCTCTGGGTTCACCAGGACAGAACCGGGTGAAATCGGCATGACCGGGTAACAACGGGTTCCGACTCCTGTGAACCGGGAAAATCCAGAAAAGCGGACGAAAGCAGAAACATGGCCCAAAATGGGAAAAAATCGCCAATGGGGACTCGTTCGGTATAACCGGGTCGGATCCGGGAGAAAACGTCATGACCGGGTGAAAACGGGTTCGGACCCCTGTGAACCGAGAAAAACTAGAAAACGGGCCGAAAGCAGCCAAAATGTCTAAAAATGGGAAAAAAGTCTCTGATGTTTCTTGTCTGGGACGACCGGGTTGGAACTGGGTGAAATCGGCATGACCAGGTCAAAATGCATTCCGACCCCTTTGAACCGGGAAAATCAAAAAAGCGGCCGAAAGCGGAAAAAAATGGCCAAAAATGGAGAAAAAACGCCAATGGGGATGCGTCCGGGATCACCCGGTCGGAACTGGGTAAAATCGGCATGACCAGATCAAAACGGGTTCCGAACACTGTGAATCGGGATTATCCAGAAAAGCGGCTGGAAGAGGAAAAAATGGCAAATAATGGGAAAAAATAGCCGATGGGGACTCGTCCGGGATCACGGGGTACAAACTGGGTGAAATCGGCATACCGGGTGAAAATGGGTTCTGACCCCTGTGAACCGGGAAATTCCAGAAAAGCGGCCGAAAGCGGAAATAATTGCCAAAAATAGGAAAAATATCGCCGATGGGGACTCGTCCGCGATCACGGGTCGGAACCGGGTGAAATTGGCATGACCGGGTGAAAACGGGTTTCGGCCCCTGTGAACCGGGAAAATCCAGAAAAGTGGGCAGAAAGCAGAAAAAACGGCCATAATGGGAAAAAATCGCCGATGGCTACTTGTCGGGGATCACCGGGTCGGAACCGGATGAAATGGGCATGACCAGGTCAAAACTGGTTCCAAACCATGTGAACCGGGAAAATCCAGAAAAGCGGCCGAAAGCAGAAAAAATGACCAAAAATAGTTAAAAATCGCCGATAGGGACTCGTCCGGGATCACCAGGTGGGAACAGGGTGAAATCGGCATGATGGGGTCAAAAAGGATTCTGACCCCTCTGGACCGGGAAAATCGAAAAAGCGGCCGAAAGCGGAAAAAATGGCCAAATAAGGGAAAAAAATCGCCGATGGGGACTCGTCCGGGATCACCTGGTCGGAACCGGGTGAAATGGGCATAACAGGATCAAAACAGGTTCCGACACCTGTGAACCCAGAATATCCAGAAAAGTGGCCAAAAGCAGAAAAATCCCCCAAAACGAGAAAAAATCAATGATGGGTACTTGTCTGGGACCACCGGGTCCGAACCGGGTGAAAACAGCATGACCGGGTCAGACGGACTCAGACCCCTGTGAACTGGGAAAATCCCGAGAAGCGGCCGAAAGTTTAAAAAATGGCCAAAAATGGGAAAAAAAATCGCCGATGGGGACTCATCCGGGACCACTGGGATCGAACCGGGTGAAATCAGCATGACCGGATCAAAACGGGTTCTGACCCCTGTGAACGGGGAAAATCCAGAAAAGCGGATGAAAGTGGAAAAAATGGCCAAAATGGGAAAAAATCGCCAATTGGTCTCGTCCGGGATCACTGTGTCGGAACCGGGTGAAATCAGCATGACCGTGTGAAAATGGGATCCGACCCCTGTGACCCGAGAAATTCCAGTAAAGCGGCTGAAAGCAGAAATAATTGCCAAAAATAGGAAAAAAATCCCCTATGGACTCGTCCTGATCACTGGGTTGGAACCGTGTCAAATCAGCATGTCCGGGTGAAAATGGGTTCCGACCATTGTGAACCGGGAAAATTTTGAAAAGTGGCCAAAAGCGGAAATAATTGCCAAAAATAGGAAAAAAATCCCCAATGGAGACTCGTCCTGATCACCAGGTCGGAACAGCGTGAAATCAGCATGACCGGGTGAAAACGGGTTCTGACCATTGTGAACCGGGAAAATTCAGAAAAGTGGCCGAAAGTGGAAAAAATGGCCAAAAATGGGAAAAAATCGCCAATGGGTACTCGTCCGGGATCACGGGGTCCAAACTGGGTGAAATTGGCATGACCGGATAAAAACGGGTCTGACCCCTGTGAACCGGGAAATTCCAGAAAAGCGGCCGAAAGCAGAAATAATTGCAAAAATAGGAAAAAAATCCCCGATGGGGACTCCTCCTGATCACCGGGTCGGAACCGCGTGAAATCGGCATAACCGATCAAAACGGGTTCTGACTCCTGTGAACCGGGAAAATCCAGAAAAGCGGCCGAAAGCGGAAAATTGGCGAAAAGTGGAAAAAAAATCGCTGATGGGGGCTCGTCTGGGATCACCGGGTCTGAACCGGGTGAAATTGGCATGACCGGGTGAAAACGGGTTACGACCCCTGTGAATGGGGAAATTCCAAAAAAGCGGCCGAAAGCGGAAATAATTGCCAAAATTAGGAAAAAAATCTCTGATGGGGACTCGTCTGGGATCACCGGGTCTGAACCGGGTGAAATTGGCATGACCGGGTGAAAACGGGTTCCGACCATTGTGAACTGGGAAAATCCACAAAAGCGGCTGAAAGCGGAATAAAAGGCCAACAATGGGAAAAAATTGCCAATGGGGACTCGTCTGGGATCACGGGGTCCAAACCGGGTGAAATCGGCATGACCGGATGAAAACGGGTTCCGACCCCTGTGAACCAGGAAATTCCAGAAAAGCAGCCGAAAGCAGAAATAATCGCCAAAAATAGGAAAAAAATCCCCGATAGGGACTCGTCCTGATCACCGGGTCGGAACCGCGTGAAATCTGCATGACCGAGTCAAAACGGGTTCCGACTCCTGTGAACTGGAAAAATCCAGAAAAGCGGCCGAAAGCGGAAAAATGGCCAAAAGTGGAAAAAATCGCCGATGGGGACTCGTCCGGGATCACAGGGTCGGAACCGGGTGAAATCGGCATGACCGGGTGAAAACGGGTTCCGACCGTTGTGAACTGGGAAAATTCACAAAAGCGGCTGAAAGTGGGAAAAAAGGCCAAAAATGGGAAAAAGTTGCCAATGGGGACTCGTCCGGGATCACTGGGTCGGAACCGGGTGACATCGGCATGATGGGGTAAAAACGGATTCCGACTCTTGTGAACAAGGAAAACCCAGAAAAGCAGCCAAAAGCAGAAATATTTGCCAAAAATAGGAAAAAAATCACAGATATTGACTCGTCCGGGATCACCGGGCCGGAACCAGGTGAAATCGGGATGACCGGGTGAAAATGGGTTCCGACCCCTGTGAACCGGGAAAATTCAGAAAAACAGCCAAAAGCGGACAAAATGGCAAAAAATGGGAAAAAAATTGCCGATGGGGCCTCATCCGGGATCACCGTGTCAGAAACGAGTGAAATCGGCATGACGGGCTCAAATTGGGTTCCGACCCATGTGAATAGTGAAAATCCAGAAAAGCGGCCGAAAGCGGAAGAAATGGCCAAAAATGGGAAAAAATCGCCGATGTGGACTCGTCCGGTACCACTGGGTCGGAACCGGGTGACATCGGCATGATGGGGTAAAAACGGATTCCGACTCTTGTGAACAGGGAAAATCCAGAAAAGCAGCTGAAAGCTGAAAAAATGGCCAAAATGGTAAAAAATCGCCAATGGGGACTCATCACGGATCACCGAGTCGGAAGCGGGTGAAATCGGCATGACCGGATCAAAACGGGTTCGGACCCCTGTGAACCGTGAAAATCCAGAAAAGTGGTCGAAAGCCAAAAAACATGGCCAAAAATGGGAAAAAATCGCCGATGGGGACTCGTCCGGATTCATCGGGATGGAACCGGGTGAAATCGACATGAACGGGTGAAGATGGGTTCCGACCCCTGTGACCAGGGAAATTCCAGAAAAGCGGCCGAAAGCAGAAATAATTGCCAAAAATAGGAAAAAAATCACCGATGGGCACTCGTCCGGGATCCCCGGATCGGAACCGGGTGAAATCAGCATGACCGGGTGAAAACGGTTTCCGAAACCTGTGAACCGGGAAAATTCAGAAAAGCGGCCGAAAACGGACAAAATGGCAAAAAATGGGAAAAAAAATCGCTGTTGGGGACTCATCCGGGATCACCGGGTCAGAAACGCGTGAAATCGGCATTACTGGCTCAAATTGGTTCCGACCCATGGGAATCGGGAAAATCCAGGAGAGCGGCCGAAACAGGAAAAAATGGCCAAAAATGGGAAAAAATCGCCAATGGGGACTCGTCTGGGATCACAGGGTCCAAACCGGGTGAAATCAGCATGACTGGGTGAAAATGGGTTCCGACCCCTGTGAACCAGGAAAATCCAGAAAAGCGGCCGAAAGCGGAAAAATGGCAAAAATGGGAATAAATCGGCGATGGGGACTAGTCCGGGATCACAGGGTCGGACCTGGGTGAAATCGGCATGACCGGGTCAAAACGGATTCCGACCCCTGTGAACCGGTAATTCCAGAAAAGCGGCCGAAAGCAGAAAAATGTCCAAGATTGGGAAAAAATCGCCAATGGGGACTCGTCCGGGATCACTAGGTTGGAACTGGGTGAAATTGGCATGACCGGGTCAAAACGGGTTCTGACCCCTGTGATACGGGAAAATCCAGAAAAGCGGCCGAAAGCAGAAAAAGTGCCCAAAAATGGGACCAAATCGCCAATGGGGACTCGTCCTGGATCACCGGGTCTGAACCAGCTGAAATTAGCATGTCTGGATCAAGACGGGTTCCGATGCCTGTGAACCAGTAAAATCCAGAAAAGCCGCTGAAAGCGGAAAAAATGGCCAAAAATGGGAAATAATTGCCGATGGGGACTCGTCCGGGATCAAGGGGTACAAACCGGGTGAAATCGGCATGACGGGGTGAAAAAGGGTTCCGACCCCTGTCAACCGGGAAAATCCAGAAAAGCGGCCGAATGCGGAAAAAATGGCCAAAAATGGGAAAAAATTGCTGATGTGGAGTCATCTGGGGTTACCGGGTCGGAATCATTGGAAATTGACATGACCGGCTCAAAATTTTTTCCGACCCATGTGAAACGGGAAAATCCTGTGACCAAAAATGGGAACAAATCGCTAATGGGGACTCGTCCGGGATCACCGGGTCCGAACCGGCTGAAATCTGCATGTCTGGATAAAGACGGGTTCCGATGCCTGTGAACCGGTAAAATCCAGAAAAGCCACCAAAAGCGGAAAAAATGGCCAGAAATGGAAAAAATCGCGAATGGGGACTCGACCGGGATCACAGGGTCCAAACCGGGTGAAATCAACATGATGGGGTCAAAACGGGTTCCGACGCCTGTGAACCTGTAAAATCCAGAAAAGCGGCTGAAAGCAGAAAAAATTTCAAAATGGGAAAAGATTGCCAATGGGGACTCGTCCTGGATCACCGGTTTGGAACTGGGTGAAATCGGCATGACGGCATCAAAACGGGTTCTGACCCCTGTGAACCTGGTAAATCCAGAAAAGCGGCCAAAAGTGGAAAAATGGCCAAAAATGGGAATAAATCAGTGGTGGGGACTCATCCGGGAACACAGGGTCGGATCTGGGTGAAATCGGCATGACCGGGTCAAAACAGATTCCGACCCCTGTGAACCGGTAATTCCAGAAAAGTGGCCGATATTGGAAAAATGTCCAAAATTGTGAAAAAATTGCCAATGGGGACTCGTCCGGGATCACGGGGTCCAAACTGGGTGAAATCGGTATGACCAGGTGAAAATGGGTTCCAACCCCTGTGAAAGAGGAAAATCCAGAAAAGCGGCCAAAAGCGGAAAAATGGCCAAAAATGGGAAAAAATCGCCGATGCAGACTCCTTCGGGATCACCGGGTCGGAACCGGGTGAACTTGGGATGACTGGGTCACAACGGGTTCCGACCCCTGTGAACTGGGAAAATCCACAAAAGCGGCCGAAAGCAGAAAAAATGACCAAGAATGGGAAAAAAACGCCAATGGGGACTCGTCTGGGATCACCGGGTCCGAACTGGCTGAAATCGGCATGTCTGGATCAAGACGGGTTCCGACACCTGTGAACCGGTAAAATCCAGAAAAGGGGCGAAAGCGGAAAAAATGGCCAAAATGGGAAAAAATCACTGATGGGGACTTGTCCCGGATCACAGGGTACAAACCAGGTGAAATAGGCATGACCGGGTGAAAACGGGTTGTGAACCATGTGAACTGGGAAAATCCAGAAAAGGGGCTGAAAGCGGAAAAAATGGCCAAAAATGGGAAAAAATCGCCGATGCAGACTCGTCTGGGACCACCGGGTGGGAACCGTGTGAAATCGGCATGAACGGTTCAAAACTTATTCCGACCCCTGTGAACCGGTAATACCAGAAAAGTGGCCGAAAACGGAAAAATGGCCAAAATTGGGAAAAAATCGCCGATGCGGACTCATCCGGGACCACTGGGTCGGAATCGGGTGAAATCGGCATGATGGGGTAAAAACGGGTTCCGACTCTTGTGAACAGGGAAAATCCAGAAAAGCAGCCGAAAGCTGAAAAAATGGCCAAAAATGGGAAAAAATCGCCGATGGGGACTCGTCCGGGATCACCGGGTCGGAAACGGGTGAAATTGGCAAAGCCGGGTGAAAACGGTTTCCGACCCCTGTGAACCGAAAATTCCAGAAAAGCCACCGAAATCGGAAATAAGTGCAAAAATAGGAAAAAAATCCCCGATGGGGACTCGTCCGGGATCAACAGGTTGGAACCATGGGAAATCGGCATGATGGCGTCAAAACGGGTTCCAACCCCTGTGAACCGGGAAAATCCAGAAACGCAGCCGAACGGAAATAATGGCCAAAAATGGGAAAAAATCGCCGATGGTGACTCATCCGGGATTACCGGATCTGAACCGGGTGAAATCGGCATGACCGGGTCAAGACGGGTTCCGACCCAGGTGAACGGGAAAATCAAGAAAAGCGGCTGGAAGCGGAAAAAATGGCCAAAAATGGGAAAAAATCGCCGATGGGGACTCGTCCGGGACACTGGGTCGGTACTGGGTGAAATTGGCATGATGGGGTCAAAACGGGTTCCGAACCCTGTGAAACGGGAAAATCCAGAAAAGGGGCCAAAAGCAGAAAAAATGTCCAAAAATGGGAAAAAAAGGCCAATGGGGACTCGTCCGGGATCACTGGGTCGGAACCGGTTGAAATCGGCATGATGGTGTCAAAACGGGTTTCTACCCCTGTGAACCGGAAAAATCCAGAAAAGCAACTGAAACCGGAGAAATGGCCAAAAATGGTAAAAAATCGCCGATGGGTCTCATCAGGGATCACCGGGTCTGAACCGGATGATATCAGCATGACTGGGTGAAAACGGGTTCCGACTCCTGTGAACCGGGAAAGTCCAGAAAAGCGGCTGAAACCGAAATAATGGCCAAAAATGGGAAAAAATCGCCGATGGGGACTCGTCCGGAATCTCAGATTCGGAACCAGGTGAAATCGATATGACCGGATCAAAACGGTTTCCGACCCCTGAGAACCGGGAAAATCCACAAAAGCGGCCGAAAGTGCAAAAAATGGCCAAAATTGGGAAAAAATCGCCGATGGGGACTCGTTCAGAATCAGCGGGTCAGAACCGGGTGAACTCGGCATGAGTAGGTCAAAACGGGTTCTGACCCCTATGAACCAGGAAAAAGCAGAAAACAAGCCAAAAGCGGAAAAATGGCCAAAAATGGGATAAAATCGCCAATGCGGACTCGTCCGGGATCACCGGGTCGGAACCACGTGAAATCGGCATGACGGCGTCAAAATGGGTTCCGACCCCTGTGAACCGGGAAAACCAGATAAGCGGCCGAAAGCGGAAAAAAGGGCCAAAATTGGGAAAAAAATCGCTGATGGGGACTTGTTCGGGATCACCGGGTCGGAACCGGTTGAACTCGGCATGAGTAGGTCAAAACGGGTTTTGACCCCTGTGAACTGGGAAAATCCACAAAAGCGGCCGAAAGCAGAAAAAATGACCAAAAATGGGAAAACAATCGCCGATGGGTACTCGTCCGGGATCACTGGGTTGGAACTGGGTGAAATTGGCTTGACCGGGTCAAAACGGGTTCCGACCCCCGTAATCCAGGAAAATCCAGAAAAGCGGCCGAAAGCAGAAAAAATGCCCAAAATGGGAAAAAATCGCCAAGGGGGACTCATCCGGGATCACCGGGTCCGAACCGGCTGAAATCGTCATGTCTGGATCAAGACCGGTTCCGACGCCTGTGAACTGGTAAAATCCAGAAAAGAGGCCGAAAGCGGAAAAAATGGCCAAAAATGGGAAAAAATCGCCGATGGGGACTCGTCCGGGATCACGGGGTACAAACCGGGTGAAATCGGCATGACCGGGTGAAAAAGGGTTCTGAACCCAGTGAACCAGGAAAATCCAGAAAAGCGGATGAAAGTGGAACAAATGGAGAAAAAAGGGAAAAAATCGCCGATCAGGACTCGTCTGGGATCACCAGGTCCAAACTGGGTGAAATCGCCATGACAGGGTGAAAACGTGTTCTGAACCTTGTGAACTGGGAAAATTCAGAAAATCGGCCGAAAGCAGAAAAAATGGCCAGAAATTGGAAAAAAATCGCCAATGGAACTCATCTGGGACCACCGGGTCGGAACCGGGTGAAATTGGCATGAAAGGGTCAAAATGGATTCCGACCCCTGTGAACCGGTAATTCCAGAAAAGCGGCCGAAAGCGGAAAAATTGCCATAATTGGGAAAAAATCACCGACAGGCTCCTTCGGGATCACCGGGTCGGAACCGGGTGAACTCGGCATGACTGAGTCAAAACGGGTTCCGACCCCTGTGAACCGGGAAAAACCAGAAAACGGGCCGAAAGCAGAAATAATGGCCAAAAATTGGAAAAAATCTCCAAGGGGACTTGTCTGGCATCACCGGGTCCGAACCGGGTGAAATCGGCATGACCGGGAGAAAACGGGTTCTGAAACCTGTGAACTGGAAAAATCCAGAAAAGCGGCTGAAGGCAGAAAAAATGTCCCAAAATTGGAAAAAATCGCCGATGGGGACTCGTCCGGGATCACCGGGTCCGAACCGAGTGAAATTGGCATGACCGGATCAAGAGTGGTTCCAACCCCTGTGAACTGGGAAAATGCAGAAAAGCGGCTGAAAGCGGAAAAATGGCCAAAAATGGGAATAAATCGGCGATGGGGACTCGTCCGGGATCACGGGGTCGGACCCGGGTGAATTTGGCATGACCGGGTGAAAACGGGTTCCGACCCCTGTGACCCGGGAAATTCCAGAAAAGCGGCCGAAAGCAGAAATAATTGCCAAAACTAGGAAAAAAATCACTGATGGGGACTCGTCCAGGATCACTGGATCGGAACCGGGTGAAATCGGCATGACCGGTTGGAAACGGGTTCTGAACCCTGTGAACCGGGAAAATCCAGAAAAGCGGCCGAAAGCGGACAAATGGCAAAAAATGGGAAAAAAATCGCTGATGGGACTCATTCGGGATCACCAGGTCAGAAACGCGTGAAATCGGCATGATGGGCTCAAATTTGTTCCGACCCATGGGAATCGGGAAAATCCAGGAGAGTGGCCGAAACAGGAAAAAATGTCCAAAAATGGGAAAAAATTGCCAATGAGGACTCGTCCGGGATCATGGGGTCGAAAGCGGGTGAAATCGGCATGACCGGGTGAAAATGGGTTCCGACCCTTGTGAACCAGGAAAATCCAGAAAAGCAGCCGAAAGCGGAAAAATGGCCAAAAATGGGAATAAATCGGCGATGGGGACCCGTCCGGGATCACAGGGTCGGACTCAGGTGAAATCGGCATGACTGGGTCAAAACGGATTCCAACCCCTGTGAACCGGTAATTCCAGAAAAGCGGCCAAAAGCGGAAAAATGTCCAAAATTGGGAAAAAATCGCCGATGCAGACACCTTCGGGATCACCGGGTCGGAACCGGGTGAACTCGGGATGACTGGGTCACAACAGGTTCCGACCCCTGTGAACTGGGAAAATCCACAAAAGCGGCGAAAGCAGAAAAAATGACCAAGAATGGGGAAAAATCGCCGATGGGGACTCGTCCGGGATCACCGGGTCAGAACTGGGTGAAATTGGCATGACTGGGTCAAAATGGGTTCCGACCCCTGTGATCTGGGAAAATCCAGAAAAGCGGCCGAAAGTGGAAAAAATGGCCAAAAATGGGAAAAAAATCGCCGACGGGGACTCGTCTGGGATCACCGGATCCAAACTGGGTGAAATCGGCATGACCGGGTCAAGACGTGTTCTGACCCATGTAAACGGGAAAATCAAGAAAAGCAGCCGAAA
Organism: Jaculus jaculus; assembly: GCF_020740685.1. NCBI lineage: Eukaryota > Metazoa > Chordata > Mammalia > Rodentia > Dipodidae > Jaculus > Jaculus jaculus. Next base: position 15,713,327 of record NC_059121.1, on the reverse strand, counting down.
GCAGAAAAAATGGCCAAAAATGGGAAAAAATCGCCGATGGGGACTCGTCCGGGACCACTGTGTCAGTACTGGGTGAAATTGGCATGATGGGGTCAAAACGGGTTCCGACCCCTGTGAACTGGGAAAATCCAGAAAAGCGGCCGAAAGCAGAAAAAATGTCCAAAAATGGAAAAAAATCGCCAATGGGGACTCGTCCTGGATCACCGGTTTGGAACCGGGTGAAATCGGCATGACGGCATCAAAACGGGTTCCGACCCCTTTGAACCGGTAATTCCAGAAAAGTGGCCGAAAGTGGAAAAATGTCCAAAATTGGGAAAAAATCGCCAATGGGGACTCGTCTGGGATCACGGGGTCCAAACCGGGTGAAATCGGCATGACCAGGTGAAAATGGGTTCCAACCCCTGTGAACCAGGAAAATCCAGAAAAGCAGCCAAAAACGGAAAAATGGCCAAAAATGGGAAAAAATCGCCGATGCAGACTCCTTCAGGATCACCGGGTCAGAACCGGGTGAACTCGGGATGACTGGGTCACAACAGGTTCCGACCCCTGTGAACTGGGAAAATCCACAAAAGCGGCCAAAAGCAGAAGAAATGACCAAGAATGGGAAAAAAATGCCAATGGGGACTTGTCCGGGATCACCGGGTCCGAACCGGCTGAAATCGGCATGTCTGGATCAAGACAGGTTCCGACGCCTGTGATCCGGTAAAATCCAGAAAAGCTTCCGAAAGCGGAAAAACTGGCCAAAATGGGAACAAATCGCCGATGGGGACTCGTCCCGGATCATGGGGTACAAACTGGGTGAAATCGGCGTGACTGGGTGAAAATGGGTTCTGAACCATGTGAACTGGGAAAATCCAGAAAAGCGGCTGAAAGCGGAAAAAATGGCCAAAAATGGGAAAAAATCACTGATGGGAGTCGTCCGGGACCACTGGGTGGGAACCGTGTGAAATCGGCATGAACAGGTCAAAACTGATTCCGACCCCTGTGAACCGGGAAAATCGAGAAAAGCGGCCGAAAGCAGAAAAAATGTCCAAAAATCGCCAATGGGGACTCGTCCGGGATCACCGGGTCGGAACCGGGTGAAATCGGCATGACCGGGAATCCAGGAAAGCGGCCGAAAGCAGAAAAAATGGCCAAAAATGAGAAAAAAATGGCCGATGGGGACTCATCCAAGATCACCAGATCAGAATCGGGTGAAATCGATATGACCGGCTCAAAATGGGTTCCGACCCATGTGAAATGGGAAAATCCAGGAAAGTGGCCGAAAGCGGAAAAAATGGGCAAAAATGGGAAAAAATCGCGAATGGGGACTTGTTCGGGATCACGGGGTCCAAACCAGGTGAAATCAGCATGACCAGATCAAGACTGGTTCCGACCCATGTGAACCGGTAATTCCAGAAAAGCGGCCGAACGCGGAAAAAATGGCCAAAAATGGGAAAAATTCGCCGATGCGGACTCCTCTGGGATCACCGGGTCGGAACCGGGTGAACTCGGCATGACTGGGTCAAAACAGGTTCCGACTCCTGTGAATCTGGAAAATCCAGGAAAGAGCCCGAAAGCGGAAAAATGGCCAAAAATGGGAAAAAATCGCCGATGGAGACTCGTCCGGAATCACAGGGTCGGAACCGGGTGTAATCGGCATGACCAGGCGAAAACGAGTAACGACCCCTGTGAACCGGGAAAAACCACAAAAGCGGCCGAAAGCAGAAAAACTGGGCAAAAATGGGAAAAAATTGCCGATGGGACTCGTCTGGGATTACCGGGACGGAACCAGGGGAAATCGGCATGACCGGATCAAAACGGGTTCCAACCCCTGTGAACCGGGAAAATCCAGAAAAGTGGCCGAAAGCGGAAAACATGGCCAAAAATGGGAAAAAATCGCCAATGGGGACTCGTCCGGGATCACGGGGTACAAACCAGGTGAAATCGGCATGACCGGGTGAAAACGGGTTCTGACCCATGTGAATCGGGAAAATCCAAAAAGCGGCCAAAAGCGGAAAAAATGGCCAAAAATGGGAAAAAATCGCCAATGGGGACTCGTCTGGGACCACCGGGTCGGAACCGTGTTCAATCGGTATGAATGGGTCAAAACGGATTCCGAACCCTTTGAACCGGGAATTACAGAAAAGCAGCAGAAAGCGGAAAAAATGGCCAAAATTGGGAAAAAATCGCTGATGGGGACTCGTTCGGGATCACCGGGTCAGAAAAGGGTGAACTCGGCATGAGTGGGTCAAAATGGGTTCTGACCCCTGTGAACCTGGCAAAAGCAGAAAACAAGCCGAATGCGGAAAAATGGCCATAAATGGGAGAAAATCGCCGATGGGGACTCGTCCGGGACCACCAGGTCAGAACCGGGTGAAATCGGGACGATGGGGTAAAAACGGATTCCAATCCCTGTGAACCGGTAATTCTGGAAAAGTGGACGGAAGCGGAGAAATGGCCAAAATTGGGAAAAAATCGCTGATGGGCACTCGTTCGGGATCAACGGGTCTGAACCGGGTGAAATCGGCATGACCGGGTGAAAACGGGTTCTGACCCCTGTGAACCGGGAAAATCCAGAAAAGTGGCCAAAAGCAAAAAAAATGGCCAAATATGGGAAAAAAATCGCCGATGTGGACTGATCCGGGATCACCGGGTCAGAACTGGGTGAAATCGGTATAAACGGCTCAAAATGGGTTCCAACTCATGTGACCCGGGAAAATCCAGGAAAGCGGCCGAAAGCGGAAACAATGGCCAAAAATGGGAAAAAATCGCCGATGGGGACTCGTCTGGGACCACTGGTTTGGTACCAGGTTAAATCGGCAAGAAGGGGTCAAAACGGGTTCCGACCCCTGTACCGGGAAAATCCAGAAAAGCGGCCGACAGCGGAAATAATTGCCAAAAATAGGAAAAAAATCGCCGATGGGGACTCGTCCGGGATCACCGGGTCTGAACCGGGAGAAATCGGCATGACCGGGTGAAAACGGGTTCCGATCCCTGTGAACCGGGAAAATCCAGAAAAGCAGCCGAAAGCGGAAAAAATGGCCAAATATAGGAAAAAAATCGCCGATGGGGACTGATTGGGATCACCGGGTCATAACCGGGTGAAGTCAGTATAAATGGCTCACAATGGGTTCCAACCCATGTGACCCGGGAAAATCCAGGAAAGTGGCCGAAAGCGGAAAACATGGCCAAAAATGGGAAAAAATCACCAATAGGGACTCATCCGGGAATTCGTGGTCCAAACTGGGTGAAATCGGCATGATCGGGTGAAAACGGGTTGCGACCCCTGTGAACCGGGAAATTCCTGAAAAGCGACCGAAAGTGGAAACAATTGCCAAAAATAGGAAAAAAAATCCCCGATGGGGACTCGTCCGGGATCACCGGGTCGGAACCGCGTGAAATCGGCATGACCGCGTCAAAACGGGTTCCGACCCCTGTGAACCGGGAAAATCCAGAAAAGCAGCCAAAAGAGGAAAAAATGGCCAAAAATGGGACAAAATCGGCGATGGGGACTCGTCCGAGACCACCAGGTCGGAACCGGGTGAAATCGGCATGATGGGGTAAAAACGGATTCAGACCCCTGTGAACCGGTAATTCCAGAAAGCGAATTAATGGCCAAAATTGGGAAAAAATAGCCGATGGGGACTCGTCTGGGACGACTGGGTCGGTACCAGTTTAAATCGGCATGAAGGGGTCAAAACGGGTTCCGACCCCTGTAAAATGGGAAAATCCAGAAAAGTGGCCGAAAGTAGAAAAAATGGCCAAAAATGGGAAAAAATCGCCAATGGGTACTTGTCCAGGATCACCGGGTCGGAACAGGGTGAAATCAGCATGAACGGATCAAAACGGGTTCGAACCCCTGTGAACCGGGAAAATCCAGAAAAGCGGCTGAAAGTGGAAAAAATGGCCACCATTGGGGAAAAAATCGCCATGGGGACTCGTCCGGGATCACCGGGTCTGAACCGGGTATAATCGGCATGACCGGGTGAAAACAGGTTCCGACTCCTGTGAACCTAGAAAATCCAGAAAAGAGGCCAAAAGCGGAGAAATGGACAAAAATGGGAAAAAATCGCCGATGGGGACTTGTTCGGGGTCACGGGGTACAAACCGGGTGAAATCGGCATGACCGGCTGAAAACGGGTTCTGACCCATGTGAACCGGGAAAATCCAGGAAAGTGGCCGAAAGCGGAAAAAATGGCCAAAAATGGGAAAAAATCGCCGATGGGACTCGTCCAGGACCACCGGTTCGGAACCGGGTGAAATAGGCAGGAACGGGTCAAAACGGATTCCGACCCCTGTGAACCAGAAAAACCAGAAAATGGGCCGAAAGCGGAAAAAATGGCCGAAAATGGGAAAAAATCTCCAATGGGTACTCCTCCAGGATCACCGGGTCCAAACCAAGTAAAATCGCCATGACCGGGTGAAAACGGGTTCTGAACCCTGTGACCTGGGAAAATCCAGAAAAGCGGCCGAAAGCAGAAAAAATGGCCAAAAATGGGAAAAAAATCGCCGATGGGTACTCATCCGGGATCACCTGTTCAGAAACGGGTGAAATCGGCATGACCGGCTCAAAATGGGTTCCGACACTTGGGAATCGGGGAAATCCAGAAAAGCGGCCGAAAGCAGAAAAAATGGCCAAAAATGGGGAAAAATCGCCAATGGGGACTTGTCTGGGGTCACGGGGTACAAACCAGGTGAAATCGGCATGACCAGCTGAAAACGGGTTCCGACCCATGTGAACCGGGAAAATCCAGGAAAGTGGCCGAAAGCGGAAATAATGGCCAAAAATGGGAAAAAATCGCCAATGGGGACTCGTCTGGGAATTCAGGGTCCAAACCGGGTGAAATAGGCATGGCCAGGTCAAAAGGGGTTCAGACCCCTGTGAACGGGAAAATCAAGAAAAGCGGCCGAAAGCGGAAAAAATGGCCAAAAGTGGGAAAAAATCGCCGATGGGGACTCGTCTGGGACAACTGGGTCGGTACTGGTGAAATGGGCATGATGGGGTCAAAACGGGTTCTGAACCCTGTGAACCGGGAAAATCCAGAAAAGTGGGCGAAAGCAGAAAAAATGTCCAAAAATGGGAAAAAATCGCCAATGGGGACTCATCCGGGATCACGGGGTCCAAACCGGGTGAAATCGGCATGACCAGATTAAGACTGGTTCCGACCTCTGTGAACCGGTAATTCCAGAAAAGCGGTTGAAAGTGGAAAAATGGCCAAAATTGGGAAAAATTCGCCAATGCGGACTGCTTCGGGATCACCGGCTCGGAACCGGGTGAACTCGGCATGACTGGGTCAAAACATGTTCCGACGCCTGTGAACTGGAACAAACCAGAAAACAGGCCGAAAGTGGAAAAAATGGCCAAAAATGGGAAAAAAATCTCCAATGGTGACTCGTCCGGGATCACCGGGTCCGTACCGGGTGAAATCGGCATGAACGGGTGAAAACGGTTTCTGAACCGTGTGCACTGGGAAAATCCAGAAAAGCGGCTGAAAGCGGAAAAAATGGCCAAAAATGGGAAAAAATCTCCGATGAGGACTCGTCCGGGACCACTGGGTCGGAACCGGGTGAAATTGGCATGATGGGGTAAAAACGGGTTCCGACTCTTTTGAACAGGGAAAATCCAGAAAAGCAGTGGAAAGCTGAAAAAATGGCCAAAAATGGGAAAAAATGGCCGATGGGGACTCGTCTGGGACACCGGGTCGGAACCGGGTGACATCGGCATGATGGGGTCAAAATGGGTTGCTACCCCTGTGAACCGGGATAATCCAGAAAAGCGTCCGAAAGCAGAAAAAATGGCCAAAAATGGGAAAAAAATCGCCGATGGGGACTCGTCCGGGATCACCGGGTCAGAACCAGGTGAAATCGTCATGACCGGATCAAAACGGGTTCCGACCCCCGTGAACCAGGAAAATCAAGAACACTGGCCGTAAGTGGAAAAAGTGGCCAAAAATGGGAAAAAAAATCGCTGATGGGGACTCGTCCGGAATCACCGGGTCGGAACTGGGTGAAATCAGCATGACCAGGTAAAAACGGGTTCGGACCCATGTGAACCAGGAAAATCCAGGAAAGTGGCCGAAAGCGGACAAAATGGCCAAAAATGGGAAAATATCGCCGATGGAGACTCCTCTGGGATCACGGGGTACAAACCGGGTGAAATTGGCATGACCGGGTGAAAAAGGGTTCTGACCTCTGTGAACCGGGATATTCCAGAAAAGCGGCCAAAAGCAGAAATGATTGCCAAAAATAGGAAAAAAATCACCAATGGAGACTCGTCCGGGATCACCGGGTCCAAACCGGGTGAAATGGGCATGACCGGGTGAAAACGGGTTCCAACCCTTGTGAACCGGGAAATTCCATAAAAGTGACCGAAAGCGGAAATAATTGCCAAAAATAGGAAAAAAATCGCCGATGGGGACTCGTCAGGGATCACCGGGTCGGAATCACGTGAAATCTGCATGATGGCATCAAAACGGGTTCCAACCCTGTGACCCGGGAAAATCCAGAAAAGCGGCCGAACGCGGAAATAATTGCCAAAAATGGGAAGAAATGGCCAATGGGAGCTCTCCGGGATCACCAGACCCGAACCAGCTGAAATCGGCATGATTGTGTCAAAAACGGTTCCGACCCTTGTGAACAGGGAAAATCAAGAAAAGTGGGCGAAAGCGGAAAAAATGGCCAAAAATGTGAAAAAATCGCCCATGGGGACTAGTCCGGGATCACCGGGTCCGAACCGGGTGAAATCAGCATGATTGTGTCAAAACCGGTTCCGACCCCTGTGAACGGGAGAATCAAGAAAAGCGGCCGAAAGGGGAAAAAATGGACAAAAATGGGAAAAAATCGCCGATTTGGACTCTTTCAGGAGCACTGGGTCAGTACCGGGTGAAATTGGCATGATGGGGTCAAAACGGGATCCGACCCCTGTGAACTGGGAAAATCCAGAGAAGCGGCCGAACGCAGAAAAAATGTCCAAAAATGGGAAAAAATCGCCAATGGGGACTCGTCCGGGGTCACTGGGTCGCAACAGGGTGAAATTGGCATGATTGGGTAAAAATGGGTTCCGAACCTTGTGAACCGGGAAATTCCAGAAAAGTGGCCAAAAGCGGAAATAATTGTCAAAAATAGGAAAAAAATCGCCGATGGGTACTCATACGGGATCACCGGGTCTGAACCAGGTGAAATCGGCATGACCGGGTGAAAATGGGTTCCGACACCTGTGAACCGGGAAAATCCAGAAAAGCGGCTGAAAGCGGAAAAAATGGGCAAAAATGGGAAAAAAATCGCCGAAGGGTACTCATCCGGGATCACCGTTTCAGAAACGCGTAAAATCGGCATGACCGGCTAAAAATGGGTTCCGAAACATGGGAATCGGGAAAATCCAGGAAACTGGCCGAAAGCAGAAAAAAGGGCCAAAAATGGGAAATAATCGCCAATGGGAAATCGTCCGGGATCACGGGGTCCAAACCGGGTGAAATCAGCATGACGGGGTGAAAACGGGTTCCGACCCCTGTGAGCCGGGAAATTCCAGAAAAGTGGCCGAAAGCGGAAATAATTGCCAAAAGTAGGAAAAAAAATCCCCGATGGGGACTCGTCTGGATCACCAAGTCGGAACCGAGTGAAATCTCCATGACAGCGTCAAATCGGGTTCCGACCCCTGTGAACCGGGAAAATCCAGAAAAGCGGCTGAACGCGGAAAAAATGGCCAAAAATGGGGAAAAATCGCTGATGGGGATTCGTCCGGGATCACAGGGTCCGAACCGGGTGAAATAGGCCTGACCGGGTGAAAATGGGTTCCGACCCCAGTGAACCGCAAAAATCCAGAAAAGCGTCCGAAAGCAGAAAAAATGGCCAAAAATGGGAAAAGATCGCCGATGGGACTCGTCCGGAATCACCGGGTCTGAACCAGATATAATCGGCATGACTAGGAGAAAACGGATTCCGACTCCTGTGAACCAGGAAAATCCAGAAAGCGGCCGAAAGTGGAAAAATGGCCAAATATGGGAAAAAATCGCCATGGGGACTCGTTCGGGATCACAGGGTCGGAACCGGTGAAATTGGCATGACAGGGTAAAAGGGGTTCCGACCCCTGTGAACCGGGAAAATCCAGAAAAGCGGCCAAAAGCAGAGAAAATGGCCAAAAATGGGAAAAAATCGCCGATGGGGACTCGTCCGGGATCACCGGGTCGGAACCAGGAGAAATTGGCATGATGAGGTCAAAACCAGTTACGACCTCAGAGAACTGGGAAAACCCAGAAAAGCAGCCAAAAGCGGAAAAAATGGCCAAAAATGGGAGAAAATCGCCGATGGGGACTCGTTCGGGATCACCGGGTCTGAACCAGATATAATCGGCATGACTGGGAGAAAACGGATTCCGACCCCTGAGAAACGGGAAAATCCATAAAAGCGGCTGAAAGTGGAAAAAATGGCCAAAAATCGGAAAAAATCGCCGATTGGTCTCGTACGGGATCACCAGGTCGGAACCGGTTGAAATCAGCATGACCGGGTGAAAACTGGTTCCGACCCTTGTGAACCGGGAAAATCCAGAAAAGAGGCCGAAAGCGGAAAAAATGGCCAAAACTGGGGAAAAAAATCGCCAATGGGGACTCGTCCGGGGCAACTGGGTCGGAACCGGGTGAAATCGGCAAGCCTGGGTCAAAACGGTTTCTGACCCCTGAGAACCCAGAAAAACCAATAAACGGGCCGAAAGCGGAAAAAATGGCCAAAAATGGGAAAAAATCGCCGATGGGGACTCATACGGGATCACGGGGTACAAACCTAGTGAAATCGACATGACCGGGTGAAAACGGGTTCCAACCCCTGTGAACCGGGAAAATCCAGAAAAGCGGCTGAAAGTGGAAAAAATGGCCAAAAATGGGGAAAAAAATCGCCAATGGGGACTCATCCGGGATCACTGGGTCGGAACCGGGAGAAATTGGCATGACCAGATCAAAACAGGTTCTGACTCTTGTGAACCGGGAAAATCCAGAAAAGCAGCTGAAAGAGGAAAAAGTGGCCAAAAATGGGACAAAATAGCCGAAGGGGTCTTGACCGGGACCACAGTGTCCAAAGCGGGTGAAATCGGCATGACTGGGAGAAAACGGGTTATGACCCCTGTGAACAGGGAAATTCCAGAAAAGCGGCCGAAAGCAGAAATAATTGCCAAAAATAGGAAAAAAATTGCCGATGGGGACTCTTCCGGGATCACGGGGTCGGAACCGGGTAAAATCAGCAAGACAGGCTCAAAACGCGTTCCGACCCCTGTGAACCGGGAAAATCCAGAAAAGCGAGCGAATGCGGAAAAAATGGCCAAAAATGGAAAAAAAATCGCCGATGGGGATTCAACCGGGATCACCAGGTCCGAACCGGGTGAAATCGTCATGACCGGATCAAGACGGACTCCGACCCCTGTGAACTGGGAAAATCCAGAAATGCGGCTGAAAGCAGAAAAAATGGCAAAAATGGGAAAAAATCGCTGATGGGGACTAGTCCGGGATCACCGGGTCGGAAACGGGTGAAATCGGCATGACCAAGTGAAAACGGATTACGACACCTGTGAAACGCGAAAATCCAGAAAAGCGACCGAAAGTGGATAAAATTGCCAAAAATGGAAAAAAATCGCTGATGGGGAGTCGTCCGGGATCATCGGGTCTGAACCGGGTGAATTCGGCATGACCGGGTCAAAACGTGTTCAGAACCCTGTGAACCGGGAAAATCCAGAAAAGCGGCCGAAAGCGGAAAACTGGCCAAAAATGGGAAAAAAACCTCTGAATAGGACTCGTCCGGGAATACTGGGTTGGAACCTGGTGAAATCGGCATGACCGGATCAAAATGGGTTCGGACCCCAGTGAACTGGGAAAATCCAGAAAAGTGGCCGAAAGCGGAAAAAATGGCCAAAAAAGGAAGAAATCGCCGATGGGGACTCGTTCGGGATCACCGGTTTGGAACAGGGTGAAATCAGCATGATGGGGTTAAAAGGGGTTCCGACCCCTGTGAACCGGGAAAATCCAGAAAAGCTGTGGAAAGCAGAAAAAATGGCCAAAAATGGGAAAATATGGCCTATGGGGACTCGTCCGGGATCACTGGGACCGAACCGGGTGAAATCCGTATGACCGGGTGAAAATGGGTTCCGAAACCTGTGAACCGGGAAAATCCAGAAAAGCGGTCGAAAGCGGAAAAATGTCCAAAAATGGGAAATAATCGCCGATCGGGACTCGTCCGGGATCAACGGGTCGGAACCGTGTGAAATCGGCATGTCCGCGTCAAAATGGGTTCCGACCCCTGTGAACCTGGAAAATCCAGAAAATGGGCCGAAAGCGGAAAAAATGTCCAAAAATGGGAAAATAATCGCCGATGGGGACACGTCCGGGATCAACGGGTCGGAACCGGGTGAAATTGGCATGACCGGGTCAAAACGGGATCTGACCCCTGTGAACCAGGAAAATTCTCTGTTTGTTCTGAATGAGAAATGTACTTATTAGACACTCATCTTATACAACTTTGAATTCCCTGTTAGTTTTCAAAGGGAACAGTTCCTAACATACATGGACCTTATGGTACTTTGAATTCACTGTAGATAACGATGGGAAACTTTCTACGGGGACACTAAGATGACACAAAAGTGAGTTCTCTGTTCGATGCAGTCAGGAAATATTCTTTAGAGACCCCTATCTGTAGAACTTTGAATTTCATTTTAGTTGTTAACAGGAAATGTTCTTAGCACACATTCAGCTAATGGTTCTTTGAATTCACTGTTTAGGTTACAAAGGGAAACATTTTTGTGGACACTCAGCGGACACAAAATGAGTCTCTATTTGTTCCACACGGGAAATAGTCTTTTTTGACGCTCGTTTTGTAGAATTGTGACTTCCATGTTAGTTTTCAAAAGGAAATGTTCTTAACACACATTCAGCTATTGGTTCTTTGAATTCACTGTTAGTTTACAAAGGGAAACATTGTTTGTAAACACTCAACTTATAAAACCGTGAACTCTCTGCTAGTACCACATGGGAAATGTTCTTCTTAGAAACTCGGGTAAGGGAAGTTATCCTCATTGTTCGTGTTAAACAGGAAACTTTCTTAATGCACTCTCAGTTTACAGTTTGTGAATTCTCGGTTACCTTACAATGGAAAGGATTCTTTGTGGACACTCAGGTGATAGAAGAAAAATATCTCTGTTTGTTCTGAATGAGAAATGTACTTTTTAGACACTCATCTCATGCAACTTTGAATTCCCAATTAGTTTTCAAAGGAACAGTTCTTAACAAACATGGACCTAATGGTACTTTGAATTCACTGTAGATAACAAAGGGAAACTTTCTATGGGGACACTAAGCTGACACAAAAGTGAGTTCTCTGTTCGATCCAGTCAGGAAATATTCTTTTGAGACCCTTACCTGTAGAACTTTGAATTCCACTTGAGTTGTTAACAGGAAATGTTCTTAGCACACATTCAGCTAATGGTTCTCTGAATTCAGTGTTGTGTTACAAAGGGAAACATTTTTCTGGACACTTGCCTGACACAAAATGAGTCTCCGTTCGAGCCACACCAGAAATGTTCTTTCTTGACCCTCTTCTTGTAGAACTGTGAGTTCCAAAGTAGTTTTCAAAAGGAAATATTCTTAACACATTCATACATTGGGTCTTTTAATTCACTCTTACTTTACAATGGGAAACGTTTTTTCTAAACCCTCACCTTAGAACACTGTGAACTCTCTGCTAGGACCACACGAGATATGTTCTTTTCGAAACTCAGCTTTAGGGAAGTTAACCTCACTGTTAGTTTTTAACAGGAAACGTTCTCAACGCACTATCAGTTTACAGTTGTGTGAATTCTCTGTCACCTTACAAAGAAAATCATTCTTTGTGGACACACAGCTTATACAAGAGAAAGTTCTCTGTTAGTTCTGAATGAGGAATGTACATTTGAGACACTCATCTTACATAACACTGAATTCCCTGTTAGTTTTCAATGGGAACTGTTCTTAATACACATGGAGCTAATGGTTCTTCGAATTCACCGTAGATTACAAAGGGGAACGTTCTATGTGGACACTCAGCTTATACAAATTGAGTTCTCTGTTAGTTCCCCACGGGAAATGTTCTTTTTAGTATCTCATTTGTAGATCTTTCAATTCCATGTCAGTTTTCAAATGGAGGTGTTCTTAACACACATGCAGCTAAAGCTTCTTTGAATTCACTGTAGGTTACAAAGGTAAACTTAATATGGGGACACTCATCTGACACAAAAGTGAGATCCCTTTTCGTTCCACACTTGAAATGTTCTTTTAGAATCTCATCTTGTAAATCTTTGAATTCCATGTTAGTTTTCAAATGGAACTATCCTTACCACACATGCAGCTAATGCTTCTTTGAATTCACAGTAGGTTACAAAGGTAAACTTAATATGGGGACACTCAGCTGCCCCAAATTGAGTTCCCTCTTCGTTCCACACAGGAAATGTTCTTTTTTGACCCTCGTCTTGTAGAATTGTGAGTTCCATGTTAGTTTTCAAAAGGAAATGTTCTTAACACACATTCAGCTATTGGTTCTTTAAACTCACTGTTACTTTACAAAGGGAAACATTGTTTTTAAACACTCAACTTATAAAACCGTGAACTCTCTGCCAGTATCACATGGGAAATGTTCTTCTTAGAAACTCGGGTTAAGGGAAGTTAACCTCACTGTTCCTGTTTAACAGGAAACCTTTTTAACGCACTGTCATTTTACACTTCTGTGAATTCTCTGTCACTTGACAATGGCAAGGATTCATTGTGGACACTCAGGTAATACAAGTGAAAATTCTCTGTTCTGAATGAGAAATGTACTTTTTAGACAAGCATCTCATACAACATTGAATTCCCTGTTAGTTTTCAAAGGGAACAGTTCTTATCAAACATGGACCTAATAGTACTTTAAATTCACTGTAGATAACAAAGGGAACCTTTCTATGGGGACACTAAGCTGACCCAAAAGTGAGTTGTCTGTTTGATCCAGTCAGGAAATATTCTTTTGAGACCCTTACCTGTAGAACTTTGAATTTCATTTTAGTTGTTAACAGGAAATGTTCTTAGCACACATTCAGCTAATGGTTCTCTGAATTCAGTGTTGTGTTACAAAGGGAAACATTTTTCTGGACACTTACCTGACACAAAATGAGTCTCCGTTCGAGCCACACCAGAAATGTTGTTTTTTGACCCTCTTCTTTTAGAACTGTGAGTTCCAACGTAGTTTCAAAAGGAAATATTCTTAACACATTCATATATTGGGTCTTTTAATTCACTCCTACTTTACAATGGGAAATGTTTTTTTTAAACCCTCACCTTAAAAACCGTGAACTCTCTGGTAGGACCACATGAGATATATTCTTTTTCGAAACTCAGCTTTAGGATAGTTAACCTCACTGATAGTTTTTAACAGGAAACATTCTTAACGCACTATCAGTTTACAGTTGTGTGAATTCTCGGTTACCTTACAAAGAAAATCATTCTTTGTGGACACTCAGCTTATACAAGAGAAAGTTCTCTGTTAGTTCTGAATGAGAAATGTACTTTTGATACACTCATCTTACATAACATTGAATTCCCTGTTAGTTTTCAACGGGAACTGTTCTTAACACACATAGAGCTAATGATTCTTCGAATTCACCATAGATTACAAAGGGCAACGTTCTATGTGGACACTCAGTTTATACAAATTGAGTTCTCTGTTAGTTCCACACGGGAAATGTTCTTTTTAGAATCTCAGTTGCAGATCTTTGAATTCCATGTCAGTTTCAAATGGAGGTGTTCTTAACACACATGCAGCTAAAGCTTCTTTGAATTCACTGTAGCTTAAAAAGGTAAACGTAATATGGGGACACTCAGCTGACCAAAAGTGAGTTCCCTGTTCGTTCCACTCTTGAAATGTTCTTTTAGAAACCCATCTTGTAGATCTTTGAATTTCATGTCAGCTTTCAAATGGAGGTGTTCTTAACACACATACAGCTCAAGCTTCTCTGAATTCATATTAGGTTACAATTGTAAACTTAATTTGGGGACACTCAGCTGACACAAAAGTAATTCCCACACATTCAGCTAATGGTTCACTGAATTCAGTGTTGTGTTACAAAGGGAAACATTTTTCTGGACACTTACCAAACACAAAATGAGTCTCTGTTCGAGCCACACCAGAAATGTTCCTTTTTGACCCTCTTCTTGTAGAACTGTGAGTTCCACCATAGTATTCAAAAGGAAATATTCTTAACACATTCATATATTGAGTCTTTTAATTCACTCTTACTTTACAATGAGAAACGTTTTTTGTAAACCCTCAACTTAAAAAACCGTGAACTCTCTGTTAGGACAACATGAGATATGTTCCTTTTCGAAACTCATCTTTAGAATAGTTAACCTCACTGTTACTTTTTAACAGGAAACGTTCTTAACACACTATCAGTTTACAGTTGTGTGAATTCTCGATTACCTTACAAAGAAAATCATTCTTTGTGGACACTCAACTTATGAAAACGTGAAATCTCTGCTAGTACCAGATGGGAAATGTTCTTCTTAGAAACATCACTGTTCGTGTTTAACAAGAAACCTTCATAACGCACTATCATTTAACAGTTCTGTGAATTCTCTGTCACCTTACAATGGCAAGGATTCATTTCGGACACTTAGGTTATACAAGAGAAAATTCTCTGTTTGTTCTGAATGAGAAATGGACTTTTTAGAGAAGTATCTTATACAACTTTGAATTCCCTGTTAGTTTTCAAAGGGAACAGTTCTCACCAAACATGGACCTAATGGTACTTTGAATTCACTGCAGATAACAAAGGGAACCTTTCTATGGGGACACTAAGCTGACCCAAAAGTGAGTTCTCTGTTCGATCCAGTCAGGAAATATTCTTTTGAGACCCTTATCTGTAGAACTTTGATTTTCATGTTAGTTGTTAACAGGGAATGTTCTTAGCACACGTTCAGCTTAAGGTTCTCTGAATTCAGTGTTGTGTTATACAGGGAAACATTTTTCTGGACACTTCCCTGACACAAAATGAGTCTCCATTCAAGCCACACCAGAAATGTTCTTTTTTGACCCTCTTCTTGTAGAACTGTGAGTTCCAAAGTAGTTTTCAAAAGGAAACATTCTTAACACATTCATATATTGGGTCTTTTAATTCCCTCTTACTTTACAATGGGAAATGTTTTTTGCAAACCCTCACCTTAAAAAACCGTGAACTCTCTGCTAGGACCACATGAGATATGTTCTTTTCAAAACTCAGCTTTAGGAAAGTTAACCTCACTGATAGTTTTTAACAGGAAACGTTTTTAACGCACTATCAGTTTACAGTTGTGTGAATTCTCTGTCACCTTACAAAGAAAATCATTCTTTGTGGACACTCAGCTTATACAAGAGAAAGTTCTCTGTTAGTCCTGAATGAGAAATGTAGTTTTGAGACACTCATCTTACATTACTTTGAATTCCCTGTTACTTTTTGGGGAACTGTTCTTAACACACATGGAGCTAATGGTTCTTGGAATTCACCATAAATTACAAAGGGGAACGTTCTATGTGGACACTCAGCTTTTACAAATTGAGTTCTCTGTTAGTTCCACATGGGAAATTTTCTCTTTAGAATCTCATTTGTAGATCTTTGAATTCCATGTCAGTTTTCAAATGGAGGTGTTCTTAACACACATGCCGCTAAAGCTTCTTTGAATTCACTGTAGGTTACGAAGGTAAACTTAATATGGGAACACTCAGCTGACACAAAAGTTATTTCTCTGTTCCACAAGGGAAAAGTTCTTTCAGAATCTCATCTTGTAGATCTTTGAATTCCATGCTAGTTTTCAAATGGAACTATCCTTAACACACATGCTGCTAATGCTTCTTTGAATTCACTGTTCGTTGACAAAAAGACACTAACCTTCTATGTTCTTAACACACATGCAGCTAGCTAATGGTTCTCTGAACTCACAGTTAGGTTTCAAAGGGAAACATTATATGGGGACACTCAGCTGACACAAAAGTGCATTCTCTCTTCGATCCACTCAGGATTCATTTTTTTGAGACCCTCATCTTGTAGAACTTTGAATTCCATGTTAGTTGTCAAAAGGAAATGTTCTTAGCACACATTCAGCTAATGGTTTTTGAATTCAGTGTTTAGGTTACAAAAGGAATTATTTTTGTGGACACTCAATGGACACAAAATGAGTCTCTGTTCGTTCCACATGGGAAATAGTCTTTTTTGACCCTCGTTTGTAGAATTGTGACTTCCATATTAGTTTTCAAAAGGAAATGTTCTTAACACACATTCAGCTCTTGGTTCTTTGAATTCACTGTTACTTTACAAAGGGAAACATTGTTTGTAAACACTCAACTTATAAAAATGTGAACTCTCTGCTAGTACCACATGGGAAATATTCTTTTTAGAAACTCGGCTTAAGGGAAGTTAACCTCACTGTTCGTGTTTAACAGGAAACGTCGTTAACGCACTATCAGTTTACAGTTGTGTGAATTCTCTGTCACCTTACAATGGCAAGGATTCTTTGTCTACCCTCAGGTTATACAAGAGAAAATTCTCTGTTTGTTCTGAATGAGAAATGTACTTTTTAGACACTGATCTTATACAACCTTGAATTCCCTGTTAGTTTTCAAAGGGAACAGTTCTTAACAAACATGGACCTAATGGTACTTTGAATTCACTGTAGATAACAAAGGGAAACTTTCTATGGGGACACTAAGCTGACACAAAAGTGAGTTCTCTGTTCAATCCAGTCAGGAAATATTCTTTTGAGACCCTTATCTGTAGAACTTTGAATTCCATTTTAGTTGTTAACAGGAAATGTTCTTAGCACACAGTCAGATAATGGTTCTTTGAATTCACTATTTAGGTTACAAAGGGAAACATTTTTGTGGACACTCAGCCAACACAAAATGAGTCTGTGTTCGTTCCACATGGGAAATATTCTTTTTTACCCTCATCTTGTAGAATTGTGCGTTCCATGTTACTTTTGAAAAGGAAATGTTCTTAACACACATTCAGCTATTGGTTCTTGTAATTCACTGTTACTTTGCAAAGGGAAACATTGTTTGTAAACACTCAACTTATAAAAACGTGAAATCTCTGCTAGTACCACATGGGAAATGTTCTTCTTAGAAACTCGGCCTAAGGAAATTTAACCTCACTGTTCGTGTTTAACAGTAAACTTTCTTTTTTTAAAATTATTTATTTATTTATTTATTTGAGAGCGACAGACACAGAGAGAAAGACAGATAGAGGGAGAGAGAGAGAATGGGCACGCCAGGACTTCCAGCCTCTGCAAACGAACTCCAGACGCGTGCGCCCCCTTGTGCATCTGGCTAACGTGGGACCTGGGGAACCGAGCCTCGAACCGGGGTCCTTAGGCTTCACAGGCAAGCGCTTAACAGCTAAGCCATCTCTCCAGCCCAACAGTAAACTTTCTTAACACACTATCAATTTACAGTTCTGTGAAATCTCTGTCACCTTACAATGGCAAGGATTCATTGTCGACACTGAGGTTATACAAGAGAAAATTCTCTGTTTGTTCTGAATGAGAAATGTACTTTTTAGACAAGCATCTTATACAACTTTGAATTCCCTGTTAGTTTTCAAAGGGAACAGTTCTTAAGAATCATGGACTTAATGGTACTTTGAATTCACTGTAGATAACAAAGGGAAACTTTCTATGGGGCACTAAGCTGACACAAAAGTGAGTTCTCTGTTTGATCCAGTCAGGAAAAATTCTTTTGAGACCCTTATCTGCAGAACTTTGAATTTCATTTTAGTTGTTAACAAGAAATGTTCTTAGCACACCTTCAGGTAATTGTTCTGTGAATTCAGTGTTGTGTTACAAAGGCAAACATTTTTCTGGACACTTACCTAACACAAAATGAGTCTCAATTCGAGCCACACCAGAAATGTTCCTTTTTGGCCCTCTTCTTTTAGCACTGTGAGTTCCAAAGTAGTTTTCAAAAGGAAATATTCTTAACACATTCATGTATTGGGTCTTTTAATTCACTCTTACTTTACAATGGGAAAAGTTTTTTGTAAACCCTCACGGTAAAAAACCGTGAACTCTCTGCTAGGACCACATGAGATATGTTCTTTTCGAAACTCAGCTTTAGGAAAGTTAACCTCACTGTTAGATTTTAACAGTTAATGTTCTTAACGCACTGTCAGTTTACAGTTGTGTGTATTCTCGGTTACCTTACAATGAAAATCATTCTTTGTGGACACTAAGCTTATACAAGTGAAAGTTCTCTGTTAGTTCTGAATGAGAAATGTACTTTTAGACACTAATATTACATAACATTGAATTCCCTGTTAGTTTTCAACGGGAATGGTTCTGAGCTCACATGGAGCTAATGGTTCTTCGAATTGACTGTAGATTACAAAGGGGAACGTTCTATGTGGACACTCAGCTTATACAAATTGAGTTCTCTCTTAGTACCACACGGGAAATGTTCTTCTTAGAATCTCATTTGTAGATCTTTGAATTCCATGTCAGTTTCAAATGGAGGTGTTCTTAACACACATGCAGTAAAGCTTCTTTGAATTCATTGTAGTTTAGAAAGGTAAACTTAATAGGGGGACACTCAGCTGACACAATAGTGCGTTCCCTGTTCGTTCCACAATTGAAATGTTCTTTTAGAATCTCATCTTGTAGATCTATGAATTCCATGTCAGTTTTCAAATGGAGGTGTTCTTAACACACATGCAGCTAAAGCTTCTTTGAATTCACTGTAGGTTACAAAGGTAAACTTAATATGGGACACTCAACTGATACAAAAGTGATTTCCCTGTTCGTTCCACAGGGGAAATGTTCTTTTAGAATCTCATCTTGTAGATCTTTGAATTCCATGTTAGTTTACAAATGGAACTATCCTTAACACATATGCAGCTAATGCTTCTTTGAATTCATTGTTTGGCTACAAAAGGACACTAACCTTATATGTTCTTAACACACATGCAGCTACCTAATAGTTCTCTGAACTCACAGATAGGTTACAAAGGGAAACTTTATATGGGGACACTCAGCTGACACAAAAGTTCATTCTCTCTTCAATCCACTCGGGATTCATTTTTGTGAGACCTTCATCTTGTAGAACTTTGAATTCCATGTTAGTTTTCAAAGGAAAATGTTCTTAGCACACATTCAGCTAATGGTTCTTTGAATTCACTGTTATATTACAAAGGGAAACATTTCTCTAGACACTCTCCTGACACAAAATGAGTCTCTTTTCGTTCCATACAGAAAATATTCTTTCATGACTTTTGTCTTGTAGAATTGTGAGTTCCATGTTATTTTTCCAAAGGAAATGTGCTTAACAACATTCAGCTCTTGGTTCGTTGAATGCACTGTTACTTTACAAAGGGAAATGTTTCTCTAGACACTCTCCTGACACAAAATGAGTCTCTTTTCGTTCCACACGGGAAATATTCTTTCTTGACCCTCCTCTTGTAGAATTGTGAGTTCCATGTTAGTTTTCAAAAGGAAATGTACTTAAACAACATTCAGCTCTTGGTTCTTTGAATTCACTGTTACTTTACAAAGGGAAACATTTCTCTAGACACTCTCCTGACACAAAATGAGTCTCTTTTCGTTCCACACGGGAAATCTTCTTTCTTGACCCTCGTCCTGTAGAATTGTGAGTTCCATGTTAGTTTTCAAAAGGAAATGTTCTTAACAACATTCAGCTCTTGATTCTTTGAATTCACTGTTACTTTACAAAGGGAAACACTTGTCTAGACACTCTCCTGACACAAAATGAGTCTCTTTTCGTTCCACACGGGAAATATCCTTTCTTGACCCTCGTCTTGTAGAATTGTGAGTTCCATGTTAGTTTTCAAAAGAAATGTTCTTAACAACATTCAGCTCTTGGTTCTTTGAATTCACTATTACTTTACAGCAGGAAAATTTTTGCTAGACACTCTTCTGACACAAAATGAGTCTCTTTTCATTCCACACGGGAATCTTCTTTCTTGACCGTCGACTTGTAGAATTGTGAGTTCCATGTTAGTTTTCAAAAGGAAATGTTCTTAACAACATTCAGCTCATGGTTCTTTGAATTCACTGTTACTTTACAAAGGGAAACATTTCTCTATACAATCTTCTGACACAAAATGAGTCTCTTTTCATTCCACACGGGAAATCTTCTTTCTTGACCCTCGTCTTGTAGAATTGTGAGTTCCATATTAGTTTTCAAAAGGAAATGTTCTTAACAACATTCAGCTCTTGGTTCTTTGAATTCACAGTCACTTTACAAAGGGAAACACTTCTCTAGAGACTCTGCTGACACAAAATGAGTCTCTTTTCATTCCATACAGGAAATATTCTTTCTTGACCTTTGTCTTGTAGAATTGTGAGTTCCATGTTATTTTTCCAAAGGAAATGTTCTTAACAACATTCAGCTCTTGGTTCTTTGAATTCACTGTTACTTTACAAAGGGAAACATTTCTCTAGACACTCTCCTGACACAAAATGAGTCTCTTTTCGTTCCACAAGTGAAATCTTCTTTCTTGACTCTCGTCTTGTAGAATTGTGAGTTCCATGTAAGTTTTCAAAAGGAAATGTTCTTAACAACATTCAGCTCTTGGTTCTTTGAATTCACTGTTACTTTACAAAGGGAAACATTTCTCTAGACACTCTCCTGACACAAAATGAGTCTCTTTTCGTTCCACACGGGAAATCTTCTTTCTTGACCCTCGTCTTGTAGAATTGTGAGTTCCATGTTAGTTTTCAAAAGGAAATGTTCTTAACAACATTCAGCTCTTGGTTCTTTGAATTCACTGTTACTTTACAAAGGGAAACATTTCTCTAGACACTCTCCTGACACAAAATGAGTCTCTTTTCGTTCCACACGGGAAATCTTCTTTCTTGACCCTCGTCTTGTAGAATTGTGAGTTCCATGTTAGTTTTCAAAAGGAAATGTTCTTAACAACATTCAGCTCTTGGTTCTTTGAATTCACTGTTACTTTACAAAGGGAAACACTTCTCTAGACACTCTCCTGACACAAAATGAGTCTCTTTTCGTTCCACACGGGAAATATTCTTTCTTGATCCTTCTCTTGTAGAATTGTCAGTTCCATGTTATTTTTCAAAAGGAAATGTTCTTAACATCATTCAGCTCTTGGTTCTTTGATTTCACTGTTACTTTATAAAGGGAAACATTTCTCTAGACACTCTCCTGACACAAAATGAGTCTCTTGTCGTTCCACACGAGAAATATTCTTTCTTGACCTTTGTCTTGTAGAATTGTGAGTTCCATGTTATTTTTCCAAAGGAAATGTTCTTAACAACATTCAGCTCTTGGTTCGTTGAATGCACTGTTACTTTACAAAGGGAAATATTTCGCTAGAAACACTCCTGACACAAAATGTGTCTCTTTTCGTTCCACAAGGGAAAACTTCTTTCTTGACCCTCGTCTTGTAGAATTGTGAGTTCCATTTTAGTTTTCAAAAGGAAATGTTCTTAACAACATTCAGCTCTTGGTCCTTTGAATTCACTGTTACTTTACAAAGGGAAACAGTTCTCTATACAATCTTCTGACACAAAATGAGTCTCTTTTCGTTCCACACGGGAAATCTTCTTTCTTGACCCTCGTCTTGTAGAATTGTGAGTTCCATGTTAGTTTTCAAAAGGAAATGTTCTTAACAACATTCAGCTCTTGGTTCTTTGAATTCACTGTTACTTTACAAAGGGAAACATTTCTCTAGACACTCTCCTGACACAAAATGAGTCTCTTTTCGTTCCACACGGGAAATCTTCTTTCTTGAACCTCGTCTTGTAGAATTGTGAGTTCCATGTTAGTTTTCAAAAGGAAATGTTCTTAACAACATTCAGCTCTTGGTTCTTTGAATTCACTGTAACTTTACAAAGGGAAACATTTCTCTAGACACTCTCCTGACACAAAATGAGTCTCTTTTCGTTCCACACAGGAAATCTTCTTTCTTGACCCTCGTCTTGTAGAATTGTGAGTTCCATGTTAGTTTTCAAAAGGAAATGTTCTTAACAACATTCAGCTCTTGGTTCTTTGAATTCACTGTTACTTTACAAAGGGAAACATTTCGCTAGACACTCTCCTGACACAAAATGAGTCTCTTTTCGTTCCACACGGGAAATCTTCTTTCTTGACCCTCGTCTTGTAGAATTGTGAGTTCCATGTTAGTTTACAAAAGGAAATGTTCTTAACAACATTCAGCTCTTGGTTCTTTGAATTCACTGTTACTTTACAAAGGGAAACATTTCTCTAGACACTCTCCTGACACAAAATGAGTCTCTTTTCGTTCCACACGGGGAATCTTCTCTCTTGACCCTCGTCTTGCAGAATTGTGAGTTCCATGTAAGTTTTCAAAAGGAAATGTTCTTAACAACATTCAGCTCTTGGTTCGTTGAATTCACTGTTACTTTACAAAGGGAAACATTTCTCTAGACACTCTTCTGACACAAAATGAGTCTCTTCTCGTTCCACATGGGAATCTTCTTTCTTGACCCTCGTCTAGTAGAATTGTGTGTTCCATGTTAGTTTTCAAAAGGAAATGTTCTTAGCAACATTCAGCTCTTGGTTCTTTGAATTCACTGTTACTTTACAACGGGAAACACTTCTCTAGACACTCTCCTGACACAAAATGATTCTCTTTTCGTTCCACACGGGAAATATTCTTTCTTGATCCTTCTCTTGTAGAATTGTGAGTTCCATGTTATTTTTCAAAAGGAAATGTTCTTAACATCATTCAGCACTTGGTGCTTTGATTTCACTGTTACTTTATAAAGGGAAACATTTCTCTAGACACTCTCCTGACACCAAATGAGTCTCTTTTCGTTCCACCGGGAAATATTCTTTCTTGACCGTTCGTCTTGTAGAATTTTATTTCCATGTTATTTTTCAAAAGGAAATGTTCTTAACAACATTCAGCTCTTGGTTTGTTGAATGCAATGTTACTTTACAAAGGGAAATATTTCGCTAGACACCCTCCTGACACAAAATGAGTCTCTTTTCGTTCCACACGGGAAAACTTCTTTCTTGACCCTCGTCTTGTAGAATTATGAGTTCCATGTTAGTTTTCAAAAGGAAATGTTCTTAACAACATTCAGCTCTTGGTTCTTTGAATTCACTGTTACTTTACAAAGGGAAACATTTCTCTATACACTCTCCTGACACAAAATGAGTCTCTTTTCGTTCCACACGGGAAATCTTCTTTCTTGACCCTCGTCTTGTAGAATTGTGAGTTCCATGTTAGTTTTCAAAAGGAAATGTTCTTAACAACATTCAGCTCTTGGTTCTTTGAATTCACTGTTACTTTACAAAGGGAAACATTTCTCTAGACACTCTTCTGACACAAAATGAGTCTCTTTTCGTTCCACACGGGAAATCTTCTTTCTTGACCCTCGTCTTGTAGAATTGTGAGTTCCATGTTAGTTTTCAAAAGGAAATGTTCTTAACAACATTCAGCTCTTGGTTCTTTGAATTCACTGTTACTTTACAAAGGGAAACATTTCTCTAGACACTCTCCTGACACAAAATGAGTCTCTTTTCGTTCCACACGGGAAATCTTCTTTCTTGACCCTCGTCTTGTAGAATTGTGAGTTCCATGTTAGTTTTCAAAAGGAAATGTTCTTAACAACATTCAGCTCTTGGTTCTTTGAATTCACTGTTACTTTACAAAGGGAAACACTTCTCTAGACACTCTCCTGACACAAAATGAGTCTCTTTTCGTTCCACAGGGAAATCTTCTCTCTTGACCCTCGTCTTGTAGAATTGTGAGTTCCATGTTAGTTTTCAAAAGGAAATGTTCTTAACAACATTCAGCTCTTGGTTCTTTGAATTCACTGTTACTTTACAAAGGGAAACATTTCTCTAGACACTCTCCTGACACAAAATGAGTCTCTTTTCGTTCCACACGGGAAATATTCTTTCTTGACCCTTGTCTTGTAGAATTGTGAGTTCCATGTTAGTTTTCAAAAGGAAATGTTCTTAACAACATTCAGCTCTTGGTTCTTTGAATTCACTGTTACTTTACAAAGGAAACATTTCTCTAGACACTCTCCTGACACAAAATGAGTCTCTTTTCGTTCCACACGGGAAATCTTCTTTCTTGACCCTCGTCTTGTAGAATTGTGAGTTCCATGTTAGTTTTCAAAAGGAAATGTTCTTAACAACATTCAGCTCTTGGTTCTTTGAATTCACTGTTACTTTACAAAGGGAAACATTTCTCTAGACACTCTCCTGACACAAAATGAGTCTCTTTTCGTTCCACACGGGAAATATTCTTTCTTGACCCTCGTCTTGTAGAATTGTGAGTTCCATGTTAGTTTTCAAAAGGAAATGTTCTTAACAACATTCAGCTCTTGGTTCTTTGAATTCACTGTTACTTTACAAAGGGAAACATTTCTCTAGACACTCTCCTGACACAAAATGAGTCTCTTTTCGTTCCACACGGGAAATCTTCTTTCTTGACCCTCGTCTTGTAGAATTGTGAGTTCCATGTTAGTTTTCAAAAGGAAATGTTCTTAACAACATTCAGCTCTTGGTTCTTTGAATTCACTGTTACTTTACAAAGGGAAACATTTCTCTAGAAACTCTCCTCACACAAAATGAGTGTCTTTTCTTTCATAACAGGAAATCTTCTTTCTTGACCCTCGTCTTGTAGAATTGTGAGTTCCATGTTACTTTTCAAAAGGAAATGTTCTTAACTACATTCAGCTCTTGGTTCTTTGAATTCACTATTACTTTACAAAGGGAAACATTTCGCTAGACATTCTTCTGACACAAAATGAGTCTCTTTTCGTTCCACACGGGAAATCTTCTTTCTTGACCCTCGTCTTGTAGAATTGTGAGTTCCATGTTAGTTTTCAAAAGGAAATGTTCTTCACAACATTCAGCTCTTGGTTGTTTGAATTCACTGTTACTTTACAAAGGGAAACACTTGTCTAGACACTCTCCTGACACAAAATGAGTCTCTTTTCGTTCCACACGGGGAATCTTCACTCTTGACCCTCGACTTGCAGAATTGTGAGTTCCATGTAAGTTTTCAAAAGGAAATGTTCTTAACAACATTCAGCTCTTGGTTCTTTGAATTCACTGTTACTTTACAAAGGGAAACATTTCTCTAGACACTCTTCTGACACAAAATGAGTCTCTTTTCGTTCCACACGGGAAATCTTCTTTCTTGACCCTCGTCTTGTAGAATTGTGAGTTCCATGTTAGTTTTCAAAAGGAAATGTTCTTAACAACATTCAGCTCTTGGTTCTTTGAATTCACTGTTACTTTACAAAGGGAAACATTTCTCTAGACACTCTCCTGACACAAAATGAGTCTCTTTTCGTTCCACACGGGAAATCTTCTTTCTTGACCCTCGTCTTGTAGAATTGTGAGTTCCATGTTAGTTTTCAAAAGGAAATGTTCTTAACAACATTCAGCTCTTGGGTCCTTGAATTCACTGTTACTTTACAAAGGGAAACATTTCTCTAGACACTCTCCTCACACAAAATGAGTGTCTTTTCGTTCATAACAGGAAATCTTCTTTCTTGACCCTCGTCTTGTAGAATTGTGAGTTCCATGTTACTTTTCAAAAGGAAATGTTCTTAACTACATTCAGCTCTTGGTTCTTTGAATTCACTATTACTTTACAAAGGGAAACATTTCGCTAGACACACTGTCCTGACACAAAATGAGTCTCTTTTCGTTCCACACGGGAAATCTTCTTTCTTGACCCTCGTCTTGTAGAATTGTGAGTTCCATGTTAGTTTTCAAAAGGAAATGTTCTTAACAACATTCAGCTCTTGGTTCTTTGAATTCACTGTTACTTTACAAAGGGAAACAATTGTCTAGACACTCTCCTGACACAAAATGAGTCTCTTTTCGTTCCACACGGGAAATCTTCTCTCTTGACCCTCGACTTGCAGAATTGTGAGTTCCATGTAAGTTTTCAAAAGGAAATGTTCTTAACAACATTCAGCTCTTGGTTCGTTGAATTCACTGTTACTTTACAAAGGGAAACATTTCTCTGTACAATCTTCTGACACAAAATGAGTCTCTTCTCGTTCCATATGGGATTCTTCTTTCTTGACCCTCGTCTAGTAGAATTGTGTGTTCCATGTTAGTTTTCAAAATGGAAATGTTCTTAGCAATATTCAGCTCTTGGTTCTTTGAATTCACTGTTACTTTACAAAGGGAAACACTTCTCTAGACACTCTCCTGACACAAAATGATTCTCTTTTCGTTCCACACGGGAAATATTCTTTCTTGATCCTTCTCTTGTAGAATTGTGAGTTCCATGTTATTTTTCAAAAGGAAATGTTCTTAACATCATTCAGCACTTGGTGCTTTGATTTCACTGTTACTTTATAAAGGGAAACATTTCTCTAGACACTCTCCTGACACCAAATGAGTCTCTTTTCGTTCCACCCGGGAAATATTCTTTCTTGACGTTTGTCTTGTAGAATTGTGATTTCCATGTTATTTTTCCAAAGGAAATGTTCTTAACAACATTCAGCTCTTGGTTTGTTGAATGCAATGTTACTTTACAAAGGGAAATATTTCGCTAGACACCCTCCTGACACAAAATGAGTCTCTTTTCGTTCCACACGGGAAAACTTCTTTCTTGACCCTCGTCTTGTAGAATTGTGAGTTCCATGTTAGTTTTCAAAAGGAAATGTTCTTAACAACATTCAGCTCTTGGTTCTTTGAATTCACTGTTACTTTACAAAGGGAAACATTTCTCTATACAATCTTCTGACACAAAATGAGTCTCTTTTCGTTCCACACGGGAAATCTTCTTTCTTGACCCTCGTCTTGTAGAATTGTGAGTTCCATGTTACTTTTCAAAAGGAAATGTTCTTAACAACATTCAGCTCTGGGTTCTTTGAATTCACTGTAACTTTACAAAGGGAAACATTTCTCTAGAAACTCTTCTCACACAAAATGAGTGTCTTTTCGTTCATAACAGGAAATCTTCTTTCTTGACCCTCGTCTTGTAGAATTGTGAGTTCCATGTTACTTTTCAAAAGGAAATGTTCTTAACTACATTCAGCTCTTGGTTCTTTGAATTCACTATTACTTTACAAAGGGAAACATTTCGCTAGACACTCTTCTGACACAAAATGAGTCTCTTTTCGTTCCACACGGGAAATCTTCTTTCTTGACCCTCGTCTTGTAGAATTGTGAGTTCCATGTTAGTTTTCAAAAGGAAATGTTCTTAACAACATTCAGCTCTTGGTTCTTTGAATTCACTGTTACTTTACAAAGGGAAACACTTGTCTAGACACTCTCCTGACACAAAATGAGTCTCTTTTCGTTCCACAGGGAAATCTTTC